>NC_132998.1:10306506-10613411 GCF_048564905.1 Vicugna pacos
AGGCTCAGCCCAGAGTGGACCCGCTGAAGACAGGGAAGGATGGACTCCAAAGCTGAGACAGAGCCCTGGAGGGCATGCAGGGGCAGGCTGGCTTCTCACCTTGGTCACGGGACAGGTGTGGTTTGTACCAGAACTTGGACGTATCCTGGACAAACTTGACGTTGCTCTGGCTCTCTTGCATAGGGGGCTCTAGGACAGTGAGGGACTGAGCTTGGCCCTGGGGCTCCCCGGTTTCCAGGCCATGCCCCTCCCTGTGAGATAGGGTTCTCCTGAAGTGGCCCCACCCCCTGAAGGCCTTTATACCTGGGGGTTGGGGGGCATTATCCAGGAGCAGAGGTGCAAAGGTGACATGGTGACTGGTGCCTCTGGCTGGTGGTGATGCCTGCTCTGGGCCCCAGGGTCCTGGCTGTTGCCCAGGCCCCAACAGGTGGCGTTTCTCGGGAAGTGGGGGCTGGGTGGGGCCATTGATGTCATAAGATGCAGCCAGTGGGAAGGCAGGTGTAGGTGAGCTCTGAGGTGGCTCTGGGCTGGCCACAAGCCAGGGCATCTGGGTAGGCACTGGAGTGAGTGGGGACCCATCCGGGCTGTCTGGGGGGTCTCGAAGTCCCTGCCAAGGGGCATGGCGGAGGCCGGGCAGTGTGGTGGGCACAGAGCCCCTTGGACTGGCACTGTCCGAGTGGCACCCTGGGCTTTTCTCTTGAGGCCAGTCGTTAGGTGAGCTGGGTGGGGAGGCTGGCAAGAAGGGGCCAGGGGCTGGAGGCTCAGGCCCACTTCTTGCCGGCAGCTCTGGAGCCTTTTCAGTGCCTCCCTGGGAAACAGATGGCATGGCCTCACCAGGACTCAGTCTCTGAGTGGGCGCCAAGGTCGGGGACTGGGTGTCCTGCCGTCGGGTGCTGTAGGGTGGGAGGGAGGGTGGTTAGTAGGGACACAGGGCCCTGGGTGAGCTGCCCCCCACCCCCAGCCTTCAGTGTCTGCTCAGACGAAGAGGTGTCTGAGCAGCCCAGCCCCACGGCGTACCTCTCCTTGCCCTGGACTGGGCTGCTGGTGTGCAGGGGCGTGGAGGGACCAGACAACTCAGAAGAGGCACTGCCCTGGGCATCTCGGGGAGACCGAGGCAGGGTGCTGTGTCCGCTGGGGCCCTCCCTCCAGGACACTGGCTCAGGCGACTCTGCAGGGAAAGTGAGAAGGGCTGTGAGCCAGGAAGAGTCTCTTCTGTCTGGCTTAGCTCTTTACCCCTGTGCCTTCCCCACCATCTTCCAGAACCCTCCTCTGCCCTGGGCACCCCCAACCCCAGCGCCCTCACCTGCAGATGCCAAGGGTCCTGCTGGGGCCAGATGCCCGGGCAGCGGATACCTGTTCCCTCCCTCCTCTGCAGGGATCTCGTAGCTCAGCTTCCTGGATTGGGGGTAGGGCGGGCTGCCCGGGGAAATGGAGCCAGCCCGTGGGGAGTGGGCACCGGAGCTGGGATACCCTCTGCCCTCGCCTGGAGACCCGCAGCTGTGAGGCACCCGGCCGTAGGCTGGGCAGTAACTGGGAACTGCTCCTCCATAGCCGTATGTCACCAGGGCAGGGTACCCTGGATGCCCATACCTGCCTTCAGGGCACATGGTGTAGGAGCAGCCCTCATGCCCTTCCTCGCCTGCTTTGGGTGGCTTCAGGCAGCTGTAGTCAGGCATCGGGGCATGGTGATGCCCGCAGGCAGGCACCAGCAGGGGCAGTGGGTGCCCAGGCCGCACCGGGTGTAAGAGAGGCTTGCCAGCCTCAGTCGCCCACCCCTCTCCAGCCTCCCTCTCCAGCCGCAGCCCATAGAGGGCTGCTGTGGGCACTGCCAGCTTCTCCTCGCAAGCAGGGCATGAGCACAGGGCAGGCAGCCCGGGGTCCTCCAGGATCACCACCTCCCGGTAGCCTGGGGAGCGGTAGCCAAAGTCCCCGTTGGCCGGTTTCCCCAGCTCAGGTGGGTAGGGGTAGGGCCCCTCGGACAGCGATCGGCAGAGGCGCCTCTTCTCCACAGAGGCCTCAGCATAGCCCTGGGGGGGGCCCTCATAGCCTGCATAGGCCAGCCGCCGCCTCTCCAGAGTTCCCTCTGGCCGATAGTAGCCCCCATTGGGGACCCCGCAGGGTTCCCGGTAGCCCTGGCGGCAGGAGCAGTGGCGGCTAAGGCCAGGTCTGTGGCCTGCGTACATTCCGAGGTGGGGGCCTCCACCCGCGGGGGGCTGCTCTTCGTCATCGAGGATGGCCGTCTCGCGCCCAGCTCCCCGGCCCCCACTGGCCACTCCGCAGCCTCCCAGGAGGCGATCGAGCTCCTGCCGTTCAGCAGCCGTCGGGGGCGGCCGGCCAGGGGACTCGGTGGCCGGCTCCGTGGTCAGCGTGGATGAGTGGCCAGAGTCGCTGCTGACAGAGAGCAGCGGGGGTGGAGGTGGTTCCGGAGAGGGTGCCGGCAGAGCCTGGCGGGGGGCCCGCTGCACCTGGGCATATGGACTGCCATCCAGGGGTCCCAGGGTATGGGTGGGGGAGTCTGAGCGGGGAGAGGATCAGGGAGGGAGGGCGGTCAAACGGACAAAAAAGGGAGAGAGATGAAGTGTGTTAAATGAGGGGACAGTGCTGGAGACTCCAGCTCAGGGGATGTCTCCTGGGAGGGGGATCTGCCTGGGGAGGAAGGAGTATGCCCCCCAAAAACCAAACCTCCAGCCACCCCCAGGTATGCCCCACACACCGTCCACGCTGTCCTCATGGTGCTGGTTGAAGTTCTCATAGGAGTCCCAGCGCACAGCGGGCTCCGCAGTGTTGTAGTCAACAGAGACTGAGGGGTCATTCCGTGGGGTGCTGCCTGTGGAACGGCGCCCGAGGGTGAGGGGTGAGGAGCAGGGAGACATGACCTTCAGCCAACCCCCTCAAGATGGGGCTCTTACCTTTGATCTTCTCTGGGCTGGAGGAGAAGACAAACTCCACGGATGCTTGGAAGGGGAACCTCTCGTCTGTGGGGAGTGGACGGTGAGGAGCCAGGCCCCCGCCTGCCTGCCCTCACCCGCCTGCCTGCCCTCACCCGCCTGCCTGCCCTCACCCGGACTCCAGCCCCCACACCACTTGTCTCCTACTTACCAGTCCAGGCCTCGTCCAGCTGATCCTTGGGGAAGGCGAGCCGTGGTCCATGGATGGTGCATGTGTGGAACTGGACTCGGAACACGAGGGTCCGGTCTGTCCCCCGGCTAGCCTTGTGATAGCATGTCACCTAGGTAAGGGGAGGGAGACTGGACTTCAGGCCCTCATGTCCACTTACATCTCCTCTGTGCGTCCACCTTGGGGGGACTATCTGGTCATGGCTCTGCCTGGCCTCAACCTCAAGGTGACCTCCCCATCAAGGGGATGTCCCTTTTGGCCTCCAATCTGCCTTGAATCCATGGTTTCCCAGAGACCGTGCAGCTGGCAGGTTACATCCCCTGCCCCACCCCCAGGACTCTCCCTGTCACCAAGATCCCCTCACCATGACATCGCCTTTCAGGAGGAGGGCTGGCTCCAGGCTAATGCAAAGCTGCTGGGGACCTGGGCCTGCAACATGACTGGGGAAGAGAGAGAAGGCAGAGCTGAATCAAGGCATCCAGGTACAGGGGTGGCTGTGAGGAGTCAGGAGGGAGCTGGGAGATTGGAGATCGAGCCCTGCCTTAGTGAGAGACCTGTAAGCATCAGCTCCCCTGTCTGTAAAATGGATTCTGTGATGGTATTAGTTTTCGGGTGCAGTGGCTGGAGCTAGAGGCCCAGGTGTCTGGGGAGGCTGGAGAAACGGGGGCCTGGGAACAGAGCACTCACTAGATTCCTGATGTGTAGACAAGCTGCATGGACTGGTAGATCTTGAGGAAGGGCTGGAAGCCTGGAGAGGCAAGAAGGAGAAGGTGGGTGAGGGGTGCCAAGTGGAGGGGGTTCGGGAGATCATTCCCATGGAATATATCCCAGACGGACGCACCTGTGCCAGGTTCAAAGGCTGGCAGCATGGGCACGAGCACATAGTGCAGGAAGAGAGGGCTGCTGTTCATTCTGATGGAGCCGGACAGCAGACCACTGAAGTAGCTGATGTACCTGGTCAAGGAAAACATAAGCCCCTTCTTCTGGAGATCCTCTTGTGCCATTTCAGCTCCACCCCACCCCACCCACCTTCTCCTCAGCACTTCCCTCCCAACTTCCAGCTCACCAGAAAGTTCTTCCTTGCATCTAACCTCAATCCTTCTTGCTGTGTCAGCAAGGTTTTGTACTTGCTGTTCCCTCGGCCTAGACTGCTCTTCCCCCAGATCTTTGCCTCACGCTATAGAGGTGGGATCTGACTGTCCTGCAAGTCTCTCTTTATCACAAGACTCAGCTATATTTTCTGCATAGCACTTGTCATTATCCAAAATGATCTTGTCTATTTATTCACAGATTTATTGCCTTCGACCCCACTGGTATGTAAATAAGCCCCACAAGAGCAGGGATCTTGTTGGTTTTGCATTCTCAGCACTTGGCAAAATCTCTGGCACAAAGTGAATGCCCCATTAAGGTGTGCTGCATGAATGCCAGAACCTTGGCCTTGGTAGCCAGAAGGGAGCTGCTTCTCTAGCCCATCCCCCACCCAGGCTGCTCACCGGCGCTGGGAGGGCTGCAGCTCCGCGGCCACCTTGTCCTCACAGAACTTCCGCATGGTAAGAGTAGCCAGCGCCTGGTCTGCCCTGGGGAGAGCGGGGCCGGTGTGGGGGCTTAGGGGCTGGTCTCCATCCTGGTCTCCCATGTCTAAGCCCCAGGGGAGGGAAGAGAGGTGTGATGCCCCCAAGTCTAGAGGAAGCCCAGAGTGGTGGCAAAGAGAACTAGACACCCCACCTACAGTCACTTTACTAGTTGTTGGACCTCAGGCAATTGTTCCCTGAGTTTTAGTTTCCTCCTCTGTAAAATGGGACAGTAAGACCATGTTATGGGTTGAATTGTGTCCCCCCCCCAAAAAAAGATATGTACCTCAGAATGTGACCTTATTTGGAAATAGGGCCGCTGCAGATGTAATAAGTTAGGATGTTATACTGGAGTAGGGTGAGCCCTTAATCCAATATGAGTGGTGTCCTTAGAAGAAGAGAAGAGAGACAGACACACAGACACACAGACACACAGAAGAAGGCCAGGTGATGACGGAGGCAGAGATGGGAGTGATGCATCTACAAGCCAAGGAGCACCAAGGATTGCTGGCCACCACCAGGAGCTGGGAAGAAGCTGGGAAGGACTCTACCCAGGGTCTCGGTGGGAGTGTGGCCCTGCTAACACCTCAGTCCTAGACTTCTAGCCTCTAGAACTGAGACATTACATTTCTACTGTCTTTTTAAAAATTTTATTTATGGTGAGGGGTGGCTAGATTTATTTATTTATTTATTTATTTTTAGAGGAGGTACAGGGGATTGAACCCAGGACCTCATGCATGCTAAGCATGCACTCTACCACGGAGCTATACCCTCTCCCCCATTTCTGCTGTCTTAAGCCACATAGTTTGTGGCACTTTGTTACAGCAGCCCTAGGACACCCATATAGACCATCTGCTGAGAACTGTGGTAAAGCATAAGTGAGAAAAAGGAGATGGAGAGGTCAAGTTTAGAGTAAATGACACTCTGAACACCAAGGTGGGCTTCAGAGGAGATGGGCTCATCACGGGGCAGCTGGAAGAAAGGTCATTGGAAAGGGGCACTCTGGAGCTGGGGCGCCTCACCCTGCAGAGATCTTGCTGTAGTGCATGTAGGCAGAGACGATGACCCCAAGCTTGCCCTTGCTCCCCTGAGGACAAAGAGACAGGGATGGAGGGCCTGCTGGGGCCCCAGACTGAGGGCACCCCAGCCCTGCAAACCCAGGATCCCAGCCCACCTTGCAGTACAGTACGACTACATGCTGCGGGTCGGCACTGAGCCACGTCTCCATGGCTTTGCAGATGGAGCACAGCTTGTCCAGCGGGGGCGCATGCAGCTCAGGCCAGCCGAAGTCCTGGACCTGAGGGGTGCAGGGGTGGAACTGGGGCTGGTGGTCACCAAAGAGGTGGGCAGGGGTGGAAGAGGGACAGGGTGTAGGGGCCTGACGACAAGGTCAAGTGCCTGTTGATTGTCCATGACAGCCTTAACACCTTCGTCACCCAGGCAGTGGGTTGATACCAATCTTTGGGGTGTTCCAAGTGACATGTCATACGGGAAAGTGCTTCAGAGAGAAGTAGATGCCAACTGCTACTATTAATAACGAGGCTGGGGGAGGCTCTGTTTAATGGTTTTAATGCCCTCCTACCTTGGGGTTTAGGCGGGTCAGGTCATGTCTTTTCTCTGAAAGGTTGAAGAGCTGCAAATAAAGCGGGGGTGTTAGGAGAAAGCGACCCCTGGCTCCCGCTGTGACCTTAAGTAAGGGTCTTTCTCCAAAATGAGGAGGTCACCAAGGCCCAGACTAGCTTTGACAGGCCGGTCAGTCGTCTGCGTTCCAGGTTTGCTTTGGCTGCACCCTGGGCCCCGCCCACTCGGGCCCCGCCCCGCAGGTGTGACGTCAGGGAGCAGCCTGGCCCATCTGGACCTCCCAGCCCTCTCATTGGCTGAATGCGGCAGCCCCCGCCCCTCACCAGGTACTTGTCGCGGTGTTTGGATTGCAGCACGTGAGCCAGCTCGCGCAGGTGGCCCCGGTGTCGCTGCTCATCCGGCCGCGCGGGGAAAGCGGCGGCCAGGATCCGTTCTGTCACGTAGGTGAGGTCCAAGTCCCAGCGACGCTCCATGAGCGGGTCCAGGCTGAAGCTCCTGGGGAGGGGGCAAAGCCTGCCTAAGAACGGGGGTGGGGGTTGAGGGGAGAGGAAAGAAGGGAAGGAGGGGAGAGAGGAGAAAGGGTGGGCGCAGGAGGCTGGTGTGACGGAAGGGTATCTGGCCGACTACAGGTGAGGCCTCCTGGGTCCTGAGGGTGGGTGGCACTGCTTAGGTGCGTGGAGCTGTCCTGGAGAGCTTTGCTGGGGGCACTACCATGGGCTGATGAGATGTGGGGTCACACCCTGCACCTCTCACCTGGGCAAAGTGCTGCGCTGCTTTGAGTGGTTCAAAGACTTGGTAGATCCCTGGTGGATGAGATGAGATGATGCACGTCTTTGTGTGTGCCTCACTCTAGGCTCCCCACTCCAGAGTTCCATGAACTTTTGTCCTCAGAAGAAACCTAGATCCTTATTCCCAGCGCTATCTGCTTCGGCCGCCGCCCCCCTCCCACTCCAGCATCCCCTTACCAGGTGCTCTATGCGCCTCACAGGGGCCGTGTTTCTCCGCTAGAGGGAGATAGGAGAGGAAAAGGGAGTGGTTAGGAAAGGAGCAAGGACTAGTCTAGGCAGGGGAGCAGTGGGGCAGGCTTGCCCGTGTCCCTGTGAGGGCTGTACTGGGCAGGAGGAGAGGGACGAGTCCTAGCCCCCAGCAGGCTCAAGAGGACAAGAGCAGAGGGCTCAAAATTTTTTCCACTGCCTCAATATGACCACTGTCCACAGCAGTCCATTCAAGGTAACCTCCTGGGGGCCCTCTCTGTGGCTACCAGACCTCTGGACACTGAAGCCAGGTTCCTTGCCTCCCCAACCCCACCCCAGAACACACTCACCAGCTCCGCGGGAGGCAAGGACTGACAGGACGAAGTCACCTAGAAGGAGACTCAAATGAGAGGCTAAGATGCTGGTGAAATGGGCTCTCCCGGGCTTAAGGAAGGGGCCATCCCTCAGCTTCAGCAAGAAGGTGGAGGGGCTGTTAGCAGAGGGTGAAGGCTGCAGCCGAGGTTCCTCTATTTAAGGGAGCCTCCCCTCTGGCCTCTCGGTCCCCCACCGCCGGGCCCCCCACTTGTTGCTCTTGGCTCCCAGCCCCCTGCCCACACAGACCCCCATTCATCCAGCTGCAGGGCAGGAGTTATATATAGAGCCATGCAGGCAGGCCCCGGCCAGGGACGGACACTGGCCTCTTTCACCGGGAGACCCCGCCCTTGGGCACACAGCTCCCCCAAGCCAGCTCCAGAGGCCTGGGACCCTCCGCCCCGCAGGAGGAGGACCAGGGCACCTCCCCAGGGATGCCGTCTCAGGTCCCCAGTAGACAGTGAGTGCTATCTACACCTTGCACCTTCTGCCCAGCCTTTCCAGGGCCCAGGACAAGACCCGCTCAGGCATCCCGAGGACCCTTCCCCAGAGGGAAGGCACAGCCCATCCGGCTGCCCAGTCTCTGAAATCCTACTCCCCCACCCACCCACCCCACCCTTCCTCCTCCTCATTCTCCTCCTCTTCCCCACCCCCCATCCTTTCGCCAGCTGCAGCCTGGGCACAGCACCAAGACAAACGCTGTCTCGCTGTCCACCCGCCTGGGCCAGGCCTCCAGGGGGTGGAGCAGGGTGGTTCTTAAAGGGCCCAGAACAGCACCCTCTCCCACCCCAGCAGGGGTTCCCCAACGATGAGAAGGGTGAAGGGTTGATGCCAGCTGGCTGGAGAAGCCTGTTTCAGGGGAGGAAGGGACCCCAGTTTCCCTCTGCCCATCAGGTACCCACCTTTGCTTCACATTTTCTGTGTGTTGCCACCTTGCAGACTAGAGGGGGATTGGAGGGGAAGAGAGAAGTTAGCAGGGGCCTACCAGGGCAGTGGAAGGGATGGCCCTCTCCCATCTCCCCAGGCCCTGGAACTAGACCCTGGGACTTCTGGGACTCCAGCTGTACTGAGCTGGCTGGAGTGGGGGAGCAGAGGCAGAGTTCAAGGGAAGCACATAGCAGTGATGCACTACTGCTCAGGCCAGGAGCAGGGGAGCCGGGGTAATGTTCTAGGGTGCGTAGGGGTGACGGGGAAGGGAGGGAGGGAAGCCCTAGTCACAGGTCACGTGGGAAGGTGATGGGGAGTCCTGGGTCTCCTGGGCTGCTGGGGGTGCATGTCTTGGGGAGCAAGGGCTGTTTGGAGGGGAGGCAGTTCCTCTCGGCTCCTATGTTGCCCAGTCCAGGGGCAGCACATGCAGTACAGTTTCTGTTCTGCAGTTTGCCTGCTGGCACTGGGCTTCGCTCTCAGAGTCACAGCATAGGGTCCCTCACCTCGGCATGAGATGCCTGTCCCATCGATGGTCACCTTACAAACTGCACAGACTGGCGGTTTCTTCCGGAAAACCTTCTCCCGGAAGCTGTGTGGCTCAGCTTTCCTAGGCTGGGGGTGGAGGGACAGACAGACAGAGGTGTCAGTTCCCAGCGGGTCCATCTCCAGGACTGGGCCGGGGTCTGAGCACTGGGTGGTTTCTCTCTCTCCATCCTGATAAAGCTCCCAAACTCATAGGATGCACTTGGCCACAGCTGTTTCCGGGCAGTTGTAGGGCCTGTCCTCAACAGTGCATGGAACCTGACCCTTGCCGTACCCTGGCTGGGTCAGCTCCTCCCCAAGGGCCCCTCACGTGGCCCTGGAGTGTGATTACCCCTGTGGTCACTGCCATCCAAGCCCTAGAGCTTCTGTCCTGGCCGGGGCAGTGCTCTCTGACTCCTCTAGGAAGGCCACCCACCTGTTTCTCCTCCCATCTTGCCCTCCCCAGCTGGAGGTCCCCGTGAAGAGTGAGCAAGGAGGGGGTCCAGACCAGAATGAAGTGTGTCAGTCATGCAGCACCCAGACTGACCCGGCAGCAGGAGGGGCCTGGGCCAGGCCTGCTCCCCTGGCTCCTGCTGTCTCCGTGCTCCAGGCAGCTGACACTCCCTCCTCCCCCCACTGTCAGAACAACATGTTTACTCATTGTGCACCCAGGCGGCAGGCAGCAATTGTGTAAGGAGGGGGCGGTGATGCTGGAGGGAAAGGCATGACATGGGGGAAATATTTAGTTGCCTTACTGCTCCGGGATGTAGTAAGCACCCCGTCACTTGAGGAGGTTCAAGTGGGATTCCAGCATTGAATGGGGGAGAGGGTGGACCAGATGCTCCTGGGCCCTTCCCCCAACCTCCCTCTGAGAGTGCAGTGAGCAAGGAGGCTGAGATGCCCTCTGTGGCTCAAGCCTACCTCAGTCCCATTCCTCCCATCCTATTTCTGGAGACCATTTGTCTCCCTGCCTCCTCTCTTCTACCCATTTTTCTCCTCCTCCCGTGTTCCAGTTCCTGCCTCCTGCCCCTATAGTATTGTCTCATGTAGCCCTGAGAGGCTTCTCTTGGGGTAAGGCTGAGAAATTGTGGGGAAAAGCAGTGATGAGGCCTGCAGGGCCCCCAGCCTGGGTCTCTTGGCTGTCCCTGAAGCAGCTGGATTAAACATAACCTGAATTCTCCTGGGCTGGACCAACTTTGCCAGACCCACTAGGAGATTTGGGTGCATTTTGGCATTAATGGCACACACAGATGATGTCACTGGAAAGCAGCCACCCCGCCCGTGTCTAAAGCACTCCTGAGACCTGGCAACCTCCCTCCCTTCCATTACCACCCCTCCCCCATTTCCCACAAACTTCTCAGCCCAGGGAAGCCCTCTCTGGGTCTCCAAAATAGTACCCAAAAACATCCTACAATGATGCAGAGCTGCCTGGATGCAGGGCTGGCCAGGGCTAGGGCAGGGAATGTGACAGGGGAGCCAAACGGGACACCAGGTTCTGCTTTAACCCAAACTTCTGCCACTCAGGCCACAGCCCTGGCCACCCCAAAGTGGTAAAGTAACGAGGGGACGTGGGACAAGGGGAGAAGACTGAGGAAGCTGAAATTGGGAAGAGGGTCTGGCCTGAGTGCTGGCCCCCTCCCCCGCTGCCCACACCTCCACCCCTGCCCCTCTTCTGCCCAGCCAACGGGCACTCCTACCCTGCTGGTGGCCCGGCTGCTGTCCCTCCTCCCCAGGGCTCTGAGCAGCCTCTCCACGGGGCCGCTGGACTTCATGGTGTCCGGCTGCCTGGGGTGCCGGCTGGGGGGCCCAAACAATGCTGGGGCCTGGCCCGGGGCTTCCTGGAAGCGGCTTGGCGGAGGCAGCCGCTTCCCCTGGGTGGAGAGTAGGCTGTCTGGCTGGTGTGAGAAGCCCAGCCCTGGAAGTGGAGGGGAGTGCAGGCGGGAAGGGGGCAGGTCGTTGCTCCAGGAAGTGGGGGGGGGGAGGATGTGGGGGAGGCCAGGAGATCAGATTCCCAGGATCTACCCTGCTGGGAGTGTCAGCCCAGGATCTTTTGCCCCCAACCCGACCCTGCTCTGGAGCTGCCCCATGTCCAGGGATAGACCCTATCGAGGGATCTGTGGGATCCTGAGATCCAGCCCCCGGTGGGGCGGGGCAGGGGCGGGGTGGGAATTTAGGTCTCAGTGCAGGGCTCAAGGGCCAGTGGGGAACACCGCGTCCTGCCAGGCCAGCCTCCCAGGCTCTCTGGGGAGTTCTGAGGGAGGGAGGGAGAGCTGGGAATCACTACCCCAGCCCAGCCCAGGATCTGGAGTGCATCCTGAGGGTCAGGGAAAATGGGACTGAGGGGCAGCTTCCTGCCTCAGTTTCACTGGTAGCGAAGAAGTAGGAAAAGGACAACATGCTTTGCCCCCCTGCCCCCACCACCCGCACTGGAAGGCCACATTCCAGCCAGAGACTGCTCTGCCCACAGGAGTGATCCATTCTCCCGCCCCAGCACTAGGCATTTGAGGCCCATCTCCTGAGAGCTCCCCAGCTGCTCTGCTCCTGACACAGTCCTCCACTCACCTATTTCCTGGCTCATTTCAGCAGACCTCTCTGGTCTCTAGATCCTCTTGAGCCCTGCCACTTAGGCCCTCCGCCCCAGACCCTTGGGCTGAGCCTATCTAACCACCCCCCCAGGCCCCCCAAGCCTGAGTACTACCTTCATGGCTCTCACAGCTCGGCCCTCCTTCCTCAGCAGCTGTCCCAGGGCCCGAGGACTGGACAGGAGGCCCCCCTCCCAACACATACTCCACCCGCCTCTGCGGGCCTCCTGCCTCCCTCCTGGGAACATGGCCAACTTCCTGTCCCGGGAGTCAAGGGAAGGAGGTGGATTGGGGCCTTGGAAAGAGGGGAGTAATCTTCCAGAAGTATAAGGGGTTAATAGCCTAGGGGTCCTCAGCCCCAAGCCTTGGACAGCAACTCCACCGAGCAGTCCAGTTGCTTGAGAGACTGTGTAATTGTGCTCCGCACCCCCCCCCCCATTTGCAGGGTATTTACTGAATGTCCCAGGGCTCTGGCAGCTCCCCCAGCTCTGGCTTCTCCCACCAGGTCCTTAGATTTTCCTCTCGCTCCCTCCCTCCCTTGTGCCCGTCTAGGTTGGTCTCACCCTGCCTCCTCTGGGATGTGCCCACTCAGGGTACTTCCTTCGACCTGTCTGAGCTAGGCCTAGCCTGAAGCTTCTCCTTTGAAGCCCTGATTTTCCTTCCAAGTCAGGAAGTCTGTCCCAGAGTACCCTGGCCAGAGGGATGCGTAGCCTGTAACTGGAGAGGGGCACTGCTCTGCAACCCACTCCCACCCCACCAGCCCTGGCTGGGTCCCAGGACATTCCAGGCCCCTGGCCAGTGTGGGCAACTGGGCCTGGCCTGGTCCAGTCCCTGAGGGCAGGAGGGGTGTGGTGGTGGTGGTGGGGGGTGGCCTGTCTCTGCTCCTGTTGCAGGTACCCTGACCAGGTCCCCTTTAGCACACTTCTTTCTACTGCTGCTTCCTAAGGGGCTGAAAGTGCCCTCACCTGGCAACAGGCCCCAAACATTTTCCGACCCTCGCTCTTGGGTTGTCCTTGCGGATGGATGGCTCACTAGCCCCTGTGTTATGTGGCCAGGGGGGAATGGCTTTGAGTCCCTCCCCATCCTGTGAAGCACCTCTTAAGTGAGATGGAGATGGGAGAGCTCTGAGCCCTCAGCCGGTGCTGACAGGAAAAGCAGCTCCCTGGGACAGGCCTGGGAAGGCCCGGCCAGACCCCTGGGACCCTCACCCTCCTCCTTCCTGGGACTTTCCGGAGCCTGTCAGCCTCTCCCCAGCCTGGCCCCCTCTCACTCCGAAGCCTTGGGTTTGTTTGGAGAAACCCCTCCACCCACACTCCCCCTTCCTGGAAATAGCTGTGGCTGGATGAGCGGCTGGGAGCCCAGCCGCGGAGGAGGGCTGAGGCCCAAGGAAGGAGAGAGGGAAGGAAGGCGGGGTGTGCGAGTGTGCCCAGGGGGATCTGGAGGACTGACGGTAGAAGCCGGAGGGGCCGGGCCGAGGACTAGGGCTGGAAGTGGGGTCAGCCTCAGTTTCCCGCGATGTGACGTGGAAAAGGAAAGCCCCCCCACGCACCCTCTCCCGCCAGTTCCCGCCCAGGTTCCGGGCCAGCGAGGGGCGGCGCGCGCGTGCGTGGCGGGACGGAGCAGCGCAGGGCCGGCGGTGCGTGTGCCCGGAACGCGCGAAGGCGAGACGCCTGGGCCGGGGAGTGACCGCGAGCCGGCCCCACCGCCTGGTCACCTTCTCGGCCTCCAGCTGCCCTTCCCGCCGCAGCCCCCCGACCCCTGGCGCCCCCGGCCCCAGCCTGCAGGCACGCGCCCCGCGCCCCCTGGCGACCGCCCCCGGCACTGCCCGCCGGGCCGTGACGCACTGGCCACCGCCCTCCCGCCCGGCGCGGCGCGGCCACTCACCTGCGGGGGGCGCCCGGCGGGGCGGGGGCGCGGCGGGGCGGGGCAGCAGCAGCGGGAGCCCCCGGGCCAGCCCATCCCGCCCGGGCCCGCGCCGAGGGGACGCGGAGGAGGCGGAGGAGGCGGGACAGGCGCGCCGCGCTCGCCCTCGCCGCTCCCCGCGCCCGCCCTCTCCTCCCTCCTTCCCTCCTTCCCTCCTTCCCGGGCTCCAATCCCCACGTGCCGCCCGCTCCCCGCCCCCATCCTCCTCCCTCCTCTCCTCCCCACCTTCTCACGAAGCCACGAGCCCAAGAGCTGGGAGGAACGAGGGATGCAGAGACTGGCAGAGACCCTCGGAGACAGGAGGAGACAGAAATGGGGAAAGATTTCGAGAGAGATGGACACGCAGAACATAGGGACAGGAAAATCTCAGAGTTGGGGAGAGACCGACCCAGAGGGACACAGGCGAAAAAACTTACGAGCCAGACAGAAGAAAAGGTGGACATAGTTACAGAAGGCACTCGGCCCCTTCACCGAAGTGTGTTTGGGATTGGGCCTGACCCCCAAATCAGGGGCCACCCACCGCCTGGCCTAGTGGAGCTAGCGCCACCTACCCACCGCGGCGTCAGACGAAGACAACAGGTGTTACTTGTGTCCCAAGTTGCGGGGCACCCATCACAGGAGACTTCTCAGGTGCCACCTATTCTCCCCAGGGAACTCACAGCTGAGGACCTTCACGTCAAGTTCAACCCCTCACCCCCACTCCTAAGCCGCTCCAGTCAGCCCATCTACCGCCCTGCTTTGGGGCTAGATTGTCATTCCCGTTCCCTAGGAGAATTTTATGAAGAAAGTCTTCCTCACATTTAACCCAAGTCCCAGGCTTCCCAATGGACATGGAAGTTCATTCTGTGGTCTAACCTCATTCACTTCTTTTGCAGTATCTGGATCTGGTACTGGATAGGAACTTCCTGGAATTGAGCTATGGGTTGTGGGGCTGGTTTGACTTGTACCACCCTGGCGGGGAAGGTAGAGGGAAGAGATGTCTTTGTAGAAACTCAGTCTCCTCCCATTCCCAAGATTCCCAATGTTCTTTAGCAGTGAGCACTTCCTGAAACTTACTCCCTCCCTCACCCTCCCACTGGCTTTTCCATGATGAAAACTAGGGGCGTGGGGTGGTAGCAGGCGGATTCTAAGGAGCCAGTGCCCAGGCTTAATGCTCAGTGCCTCCTCAAGGCAGCCAGTACTGCCAGCACTGAGGCCCTCTGTCCCTCCCTGTCTCATTTCTCAACCAGGTCCTTTCTGTGCTCATCTAGCCTCTGGCAAAAACTGGGAAGTCTGGTTCTGATTACCAGGGGTTGGAGCACCTGATTCTAATCCGGCAGCAGGGAAGAGACTGTGAAGCCTGCAAATGGTTACAATACAGGTCCCCCAGAGACTGGCATTTGGGAGGGGTGGGTGTGGTGGAGACTGGGGAGCCTTGATCTTACTGCTCTTCACTGAGTTGCTGTCCAATAGGCAATTTCAGAAATTAAAGCAGCGGGAGTCACTGGGGTCTGGAGGAAGGGCTGGGGGATTGGAGTGGAGCTGGGAAGGGAAGAGGTAGAGAGGCACTGGGAGGAGGGGAAAGGCAGGAGTTG
The DNA here is from genome assembly GCF_048564905.1 of Vicugna pacos. NCBI lineage: Eukaryota > Metazoa > Chordata > Mammalia > Artiodactyla > Camelidae > Vicugna > Vicugna pacos. The sequence continues at coordinate 10,321,650 of NC_132998.1, forward strand.
GGAGAAGACCTGAGGAGAGCGACAGGGATCAGAGGCTCCTGGGGAAGGGGCAGGGCTGAAGGTCATCCTGTGTATTTTGGCAAGATTTGATTTTATAATTGAAGCACCCGAGGTATGAAAGCTTTTTCACTTCTTTGGAGCCTATGGCTAGCTCTTTTAACATCTTGCCCTTTCCAGAGTTCATTAGGGACTTTAGCTGGGCCCTGGGATGCATGCCAAAGGGGTAGGTCCTGATCTCTAAAGGTACCAGGGGAGAGACTGGGACTCAGAGAAGAGGCACTTGATTGGATCCTAGAGCAGTGGGCAGGGCTAGAGCCTCAGACTCATGCCGGTTTTGCTGCCCCTAAGAGGAACTTTTGAGGTTCCAAGGAATTGGGAAAGAGTCCTAAGATGGGTAGCTGAACTTCCAGCTCAGACTTGCTTCCTGCTCTTAATGTGAGGGTGGTGGGGAAAGGAGGCAGGAGGGAAGCTGATGAGGAAGGTTGAGAGTGAAAAATACAGGAGGTGGCTTGGTGGGGGTGAAATAATGTGGCCCATGGGGCCAGCCAGGCATCCTGATTTCCAGCTCAGAGCAGAAGGAACTTTAGAAAGGAAGTGGGGGAAAGAAGGGAGAAAACCAGGATGGTATTAGTGAAGGTGAAGCAAGTTAAGAAACACCCTTGGCCCTCCCTGCAGGTTTTCTTACCTTAACTATGCAGAGTGCAGCCCACCTTGGCATGGCAGGCTGAATCTCTCCTTCCATGTTCTGGGGTGATCCCATGTCTGTGACCGAGTGTGTTCAGATCCTTGGGGTGGGGGACTCTAGGAGAAGGGCATTGAGGGTGTGGGCTCTTCTGGCTGGAAGAGGTCAGGGGAACTTCAGCGGAGGGTTTGGGCTCTGGGAACCAGGAAGGGTGGGGGAGGGGCAGTGCTGCCTCCAGAGGCGGATCTCCTGGCTGAGGACAGAGGGTATATTGTCCAACCGGGAGGTTGCTGCAGCTGGGCGGGGAACAGCACAGCTCGCCTCTTCCAAACTCTTTCTTTTTGCTGAGGTTGGGGGGTGAGGGAAGGCAAGTCCCCCTTCCATACATGTGGCCCTGGGGGCTATGATGGTTGCTGAGAAACAAGGTTTTATTTGAGAAATAATGCTTCCCAGCAGCAGATGTGTAGCTCTCCCACTTCCTGAGAAGCCAGATGCTGTGAGCTCGCTTAGCACTTGAGGCGACGCCCTCAGCACTAACTGGGACCCCCACTGCCTTGGGATCCAGAGCCTAGTGTTTGCTTCTGCTTAGGAGAAACTAGGCTGTGTGGACCGGGACACATGTGGATCCAATCAGACTCCAGTTGATGCCGCACCTGTACCCTTCTGGTTGCTCAGGATGTACAGTGGGTTGACAGGGCTGCCCAGTCCTGGGATCTGTTGCCACAGTTCGGCTTCAGAGTCACTGCACTATGACTGAGGATGGGGGGCATACTGGCGCCTACCTTTCCCTTGAATGTAGAGTACCTGCTGGGGCATAATACAGGGAGGTCCTTCCTCCCTGCCCTTTCTGTGCACAACCAATGTGAACCTCTTTCCAGTCAGCCTTTCCCACCGTTTTCTTTTCCATCATCATTTATCCAGCCCTCAGCATTACACAGTGAGGGCAGTGGCTTGAAACGAAGGCTTGGAGAATGTGACTGAGGCCGATTCCTGCGGGCGAGCTGCAGTGAGCCTAGCACTGCCTTGGCTGTACAGGCAGCCTGGCAGGAGACTTTCTTTACCCACACGGAAAAGCTTTCGAACCCTCACAGGACAGAGCTTCCCATCCCTCAACAGCATGAAACCCCGTGAGCAGCTGCCGCTGCGGTTGGCCCAGGAAAGCCCCCTCTGTAACTGTGCTCCCACCTCCGTCCATCTCTGCACCACACTTCCTCTTGGCTCCAAGTCCCCCAAGCTGTCCACTGAGGCTTCTGTGGCTTTCTATGCTCCACCCCCTTGTGACCTTAAGGCTTCTCTGCCACTGTTTTAACCTAACCTCTTTCATGCCTTGCAACAATGAACAGCCTGTCCTTAGCTGTTTGGAAAATTCCCACTAAATCTGTGCTGATTAAAATGAGAAAAGCGGCCTCAGCCATAATCCAGACCACCTTGTCAACTGTAACTCCACTCCAGCTGTGCGGTACAGCCTGGGAAAGGAGACTTAGCACCTCTCCAGATCGAAGGGTGGAAGTTTAAGGAGGACATGGGGATTTACCCTGGAGCTACCACTTTATCTGATTAAAATAAAGTGTAGGAAATATTCTCAAATAATATTAAAGGTTAGCACTAGGCAAATATGATGGAAGGGAGCTGATGTAAATTCCTAGGCTTTTAGTCTCAATAAACAGGTTCCTCTTGTAAAACCACCCTCTACTTGCATTTAACAGTATCCAATGGTTAAGACCAATAAAAAAACACTGGGAATGTGGAGTGCATGTCAAAAAACGTCAGCATTAAAATGAACTTTAAAGATCGGATTTATTTGGAGAAAACAAAAAACCCACAACCCAAAGGATGGGATTTTACATCTCAAGACATCTCCCAGGTATTAAGTCTACAGATTACAAATCATTTTCATAGAAGATATTTTTGTACAAATTTTACATGTATTGAGAAGCAGGTCATAAATCCCTGTTTCTGTTTTAACAGGGTGGCAGGGTAAAGGAATGGGGGAAAACCAGCTTTTTTGGATACAACTATTTGGAAGTAGACACGAAGAGGGCAAACCCTACCTTTTCATCATCTATAGCAAATGGTTTAAAAAAATACCCTTTCAACCTTGGGTATCTCTAGAAGCCATTTCCTAGCTACTAGCCAAATCCAAGCCAATTATTTAGTTACTTCACTTGGTGTGTCTATGTCCACTGGGTAAATGATTCATTATGCTCACTGCTGCAGCACTCATAAACCAACACCCTTGCATGGCTGGACAGGGTCTAACCTAGGACTGATGGGAGAAGGGCTTGCAACAAGAGACCAATGTGTCTCTTCTCTGTAGGTACCAATGTTGCCCGTAAGAACACCATCTACTGAGCTGACAGTACAAAGGTGCACGTAATAGCAGGCAAGTAAAGCTATTGTGTTGCAAGAGAAGCCAGGACTTTTGTTAAATTGTTCTCTCCATTATCATTTATTCTCTCAAGAGACACTAAAAACCCCCCCAAACCCCACACACTGGTCTAGGCCACGTTATAAATCCAAACATTGGTGAGGGATTGCAGTGGAGAGAAGGAAACCTGTTTTAAAAAAAGCCCCGAAAGCCCAATCAAGGTTGTTAAGAAAGGCTCCCAATTTAACTGCCCCTCTCTACCCACCCTCGCTCATCACCTAAGACCAGTAATTCTAAAGTTTTTTGAGGTGTGAAAGGGGTCACAGAAGCAGGAATGGATGAAGGAAAGTCAAGACATGAAGGAGCCAAGATGTGCTTGGGAAAAGCAGTGAATCCTCCTTGGACAGCTCCCAGGGGCTGTAGAGAAAGCCTAGGAGATGGAGTGGCTGATCTACCTAAGCAGGAGCTGCCTCTGGGAAGGGACAGGAAAGAATAGCAGGAGGAACATGGGACGATGACAAGAGTCTCAATTTTTAAAGCTTCAAGATTTCAAGAGAATGTGGAGATATTTGAACTTTCAGAAGGGATAGTTTTTAAGAAAGGGTAAAACTAGGACACATAAAAGACACGGGAATTCCCATGACCCCTAAGTGCTTCCTGCTCCAGGAAGTAAACCATTCATGTGTTTACTGGAGGTTATACCATTTTCCCTATTACTGGTGCAAAATAATTCATCAAGCCTCCAAAGCTTCTTTTCAAACCACGATTTCCCCATTTATTTTGGTCACCAAACAGCCCTATTCTTTAGTGGCCCGCAGATTCGCTCAGACCTACCCCCCTGGGGGGTACAAATGAAGGAACTCCCCCTAGGCTGGCCCCAGTGACTCAGAATTGAGTAAGAGGAGGGGCTGGCAGCCTCCTGGAGACTAAAACATCAGAGATTAAACCTACCTAGCCAAGGATGGATAATTTATTCAGTGTTTGAGAATTCATGTATGCCACAATAGGATAGTAAGAATTGAAGGTAGAAACCTCACGTTTTTCCTTACACCTGCCCTACTGCCCAACCAGATTCCAGACACTGTCATTGACATTTTGCTAAATGGAGGCCCCTAGGCACTAATCACAGGCAACTGCATGGGTCATAAAAATGCACCACAACTTTTCCATCAAAAGCTGTAAGTCTCTCTCTCTGGCTACACAGTTCAATACTTTAAAGGCTGCAGCAGCATGCAAAAGAATTTCATTTCATTTTGTTTTTTTAAAAAAAAGTTAAGAAAGGTCTCCAGGAGATGGTGAGTTTTATTTTGTCTTGTCTGGAGAGAGGTTTGATTTGCTCTCGAATGTTCCAGGGTAGAGAGACTAGGAGAAAGCACAGAATGAAGAGGTCTATTCGGTGTAATCTTCTCCCTCATTTTCATCTTCACCATCAATGGAGAGAGCAGCATACTTGCTTGCAGAACTGAACTTCTGTAATAGAAAAGAGCGGTAAGATAATGAAGCCCCTGAATTCTCACCTCAAAAACCGAGGAACAGGAAACTGAAGGTGGTTTTCCAGACCACATCTGCTTGCTTGCTCATTAGCTTTTCCACTGGAGAGTAGCTTGGGAGAGCTGGCCAGAGACATGTTTCTTAGGAAATGCAAACACCACCTTTTATCTTGAAGAAGGGATCACAGTAGTCAAAGGTAGAATCAGGGAAAAAAACAAACAACAACAACAAAAAACAACTAATCTAAGCTTCTTTCAATACTTCTAACAAGCAATTTGATGCTTATTCCCAACCATTCTGTTTGCAGCCCCAAATGTACAAGATTTCAAAGGCAAAAGTGAACTAAGAGAAGTTGAGGGCAAGTCTGACACTCACAGAGGCTGGATTTTCTTCAGCTTTCTTTGGCTCAGGTACAGATCTAGAGTCTTGATCCTTTCTGCCATCTTTCCTGCAGAGAAGTGAACAACTGTAAGAGAGGACTCTCCCAACACCCACAAGCAGTTTTGAGGTACAGAATAGGCACCTTTGGTCAACAGTCCTGGCTATCTGGACATTTCGTAATTTCTAGATTCTCGGAATTGAAACTGACTGTATTGGCTAACTTAACCGGTGCACAGTGCAACATCTGGCAATGCCTGGCAAACCAAGAACTTCTCACTTACAAAGACATGGGTATCTAGCATCAGATAAAAGACTATAAATGGTGAGCGAGTGAGGGAGGGAGAGGGAGGGGGTGGGGAGGGAGAGAGAGGTGAGGGGAGGGAGGCAGAGACAGAGAATGCGCATACCTATCTGACTCCTTCCAGTGGTCTTTGTTCCCTCCATCTCCTGGACCACGGCTGGAGTTCCCACTTTGGCCTTTTGGGACACTCACCCCATCTACTTTATTTTCATCTGCTTGAGCGGAGACGCAAAAAGAAACAAGTCAAATAAAACACTCTCCCTCTCCCAGGTTTCCCCTAAGCTGAAAAAAAGTGTGCCCATAAGTACTGAGGGAAATCAAAACTCCCCCCAATCCAGACTTCCTTCCTAAGCCCTTCTTCCCACGTCCTCGAGATCAGACACACACCGAATGAGCTCCACTAAAAAGTTCCACTGCAGGGCTATGCCATCACAAAAAGCAAAGTGGAAATAAGGACTATGACGCTGTGTGGTGACCTTGGCCTTGCAGATGGTGACATTTCTAATCTGGACTGAGCATGTTGATTTCCTTCCGGTACTTTTTTTCCCTTTCAAAGAAATGTTCTACCAGGAAAGGGCAGGGCACTGATCTTTCTCCAAAGAGGCCACTCCTGCCCTCTATTGGCAAGAAAAGGTAGACAGTCAAAGAAGCTTTAACACAAAATGAGTGCAAAGTAACACTGAAATTCAGTATTTTGTGACTCCTCCATGGAGGCCTTTTAACTTTGGCCTCAATCTAGGTGAAAAACCTATTCTCTCTGGTCTTACCTTTCCTTGCTGGTCCTTCCTCAGATGGTTGAGCTGGAACTACTTTCCCTACACCACTAGAAGAAAAACATGTAATCACATTCATCAGCTATCTTAGGGAAGGAACAGGTAAGAAACTTACAATCATTGTTCAAGTACAGTGTAAGTTTTAGAGATCCAAAAATACATACTCAATGCTGTGAAACTTTAAAATATGTAAAAGACAATAATGAAAGCAATTATTTGAACACCAGGTGTCATGTCCCTTAGAATCATCACAATCAGACCGGGTTAATTTTATCCTTGGTATTTTAAAAATGAGGATCCTAAGGGAAGTGAAGTGACCCCCAAGACCAGACTGCCAAAATGTGGCACTGGTGGGTTCTGATTTATAGTGTTTGCAGACTGAGTCACCAAAGTGATGTCAACCAGCTATCAAAACTCCAGAAAACTGAACTGGCTCTTATGAGCCAGCTCCAGCACATTGTACAATCTGAACCAAGAGCAAAGACAGCAGAACTAATCAGATGCTATCTGAGGCCAGCACTCCACAGGGTGCTTTCCACCATGATAACACAGCACTGAAGAGTCTATAGCCAATCAACTGCTATGTTTCCAAGCTGACTCACCTTGTAGGGGACTGCTGCTCTGTGTCTGAGCTCTGAGATCGAGCAGGAGGGTTAGAACTTCGCTTCACCCAAGCATTCTCCTTTGGTGGAGGGGCTGGCATTACCTTTAGAGGCTGTTCAGGTTTGGGAGGCTTAGAAGTTGGAGACTGACAGTCTTCCTCTTTATTGGGTGTTTCATTTTCTAGAGACTTCTCACTCTCTCTCCTTCGTGCATCTGTGAAGTCAGAACGGGGAAGTCTAAACATCAGGAAAAAAGGCTTACTGTACAACAATCTATTAGGGCCTCAACAGAGTGGAAAATGACCCACACCCAAGTTTCCATCATTCTTCTTAAAAAACAGACCCAATCTGGCTCCCAATAGATAAAATTATCATTAAACCAGTGTTGTCCAAATGTCCTCTGGAGACAATGTTTTATTGATGCAAGACAAATATGAAAAATAATGACACTCCAAGGATAGCCAACTGACCTCTCCTAGGAAGGAGTATTACGGGGGGGGGGGATAGAGCTCAGTTGGTAGAGCACACGCTGAGCATGCAGCAGGTACTTTGAACCAAGTTCCTCCATTTGAGGAAAAAAAAAAAAAGGTATGAGTATTACATGAACGGATTTCATATAACGAAATCACAAACTCTATGAAGCACTGATCAACCGTAATGCAGAGGCTCAACACACACCCCTAACGGTGATACAATCACATTTATGAAAAATAGAGCATATGCATGTTTAAGGGCTTTCAATGTCACCTTAAAATTAGGAGATTTCTTTCTACATTTAAGTGCAAGCTCTTCAGCAGTAGGTATACAAATCAAACCAACCATCATCCTCCTACTTGGCTACAAAAAGGCATTACCATCCTATTACTAAGAGGCTCCTCCAGTATGAAAAATTTCCAGAAAACTACAACACTTGGGTGAATTGCTTAAGTACAAATCAATTTAGACATGGGAGAAGAAAGCCTAAAAATCACTAGGAGAGAGGGGTGTTAACAATAAACAAAATAAAAAACACCCTCCCCCAATGTCAAGACCTAAATAGAGGGACAAACTTAGTAGTCAAGTATACCTTTTAGTGGAAGATTATTAAACAGATCATCTGAATCTCTTCTGGTACCCATTTCTCAGATTGTTCAGAGCAGGAGATAAGAAACTCAGATCAATCTATGCCAACCCAAATAAGAGTCTATAACTAAATAAAAAACGCCCAAGTTTTGGCATAATTTGGTTATGGGTAGGTTATAGAAAAGGGCAGTAATATGATACCCACCCTGGTCTGACTTACTTCTGCCAGATGTGGCTGAGGTCCCAGTCTGTGATGATTCACTTCCTGTCCTTGACCGTTCCCGTTCCTGAGTTTCTTCACTTCGCCAGCTTGGATGTCTGTACAAAAGATGTACAAATGCATTATGTCCCACTCTGTGAAGGCCACCTTGGACCCATGCTAACCCCTCAAGAACCACTTCTCATCAATATTTTATCATGTTTATCTATGGGTGGGTGAATACACTTACCTCTGTGCCTCAAACCACCTGAAAGTGGCAGACATTAAGACACTGGCTCTAAATACAGGTATCACCTGCTTTTTTCTAAGTTTCCTTTATGCCACTTCACTTTCATGAAAAAAGCCTACGTTAGTACCTGCTGCTGCTAACCAAAAGAAATCCGAAGATTTTTGCTTTTACAAAAAAAAAAAAAAAAAAAAAAAAAAAAAAAGTGAAAATAGTGGTTCAGTGTTTGTTTCACAGCAAGCTGTTATCTGTTAGCAAGATGTGTCCTAAAATAACTGGTTCTTCACTTTATGCCATTTCGGCTTATAAAAGGTTTCAGAGGAATGCTCTGCTTTTAGATAGCAGAGAAATCCGTATTTCAGCAGGAGTCAAGTCAGCTAGGGTTAAGAACATTCTCCTGTATAATCTGTAACTCTCCCCTCCCTTACAGGTAGCACAATTCTGCGAGTCGTTAAAAACTGAAAAACTAAGTTTTTCAGAACACTGTTATAGGAGGCTTCCTTCCTATTGGATTCAATGCCACCTTCTAATAATAAACACTCCTTTACTATCCTGAAATAACACATAGATAATATCGCCAACATATATACAAATAAAAGTAAGTGGAAAACAATTCAAGCCCAGGAGGCTTTTTGAAAATTGTGAGGGACAGGCAGCAGCTCTTCTCTGGGTGAAGCTGTCCCACACACTGCAGACCAGCCAGCAGCCCCAGCCCATGCTTAATAAGTGCCAGTAAGTGACAACCAAGAACAGCTACACAAATTTCCCAAGTGCGCCCTCGGAACGTAATTCTCCCAGTTAAGCATCACTGGACGTGAGGATGGGAAACCTGTAACTGAAGACAACCTCACCTCTCCCGAGGCCGTCGTTCCAGCTTTGGCTCATCCAGCTGACGCTGCAATTTCTCCTGCTCCTTCTGGAGCCGCTCTTCCACTTCTCGTTCTCTAGCAGCTGTGTCAACCGGCTTCGCCCCTCCAAAGATGGAGGCTGCTCGACTGGACTGGGAGGTGCTAGCAGAGGAATCATCTTCCTTAGGAGTACTCCGAGGCTTTAGGTTCAGTTTGGGTCTTTGGGGGGGACCTAAGTTAAATAAAACTCTAAGTAATAGTTCAAAATCATCAGAAGCCAATGGCTGAAAGCCAGATTTCCAGACACAGCTCTGATGAAATGCTACTGGGGTCTCTAGGCTAGTGAGTGGCCTAGCCAATCCAGCAAAGACAGGAAGGGAGATTAGGGAATGGGTGGCCCAAAGAACCAAGTCCAATTAATCCTTCCACTACCACATCCATGGTGCAGTTCAGACCGAGGGAAAGACTAAAAAGAATAAAAATGTGAAAGGTAAAGGAATCCTTTATCATGAGAACTATGTATCTGGGGAAAAAACTTTGACGAACTATTGGATGAAGTATCTTGCTAAAAAAGACCTTGTAATAGTACGATGGAGAAGATTCTAGTTCTTATTTTCTGATCTCTGTGTATAATATAAATTTGATGGTGATTCATAGGGTAAAGCATGCAACACAACATCAGAATACAAACTCTAAGGAAGTCTGGATTTTTTCCTGGGTCCAAGCTGTCAGAATATCTCAAAATAAACCCAAGTGCTTCAAGGAAACTGTATCTTCCAAAACCAGTGTTTATCCTAAATATTTTCATACATACAAAAAAGATACAGAAGCTATAAAGGAAGCCTATGTGTACCAACCACCTGGCTTAAGTGGTAAAACCTCACAAAAACTTTCAAAGCTTCTTGAGTATTCTTCCCATGAAAACATGCTTGGCTGTGCTGTTTTCTAACTGCTATGCTGAATTTGGTATTTATCATTCCCATGCGTGCCTTTAACTACATATCTATGCACCTGCAAGCAAAGAAAGTAATGTTCAGAAATATTTAAATTTTCTGTAAGGTTTTAAGTTGGCAGTTTACATAACTTCTAAGATACATTTTTGACCTATATAACTCTGTGAAGGGGCCATTACTTTCACACAGGGTATAACTGGGGTCAGAATGAGTAACTCATTTAAAGTTCCTGCCGGCAATTCAGTGAGAGGCTCAGAGTAAAAAAGAATACAGCATGCTAAGTTCTACAAAACAGATTTATCCATATGAAAGTTGTAAGACTGGCACTGTGTTTGGGGAAGCCAGTGAAGGCTTTGAAAGCTCAGCATGCTCCTGACAGGATAAATGTAGAAGGGAAGGGAGACAACAATGAAGAGGCAGAGCAGTGAAGGCCTTCCTATGTCTGAGGTACAAAGGGCTATCTTTCAGGCCATGAAGATATGAGGTTTTAAAAGGAGGAAAATAACCTAGTAAGATACTGTTCCAGAAAGAGAACTTGGGCCAATGTGAGAACGGAGCGAGGCAGGGAAATGTCAGTAACTTGGGAGTAGCAATGAAGTCAACAGAAGTAGTGGCAGGATTCTGGACAGACAAGGGGGCAAATCTTAAGAGGGAGCCGGGGTTAGGATCACCAGAAAAAAAAAAGGAAAAAAAAAATTCAGGTGTGCAGCTATTAGGGGAGGCAAGAAATGGCATAAGAGGCAAAGATCAGTAGTCAATGAGGACAACATCTGATCCGCTGCTTTTCTCACTAGTAAAATGGAGATGACAGATGTACCTCTACCAGACAGAAGACTTAGGACTAAATACTTTTATGAGCACTCAGCTAACTGTTGGTGCAGAGCAAATGCTTCAAAGTATGTTATCTATCATTTCTAGGTTTCTTGCATGGAAATAAAGGAAATGGATAACAGGAATGCATTTAAGAATGAATTTTAAGTTTTGTTTAAAAAACTGGAAATGGTAAAAATTTTTGTCTGGAGGAGGAGGAGAAGACTTCACTGCATAATTTCAATATGGCTCTGATGACTTTTGTCACCTGTGTTTTATTAGCCATCTATGTCTACCTTCTTTACTCAGGGGATAAGAGGTGATGTATATAGACCTGGCACAAAGTCAGGGCTAAGACAGGGATATTAAAAGGCCAGATATGCTGTCTAAACATAATTAAAGAGAAAAATTCTGAGCCAGATACCTTACTTTTTAAATGACATCACAAAAATCAGAACACAAATGGTGGCCATTTATAATACTTTTTGAGAGGTCATTATTTGTTAACACATGTTTTACATAAATAACACTAGAGGAGTAATTTTATAACAGGTACACTGACATCACACCATTAATGATATCAACTACTTGTTATAATGGCACTGAAATAAGCAACACTTGATTTTTAACCTAGAGTGACAACCAATTATTGGCTATAAGACTGTGTTTCAGTCTCATTTCCTTCACTTGAAAGATGGGCTATAACACTGCCTATTTTAAGTAAGATCATACTGTAAGAATGTCTGGCAAATGTTTTTATCTTTTTTACTTTGTTTATTCAATTAAATTTTAATTGAAAAATCTACATGCTAAGACAGGTGAGAACTAGACTTTGCTTTACTTCCATTATGTCATATTAATCAATGCTCTGTTATGTTCTGATGCATCCTTTACTATGTGCAGATTCTATCTGTGCCCATTTAAGGGGTCTGAAACATAACTGAACAATTTCCAATTAGTTTCTCTGGTGGTATGCTCATCAAGCAAGCAAAAGAAAACAATTACCTCTATCATCACGCCTGTAATCATCCCGAGAGTAATCATCTCTGGAGCTCCATGACCGATCATCTCGTCTGTCATATCTGTCTTCGTAGCGGTCCCCGCCTCCTCTGTAGTCGTCATCCCTACGGTACCCACTACCAAATGCTCTTCTGCCACTGCCTATCCTGGAATCGTAGCCTGTAAATAAATCCCAAGTTGCAATCATCATACTGGAGAGAAGAAAAGGCAAGAAAAGAATTCTTAAAAAGAAAACAATTTAACTTAATTCTGTTCTATAATGACCTCTGTCATAGTCTCTGCTGCCTCGGTCGTCATAGCGATCTCGGCCCCCATAGCGATCCATGTCCCGGCGCGGGCCGTCCCGGTAACTGTCCCGATACCCATCACGGTATCGGTCTGAATCGTAACGATCTCGATACTCTATAGAGAGAAAAGCGACAGGCAACATCATTCCTTTTTCTTTGACACTGTTAGCAGAAAGAAATCCGACAGCCCATTTGGTTAGTTTGGTTTCATGAGTTCATATACACTGCTGTGTCTATTTTACTTGAAAAAAAATAACATTGTACCCAAGGTGGAAGAATTTGTATTGAATTAAAGTTTTCTTGATATTTATTTTAAAAATCTTTTCTGGTGATTCAATAAATGTTGCCAGGCTAACTTAGGAGGGAGTTAGAGAAAAATCCCTCTACAGTAGTCCCTCTTTACTCATGGCTTCGCTTTCCAAAGTTTCAGTTACCTGTGTCAACCACAGTCCAAACATTTTAAATGGAAAATTCCAGATATAAACAATTCTTAAGTTTTAAATTGCATGCTGTTCTGAATAGCATGATGAAATCTTGCACTGTCTGACCTGCTCCAGATGTGAATCATCCCTTTGTTCAGCATATCCATGCCGTACAGTATAGTGCAATAAGACATTTTGAAAGAGACAGAAATCACATTCATATAACTTTTATTACAGCATATTGTTATAACTGTTCTATTTTACTATTAGTCATCACTGTCAATCTCTTAGTATGCCTAACTTATAAATTAAACTTTACCATAGGTGTGTACGTATAGGAAAAAACATAGTATACATAGGGTTCAGTACTGAGGTTTCAGGCTTCCATGGCGGGGGGAGGTCCTGGGAGTGTATCTTCTACAGATAAGGGAGGACTACTGTATATACTATAATGACCATCTAGGATTAAAGACTTAAATATTAAAAAATTAAGCACAAAACACAAGAAAATATAGGTAGAATCTTTTATGCTCAATACCAAAGAAAAACCACTTAAAAAGTTTAGTATGGGAGTACCAAACACATACCACAAATCGAGGCAAACAAAATGAGAAAAATAAATGCAACACATGACAATTGGTTAATTATCTATTACCAGTAACAGAAACTAAAATGGAACATTGTTTGCCACCACCCAAACGGAAAGGTTAAAATAAATGATGTATCTTGCACTGACAAAGTTTAGTGGAATAAGTCAACTCCTACTCTTGTGCTGAGGTTGAAAATAGTATAAATACCCTGAAAGTTGTTTCAGAACTATGTATTCAAAGATTTAAAAATATGTATACCCTCTGGGCCAGCAATTCAATTTCTAGGAATTTATCCTGAGCAAATAGCTGGACATACCATAAAGACAAGTTCAAGAAGGTTCTCTGCAATGTTGTTTATAATACTAAAATCGTTGCATGCTATTTAGCTTCAGCTGACATGTCAGAAACCCAGATTTTTACATGAAGCCACCCCCCAATTTCTAAACATAAATCAACTAATTGAAAAAACGGAAAAACATTCTGAGTTTAATAATTTATGTAAGCAAGCCAAAGAAGGATCCTATTTTTATGATGGCTTCCTTTTAAACAATGATTTCATTTTGCAAAAGACATCATTTTGTCTATATGAACAGACATTCATTAATCCAGTGAAGACAAGCAGCACATTAGCATGCTGTTACTGAGAGTTAGTCAGGAAATACTCAAGTGTTTGCTGAGCTTTTACACTGATCTTTAGCATAATACCTCGACCCCCGCCCCCAACCCCAACATGTCTTTTATGGGCTCAACACCTGGGATGGGTATCACTGCCTTCTTGCTGTAACATGGGATCTCTAACATGTTGTCAGAACTAACCTTGGGGGCCATAACCTAGCCTTACAAATTTGGCAGCTTTGGATAACAGCAGCACACTCACTCTTTCTTGTTATCCATCTTGCTTGCTCTAAATTCAAGGGCTGAGGTGAGAAAATAGTCATGTTCCTTGATTCAAAACAGGACCCCTTGGTCTGAATGTCTGCTTTTCCTTTCAAGAGCCATTTCTTCCTGTTAATAACAGAACCTCTTGCATAAATGCTGAAGTAAAAGAACCTCAGGTAGTTCTCTCCAAGACTTTGTTGGGTCACAAAGACTTTATCTAAAAGTCAGATATAAACCTGACTCCTTCCTTATCCCACATCTCACTAGGTTAAAGAGGACTCTCTTCAAGAATCTCTCACTGATTTCTCCATTATATTTGGTACAGAGCTCATGAGGTGTCTCACAAAATCAAACTGTCTGTGAACTTAGGTTGTTCTTTCCATTTTTTTTTAAAACTTACCAGATATTCCAAACATACAGGAACTACAGAAATGATCTTAACAGACTTATGAACCTATTATTTAGGTTTAGTGGATGTCAACATTTTTCCATGTTTATTTCAGTTTTTAAATCTAAAAGCAGTATGTTATAGACGCAGCTAAAGGATTCCCTCGACCTTCCATCCATAATCATGAGGGTTGTTACATTACCACACACACATCTTTACCACTTATGTATTAATCAACAGTGTATGATACTGTTTTCAAATTTTTACATATTTTTCCTTTTCTCCCTCAACATAGTAGGTTTTGAATTTTATTCCCAACATTACATATTATGCTATCATGTATTCCATTATATGAACAAACTACTCCTTAGTCATTTCTTTATTGAAAAGTAGTTTCTTTCCATTTGAAAAATAAAGGCAGTGTTGAATCTTTCTTTATGTATTTCAATGAAGTTGTACCAGTTTCCCCATAAAAGCTTTACAAAACCTTTGTTGGATTTAGGTGGTGTAAAAGTTGTAATTCTTTCCAACTCCTACCCCGTGACAGTCTATTCTCCTTCTCTAGATTGCATTTTATCTATTTGCCTATTTTTCTCTCCCCTGGTATAATGTTTGACAAAAACAGGATTTTTTGGTTTTGTTTTGTTTACAGCTATATCCTGAGCTTACTTACAACAGTATCTGGTACATGGTAGACATTTAGTATTTTTGAAGTAAACGAACTGTTATTTTAAAAGTCATCTTAAAAAATGTCTACCTACTGTTCCCAGACACTTGCCATCTGCTAATGTAATCAGCTACACTAACACATTTCTTCTATTACAAAACAACCCCCCCAGGAAAACAAAAGAAACTAACTTGATATAAATGAACTTACTGTCTCCAAAGCTATCATCACCTCTTCTAGGTGGGTAGTCATCAAAGCTGTCTGTAGCAGGACGGGCCCTCCAGTCTGTATCTGTTTTGTCAGAATCCCGATTTCTATCTCGGCCAAAAGAACGATCATCCCTGTCTACAGATATATAAATAAAAAAACCACAGGTTAGCTCACAGAAACGTTTGCCCAAATTTCTCACATGCATAGAACCTTCCCTCAGTATACTGTACTTCTGGCTCATACCACAGCGTCATCATGAATTCGCCCCAGGCTTCATTAGTGCACTCTCCATCCAACTCCACCAAGTGATTCCTTTCCTCACATTTCTCCCTACTGGTTTAATGCTTATCTGTCACATCTTCTGCATAGGCCAGGAGCCCCTGGAAGGTACATGAACCAGGCTCCTCTTGTGTCCAGTGTGCCACCAGGTACCTCATCTACTTATTATATATTTAATGTTCATCTAGGTTAATGAAGGTTTCTCAATCTCAACACTACTAACATGTGGGCTACATAATTCTTTGTTGTGGGGGGCTGTCCTATGCATTACAGGACTAGTCCCTGCATTCTTTCTTTTAAATGTCAGTAGCCCTTCCCACAGTTGTGACAACCCAAAATGTCTAACATTGACAACTGTCCCCTGTGAAGCAAAATCATCCTCAGTCGAGAACTACTGCTCCAGATTAAGGGAGATCTCCACTATCTACCTCTATTAAAAATTTCTGGTAAGGGCACCTCTGCTTTGTCATCCTAGGACCATGACAAAACAGGAGACATTCTTAGCAGCTTTCTTACCTTTATCCTGTGCTTGATCAGCAACGTCCACTCGAATTCTCCTGTTACCTAGAGACTGAGAGCATAGGACCATATTAACCAACCTTTTGCCCCATTATGCACAAATCCCATGAGTGACCTTGAACGTCTGGGCATAGCAGAAGCACTGGGGGAAGGAAGATAAAGGAAAAACACTGTAATCTAGCCAACACCACAATTTGTTGGCTAAAGAATCCTTTATAAAAACTTGAATATGAAATAATCCCTTTGAAGTAACATTTAAAAGTTGGACTTAAATGAATGTCAGGTCAACTACCCTTACTATTTTTCAAGTCAAATCTCACAGAATAGACTTAACTTTTTAACCACCAAAGGTAATTTGTCAAGTGTACTAAATTAAAAACAATTTCCATACAATTATCGAAATAAAAAGCATATTTGGGTCCAGAGCAATTGTGCATTCTAACATTCACAGAGCTCCTACTACGCCCTGGCAAAGCTGCACTAAGCATGGGCTCTGTTTATAATCTCAAGTCTTTCACTCAATATTATCTTTGGATAAACCAGTTCTTTCACAATATCCCGATTTGCCTTTCTCTCATCATTATATACATACTTTGAACACGATTAATTCTACTGATTTTTCCTCATTTCATATTAGAATCTACAGTTGAAGAAGGTTAACAATGAATTTTTAGTTAAGAATAGCTGAAATTACATTAAATACCACTATGATGAAATCTCTAAATACCAAGTAATTCCTAAGTCTGGCCATGACAACATTTCACTTAATAGTCAATCCAACAAACTTCAGACAGTAACAATTGTATGGTATTCTTTCTCTTATTCAGACTGAGAAGTTAAAAATTAGTAATGTTAATAAAATCTAAAAAGGAGGGAATATATCTCAGTGGTAGAATGCATGCATAGCATGCATGAAGTCCTGGGTTCAATCCCCAGGACCTCCATTAAAAAAAAAAAAAATCTAAAAATGACCCAAGAAGAAAAACTTTGGAACAACTTTAGGCTTTCATATATTTAACCAAATAAATGAATTTTTATTCCTATTTAACATTTGCTTCAAATTATCCCTGTGGTACTCAATTATGAGACAGGAAAAATATTTTGAGGTGGTGCCTTCAATCATGTCCAATGGTAGATATGGACCACAAAATTATGGCACAAATGGCATTGGAAAGTGCCTTCTCAACAAATAATGAGGAATTTCTGGAATTAAAAGAGCCCCTTTTTCTTTCCAGATATAATTAGTTTGATTTCTAAAGTCACTAGAGATAAATAAGTAGCTCCTGGATTAGAAACTTCCATCACTAACAGGTATCTAAATGCTTCAATATCCAGCTTGGACTCCTACGAATCTATACATCTCACCAATCACTCAAATAACTATTACGATTAGACTTAATTTCCATTTCTTTCTCATGTAGTAACAGCTGAATCTCCTCTCCCTATTGAGTCTCTAGTGTGTCTGGATAGAAAAACATCTATGTACAATGTTAAAAAACAGCAGGACTGAATGTTTACTGTCATTCTCCTGTAAAAAATTCCTGAGTATGTATTACAAATGACATCTTGGTGAGAAATGTTTCTGAACCCTCTTATAATTAAAAATAGAAAAACAAAAAAAGCAGACATCATTACTTCCCTGAAAATGAGATAATACTAAATAACATGACTAAATAAGTACTAAAATAACATGATTTTTATATTTGTCTTGATCTGATCATATTATTTATTATGAAAAAGCATAATCACAGGAGCTGAAGCAGAACTGTGAGTGAACTAATGTGAGATTTTATTAAGGTCTTGGTACAGTGGATTTCTTCACAATTTCCCACCTAAACACCACCCTGAATTATTGGGCCCTGGTGAACTTACTGACGGGAAATGTGACTTGCAAATGTTGAATGTTTAACGTTACATTGATAAATTAATCCAGGCCTTTCTTGGTAGATATTATGGGAATCTGTGAAATAGCTACTGACCCAACCTAAAAAATATCCATTGGATAAACACAAGAGTTGTAACTCCCAGCCCCAAACCCCCTACCCATTTTATTTACCTCTTCATTGAGGCTCAGGGCACTGAGCAAGGAATCCAGGTCCTCAAACTCAGCATAACCAAAACCTTTCAACCTCTCAGGATTGCTGGGCTCACGTGGTAAACGCACTGCACTGATCTGAAGGAGTAAAGAAACAAAAAATGTTTCTCAATTCAATGTTCTTGTTCATTTGTTTTCTTTTTTTGACCACTGTGTATGCAATAGATTCCTCTGAAGAATACAGAAGAACCTGTCTCCAGGAGGAAAACTGATGCACAGGGATGGAAGAGAGACTTTGCTATATACGCCAATAAACCTTTTCAACTCAAACAATAGGCATTTAACCCACAAGTTCAGTGTATTCCTTGTACCCCTGACTTCTGCCTCATTCTACATTTCTAGTTTTTAGTTGTTTTTCAATTAAGAGCAACTGTCTGTTCCACAATTAGTTAATTTCCAATATTTCTCTCTCAGAAATTTACTCCATTTTTGCCCAAGTTTTCTGGGTAGTGTATTTTCTGGCAACCCGACTCACCTGAAAAACATTACTGTCTTCATATATTAATAGCTTTGCTAAGTCAGACATTGGATTGTAAACCCTCACCTACCGTACCCCCTCTGCTGAATTCTGAGATGGTCAACCACTGAATTATATATACTTTTGACTATTTTCTTGCCATTTTTTACACCTGTTCTCCAAACCCTTTCATTTACTTCTTCATTTCTTCAATATTTTTCGTATATTCAAGTTTATCTTCTGTATCACTAACTTGATCTTTTATTCTGGGCTCCTGAAATACAGATTTTGTCACAGTAGCTTCTAAATTCTAGTTTAACTCAACTGATGAGTACAGTAAGGAAAGGAACAAAATAAAAAGAGGAAAGTAGCTACAGACCAATTCTAGAGCATGAAGGTGAAAAGCTGGAACAGGCTAAAGGTTATTCAACATTCTACAACAGAAAGGTCACTAGAAAGGAATTCAAAACAGGTCAGCCTTCTAGATGTACATAATTAAACAGAGATTAAGATTTATAAGTCGTGGTCAAAAATAATCATGAGAAAAGCCAGCTGTAAAAGTTGACTGTAGAGAACAGGATGTAGGGAGTCAAAAAAAACATAGTAAGAGTGAAGGAGAGGGCAGATTCTTAGAAGAAATCTACTTTTTAATGTCTTCTCATTGGCAAAGACTGGAGAAAAACCCCACAGAATTGGAATTACTCATTCTTTCATTTTTAAAGTCCTAAACATTTCTTAATCAAAGTTTAGGAAAAGGACTTCTGAGCATCTCATAATCATTTTCATCTTTCTGGAAACTTCTAGGGTCAGTGTTTCCAAATATCCTGCCTTGGGTTTTTTAAGCAAGTCTATAAACACTGTGAATTCTATTATACGTCAACAGACTGTTAATATAAACTATACATCCACTCAGTCAAATGTATTCATATAAAATATTAAAGGGTATTTTTGCTGTAAGTCTGAGTATCATTAACAGACTGGACGAGTTCAGAGAAACTTTCTTTCCACCTTTCAACATTTAACTGGGTATACCACCTTTAAATTTCTTAGTAAGAAAGGGTGTATGTTTTTGAGAAATTCTCTGTATCAATATGGTATTAATTTTGCTGATAAGACTGGTATTGGATGAGAATATTCTTCACTTAATTATATACCCATTAATTTATACACCTATACACCACTTAATTTATAAATTTATGTATCTCTTAATTATATATCTATTTCTTCCAAGTTTAGACACAACCTCAGAATCTTTCTCAACATAGAAATTCAGAGACAGTCACCTTCCATATCTAGTTAATGGCCTAAAACCCTTACACTTACATTTAACCCTCTAAAGAATTCCTTAATGGAGTCTTCTGTCACATCATAGGGCAGGTTCCCTAGAAAAGCAGTGTAGGGTGGTGATTTGGGAAGACGGCTCCGGTCGATATTGGGTTCCCGAGCAGCCCGTGGAGCAGTGGGCAGGATGGACCGGTCAATTGGAGGTGCCCTATACACGTCGTCATCATTACTATGCCAAGTGGTTGAAACTAGGATAGAAAAGTGGACACAAGAAATTAGAAGAAATTTTCCTCACAGCCACTGTAGAATTAAGAGGATATTTGCTAAGTGCCAAGTATTAAGTAAGCTATATCAGGAAAGAAACAAATAAAAAGCATAGGGGTTCAGCAATAAGGGTACTTTACCAGAAAAATGCTTCTGAAAAGCCATGCATCAGAATAGCCACGCAAGACCCAGTATTTACTGTCTCTTTGTTTCTAAGTATTCCAAGGCCTTTTGAGACCCAGACTTTTGTTAATAGAATCATGATAACTCATTCTTTACGCAGCAAAAGAATGAGAAAATATCAACTACTGTTTATGGAAAGTTACCACATAACAGGAACTTCATATCCATTACATCCCACGTTTTTAATAATCCTGTGAGTTTGTTCCCAACTTTACAGAAAAGGGAACTAAGATTTCAGGAAGGTTCTGTAATTTGCCCAAGGTCACACAGATGGTAAACCAGTGGGATGGTAATCCAAGTAGAGCTAAGATTCAAATCTGGATCCCCTGCATTCCAAACATATTTAACCACTACTAACAACTCACATATTCCTACTTTTTGGCTA
This sequence comes from Vicugna pacos, assembly GCF_048564905.1. Taxonomy (NCBI): domain Eukaryota; kingdom Metazoa; phylum Chordata; class Mammalia; order Artiodactyla; family Camelidae; genus Vicugna; species Vicugna pacos. Next base: position 10,342,296 of record NC_132998.1, read on the forward strand.
GACAAAGTGTTTTCTTCAAGGTTTATCCTCCCCACTTTATTAAAACGCCAGGTATCAACACTTATGGAAGGTATGATCCACATGACATTTCTTATTATGAAAATAGGTCACATAAGAAAAAGTATTCTTCAGTCGGCAATGAAAGCTTTTAGAAAAAAATGATGGGTGATCAGATTTACATCATATTCAATGATTTTTACAGTTCCTGCCTGAACCTGGCTATTCCTTGAAGGCACAGAACTTATCCAAATGATACCCCAATGACTCTTCCCTATTTTCCCACCATAATTCCTATTCCTATTCCTTTCCTTCAGTCTATTTTTGTTTACCCAGGGACAACGTGACTTCATACTAATAGCTCCTAGAACAAATTATTCCTTGACTCTTGCGTATAAACAAACAGCTTATAGATTATATTGCAATATAACTTTATGAAGATATCTTAAGCATAAAATGAAATAATCTATTCCTTGCCTTCCAAATAAGGAAAATAAGGTTTAAAAGGATAGTACCCTGAGAAAAGTCTGTTACTGAAATAGCCACAACTATCACTCAGCTCTCTTGAATCACCAACTTTAGCCCCATCACAAACTCTTATAGCCTAAACCTAAAATTCTATAAAATACATAAACATAAGATTTCAGGCTCTATAAATTGGTAAGTTCCTTCCAAATTACAAATGGAACCATTATTATGGAATAGGTTTTACCTAGAAGATAATGAAAATTCCAAGCATGATGGAAAACAAAAGAAAAATTACCATCTCCTTCCAGGTCATCTGTTTCATCAGCCCAGCTGACAGGTTTGGGGACATAGGTGCTTCCTCCACCAGTCCCTCCATCCTCAGCCAGAAAGTCTGTTAGGGAGATAGTCTTCCCCTTCTTATTCTTCTTTTTCGCTGTTTTAAAAAAGGCAGGAGAAAGATTATTCATCAATACTTGGATATCTTCAGTGTACAATGCACTATTGTTAAACACATTTACAGAGAAAGCAACAATAAAGGCCCATTAAAGGTTTAGATTATGGCACATTTATATGAAAGAATTCCATGCAGATATGGAGAAACCACAATACACTAGCACAGAAAGTTCAATGAGAAGTGAAAAGATAAAAAGTTGCAGAATACATACAATGTGAATCTCTCTTGTTTAAATACACATTATGCTTAGAGTCTAGTAGGATTTTCAAACTATTCTGGGGAATGAAACAGGGGTCGGGGCAACCTTTTATTTTCTACTGTACTCACTTGTTTATCATTTGAAATTTTTAACTTAACAACTATTTCTGTTTAAGACAGGTTACTACATTCATTGCTTCTGGGATACAAATAAAACAAAACCCCTATCCCTAATAACATACTTTATATGACACTTTAGAGAGTTGTTTCATACTTGTAAAATAACCACATGAGGTAGGAATCATTCCTATCAATTTACAGATAAGGAAACCAAGTCTCAGAGAGGTTAAATGACTATCCTTAAGTTACAGGGGTACTAGATGGTGGAGGTAGAACTAAACCCGGGGTTTTAGATACCAAGTCTAGGGCTCTTCCCACAGAAGCCCCAGTCTCTAAGAAGCTTATTAGTTCTATGGCAGGTTATCATAACCAGGGCAAATGCTGTACTCACTGTCATTTGAAAGTGCTGAAATGGTAAGACATATACACAGTTCACTCTCTCTGCCATCTAGGGAAAAAAAGATCTCCTTCCCTACCTTAACATATGAAGATATTATACAAAAGGGAAAACATAAGAAATCCGTAGGAATCAACACATTTAAATGTTTTCCCTGATTATGAAATCTTTAGGAACCTCTAAATGGCTCCACTTAGTGGACTGACCTCAGCTCTTTAACTATCTTGTCCTCAGAACTGCTTCTAAGATGGCACCAATCAGCAGCTTATGCAGAAGAGCTGAAAGGACTACGTAAAGTTCTAGAACTGGTTGCTGAGAGCAGCTACTACATGGTAAGAAAAAAACATGCAGCTTTGTTGTAACAAAGATCAATTTCATGGCTTTTACAATCATGAGTTCCTCCTCCATGTTCCAATTCTCAACACATTTTCAATCCAAGAGGATAAAGGATCTGTAACTTGATGCACCATTTGCTTAACTGAATCAAGGTTGCTTTCTCACGTGGTACCTGCCTTTATTTTAAAATACAATTTTTAGGAAATAAAGACTTGTTTGCTCTCAATATCATGAAACTTCGAGACACAATATGAACCTGAAGTCTCAATGCACATACCAGATGAACTTGGCTACAATTATACAGAGAAAAGATGGTCCTGAATGTGAAGTTTCCATGCTTCTCTCAAGTGACTTAATACTAACCCTGCTCCAAAACGATCACTTATGATCAAGTAGGTTATATTTTGGATCAATTCTATATGCTTCAAAAGAAAGCAGTTATGCAAAGGTTGAGTCCTACAGCACTGATATTGCTTGTAGCTCATATGCAAAGGCCTAGGGGAAATTTTATTAAGTTAATTTGAACAAGACATAACACATAGCTCCGAGATAGAATGCTTATAGTGTACAGGCTATTTCAGTTGTCCAATTCAAAAATAGTGTCTAGGACTAGTATGATGCTAGCTAGAGATCTTTACTTTCATGGGGCTTAACCTAGTATCATCAGCTATACTCAATCATTAATCTGTCTGGTCACTGAGGAAAGTCAGTCCGTACAATGAGATCAAGTTCAACATAATACTAAAACTTTGAGGTAGCTCTTTCCCCTTTATTTTATATATGTATCTAATACCCAAATAGCAGAATCTGGACTCAATCTGCCCTTTGGTCTGATTTTGACTTAAACTGATTTTCTAAATCAGGGTTTCTCAACTTTTATCCTTTGACTCTTGACAAACAAGTCTTATACTCTCCTCTAATGTTATCTGTAATTTCAAAATAATAAATCAAATATGACCAAAACAAACAAAAAACCCCAAAAAACTAAAGCACTGTTTTAGACTGTCTTTTCAAATAACACAGCTCTCTTTCCCCTCAGATTCTGTGACCGCCTCCTCCAAAAACCTCTGGTTGAGAAATCACTTGGATGAGGGAATAGTCTTCATTTAAAGACAGGCTAAAAGTCTTTCACAAGATCCCTAACTTAAGTTTCTTTGACTCTAGCAGCAGCATCGGCTCAATCACAGTATAAGCAAAAGATTTAAAGAAACAAGCCGTTAAAAAGTGAAATTAATAAACCTAAATGTTTGCTCCATTTTATTCCAGTAACTGAGAAACGACGCTATCTAAATCCTCCATGTTCTTTTGCTCCTGCAACATCTAGGTCCATTCCATGTTTAGGATATCAACAATGTTCTCTTCTGTATAACTAAAGTATCATTCAATGCTCTACGGGTATCAATCCTTTGACACAGATGATCAAACCGGTCCAACTCTTATTGAACTTTAAAAAATCTTATGTGACTTGATTAAAGTTAAACCAATCACCTAATAAAACAAACAAAACATATTCCAATTATTTAAGCCCTAATCCACATGGACTAAGAGGGAAAAAAAAAGTCTCCAAAATTTTATTAAATCCTCTGCCTGTTTGCCTCATTACAATCGTAATTTATTGACTAAGTAGTAGATACTAGTGAAGCTCTTTACATACTCAAATAGGTTAAAGAAAAGATCTTAAAATACAAAAACAGGGCATACCCATAAACGGACAAGGCCATAAATGGGAAAGTAAATCCCTAAGTCAGAAACAATAAACAGGGTTGTATGTGTGTATATACACATATATATATATATACACAAACACTGTAACTAATCTGCTTAACTCTTAGTTTCTCAATTTCTGCACCACTGACATTTTAGGCTGAGTAATTCTTTGGGGGAGCAGTGCTGTGCTGTGCACTGTATGTTTAACAGCATCTCCAGGCTCTATCCAGTAGATGTGGGGGGCAGGGGGGGGAACACCAGTGTGACAATCAAAAATGCCTCCATACATTGCCAAATGTCCCCTGCGTGGCTGAGACAAAACTGCCCATGGTTGAGAACCACTGTTCTAAGTGTTGTTTTCACATCAATAAGTGGCCAAACAAAAATGTTAGCCCTATACAAAGTATACTAGCAGAAAAGTGACTGCAATAAACCAAGTCTTTAGGATTGTCAGGCATGTAAAAATACGCTTCCTTTTATTTTTCTCAGAATGTTTTCCTGTTACAATTCCACTGTATTAGTAATAAAAGCAACAACTGACAAATACTGGAGTGATAAAATCTATGGATGGGCGGCTAGTTCTTTAAACAAAACAGAAAACACCTTAAAGTACTTCAAGCAATAAAGCTTATTTCTTGTACAATGCAGCCATCCTTCTGGATAGTTCTTAAACTAGTATCTCCTATTTAGGAAGAGGAATTCAGAGCTCTTAACATTCAGATAAGGCTTTGTCAAAAATTAAGTTTCTTAATTTTAGATCTTGCCAGACTAAGTCACTTATTTTATAGAGTTATCAACTCTTCTGAATGTTTTAGAAACTACAGACTAAGAATGTCAGAAAGTGTCACAAAAACTTGTATAAGATCATAGCAGCATTATTCATAAAAGGCAAAAAACTGGATATAATCCAAGTGCCCACCAACTGATGAATAGATAAGATACAGATGTCGATACAATGGATTTGGCAATAAAAAGGAATGATTACCCATGCATCCTACAATATGGATGAACCCTGAAAACATGCTGAATGAAAGCAGCTAGCCAGCCAACAAAAGTCCACCTACTATAGGTGTTTCTGGAAAGGAATCCTGCCAAGGTGTCCAGAACTAAAAACTAATGTTAAGCAAACGTTTCCTTAAAGAAACAATATTGTATAAATGTAATCCACCCAAATATCAGGGTGCCTAGAACTAGACTAACCCACTGCTGTTTAGAGTCCAGCATGAAAAGAAGCTTCATACAATGCAGTGTCATGACACTGAGAGGCCTCATCCTTTACCGCACTATTGCTGAACACAGTAGGTAATAAAGAGTAAGTCAGAACTAACAAGCTCCATCACCTCCACCCCCACGCTCAGTTGTTACCGGAACTCACTTCTCGGTCTAATTTCTTCATTTTGACACAGTCTGAGGAAAATGCCTCATCTCCTTTTCCTCACGTCTCCACACATCCTCAATTTGATCATTTACATACAAATATACAAAGTAAGTCCCCAATACACATCATGCTGATCACTACAAAAAGTACTTCGAGCTCTTCTATGAGCAGCTATAAAAATTCAAAAATAACTTCTTGCTTTGGGCATTCTCCTACGATTATAAACCACAGCAATATACATTACAAATCTAAGAAACTGACTTTGGTATGTGTACTTATAAATGTACATAAACATGTTTAATCAAAACAAGCACCTGGTTAGAAACAAAACCCTGAAGTCAATTCTTTCCCCCACTATCAGGAAAACAATAAATTCTAGGATGCTTTGAAACTAACACAATGTCGTAGGATATTCCTCTATCTCCAGCCATACATACATAGTATGTGAATTATATACCTCGAGGCTGTTTTTCTCAAGTGATATTATTAAAAATACGATGTTTTACCTTAGTATTTCTACCTGTACTTGTACTTGAATTTTCCTAAGTTTTAGCCTTTGCTTTCTGAATCTGGGTATTTTACTCCCAAAATAACAAACATATGGTAGAGAATGGAATAGGAAAACAGGTAATATGTGAAAGCATATAATGGCAACCATTGAAACTGTTTTTACCTATAAGGGTCAGCATTGTATGAAAACAACCACTGGACATGAGTCCTCTCCCCTTTACAAAAATAATCAAACAAGATGCAACATATATTGTCATTCTGAAAAGTGTTAGGCAAATGAAAGGCCTTGTGTGGGCATAAGTACATTATTTCCAACTTTAAAGCATTTTAGTCTCAAAAAACGTTTAACTTGTATCAAATACATTTGATCCCCTATAGGTAAGAACAGATACAAGACAGCTCTGGGACACTTCCAGCTCTTGAAGGTTAACAATGGGTCACAATGGATACTGGTATCACTGCAAAGAATTTTGGTCTCAAGAAGACTATGAAATTTTATCATGTATTTTCACACACACAAAAATAAGATGTTTTGTTCAACAAGACATCAGTTATCATCAAGAAGTACACTGAGAAAACACTAATTTTTTAGACTCATTAATATAGCCACATCTAGGAATATTGGTCACTCAACAAACTCAATGCAATGGGAAAAGATTCCTAGTGAAGAAATTTGATAAATCCCAAATTTCTCAAGGGCAGACTGTCCCTTATGCATACTACACAAGCTAAAAAGATTTATGGAATGGAATTAGAGGAGATGAGGGCTCCCAAGGGGGTGGAGTAACCATCACTAAGCAAATCCGTTTAATCAGTCTGGATTTCACTCAACTCTAAAATTAAGAATACGATTGCTAACATGTTTTCCACCTCTGAAACTTCTACAGAAGTTAGAGAAAGGGAATATAGGCTTTTCACTAAACGATGACACCAGGCCATCAAGACGGCAAACTCAGGCCAAGTAAGTACTTTACTTTAGATGGAGCTCTGAGGCAGCACCCCAAAATTATGACATGAAGTCAATTTTGTTACTTCCAAGTTGATAATGGAGAAGAGTCAGAAATGTCAAAGATTTCGACCTTAGTCTGCCATCAGCATGTAGTGTGACCTTGAACAAATCATTTCATCTTCCTCAGATGAAGATACCACCATCTGCCCACATTATCTCACAGAACATCAGATGTACACAAAAGTGCTAGGTCAACTGTCAAGTGCTATACTAATGAAAGGTATTATGTTGAAATGCGCCTCAATCCCTTCAACATTTTTCAAAGACATCTCTATGTAATACTAAAGGGAAATTCTTGGTGAGAAATAAGTGTCCAGAGATAAAAGTTGTTCAGTGGATGTTTTGTAGAATGCAGGGTCATACCAGGAAAAAGACTCTCTCTCAAACTAAAATGAATGGTACTAAGTCCATTAGTAATTCAAGTAGACTTGCGTGTTACTGATATTCCCTCCCCCCAAAGTCTAAAAAAGAAACCGACTCCAGCCACTAGCATTTTAGAAGCACCCCCTAGTAGTTGTACAGTTATTTAAAATAAGAAAAAAAAGAGCCCAACATTGGAGCTATCAAAATTTAACCAAAATGGAAGCTGTCAGAGACCTGAACTTGTTCACTACTATAGCTCCAATACCCAGAACAGTGCCTGGCACATGTATAGTTTATGCTCAGTAAAAAGTGTTGACTGAGTAAGAAAAAAGCCTAGAAGGAATCTAGGTCTCCACCCTGGCTTCCTCTCCAACACGTGGGCGAAACACACTGGGTTCCCCACCCCCACCTACCTCTAGTAGATTCAACCTCCAAACCTAACACATTTACCCTTGGAAGAATATAAAGGCCAGGCCACACTCTAAAAGGGGAAGAGCAGAAAGTGGAAGGACTTAAAAGAGAGCAACACAGGCGCGTAAAACCTTCCCATCTGGGCTCTCGCGTGTGCTTTTAAGGCGCGCCCGTCTCCACTACCCTCGTCTCTCCTACAGCGCACGCGCACCACTGCCTTCCCCCCGCCCTCCACCGACTCGCGCTCGCGTTCTAACTGCCCCCCCCTTTATTTCCCTGCCCCCACTCCCGTCCGCAACGGCCTCGCGCCTGTAGACCCGGTCTAGTGTGCACCCGTCCGCGCGCCAACCGCCTCCCTCCTTCCTCCACGCGGGCAAAGTGCTTCACGTCTATGAGAAGGCCTCACGTTTCCCGCGTATCTTTCTGCGCTTCCTCCTCACTCCAACTCAAGCCAGAGTCCACCATTACTCCCCACTCCAACCTCGCGCAGACGGGGTGAAAAGGGTGTGAGGGGGGAGGGGAAAGACACCTTCCCCTCCCCCCAAACATCCCGAGGCGATAACCTAACATGGCTCAGCCGCCAGCCTGCCGCAGCCCTAAAATCCGAAAGGGAGCGGTGCCACCCGCCCGCTGACTCCACAGAATCAGTGGATCAGGTTCCGAGAGTGCCCTGGGAACCTGGTCCTTGGCCGCGCTCGGCCGCTCACTCACCTGAGGCCGCCATGTTGGGAGAGGGAGAGAGAACGCAAAGGACCCGGATGAGGCAGTCACGTGATTATAGCGAGCGCGTCGGGCTAGGAGACGCGAAACTGGGAGGGGGCGGGGAGGTGAGGAGGGACACAGGAGGCGGGGCGGCGCTGTTCTAGGTTCGTAAAGCAGCGCGAGGTGGCGCGACGTCCGACGGGAAGACCTGCGCGACATGTGGCCAAAGGGGTGGAGCCTAGGCTGTCGCGAACGCCCTCACGCTTTACGTAGGGATACGCGCGGACGAGGGGCAGGGTCTGAGCTCGGGGCGGGGTCTCCTGATCCGCAGACTTCCGGCCGGTGGAGTCAGCGGAAGGGGCGGGGCTGCGCTTGCGGATTCCACCTCTCTGGGACCGAACGGAGGCGGGCTGGAACCCAGAATGGGCGTGCCACAATTGGTTATCTGAACGGGAGGATTCTGAGTTTCTTTGTAAATTGCTGTTTGTTAAAGCAGAACAAACCCAATATTTTGCATGAGGACGGTTTTAATTGGGCATGTTTAGAAAGAATAAGGAAGCAAAAAATACTGAATCCTTACTTGCCATGGGCTTTAAACTCAATCTGTCATTTTACTGACTAGGTTCAATGGAACCTTGGCCCTTGAGACTTCACAGCCGAGTGCTATCCATGCTTTCTCTCTCTAATGCTACATTTTATCACATATAATATTTCATTCAATGAAAAGATTTCATTAAGCACCTACCACGTGTCAAGCACTGTTACTGGCATTTTTTGGTACAACAGAAGACAGAACTGCTCCAAAGGATGTTATAGCCCAGTGAGGGAAAGACAAATGATTTAAGCAGTGAATAAATAAAGTATTAAAAATGATAAGCACTGCAGGTAATTACGGTGACTTGATAAGAGTAATTTTGTGCAACTTTAGATTGCCTGGTCAGGGAAAGCCTCTGAGGAAGTGGTACTTAAACAGATCTGAATTACAAGCCCTGTGAATGTCTTTAGGAAGAGCTTTCGGAGAAGATAGAGGACTCACAGCTATATTACAAACTCCAGGGCAGGAACATGTTGGTAAGTTGAGGAATTTAAAAGCTGATATCTGGAAAAATAAATAAATACATACATACATACATACATGCAAGCTGATAACTGGAGTTTGGTGAGGGAGGAGGAAGAGTGGAACAAGATGAAATTTGAGAAATAGGTAGGGGTTGGATCATGCGAGGCTCTGTGAACCAAGTTTAGGAGGTTTGATTTTATTCCAGGTGGGTTGGGAAAGCATGGAAGGATTTTATACGAGGGAATGTCATGACTTGAAATAAAATTTTGAAAAGGATTACTGAGTATCTTGATGTGGGTGGTGGTTAGTTGACTGTATATTTATGTGCAAATTCATCAGATAGTACACTTGAGATTTGTGCACTTTAGTGTATAGAAGTCATACTTTAATTTAAAAAACAAGATTACCTGGTTTGCTGAATAGAGAGTGGATTATATGGATGCACCAATGAAAGAAAAAGACTAGTTAAAAAGTTGTTCCTGCCAGAGCCCCATAGTGACTTTTCATGGACTCTAGGCACTTTTGCCTTCATAGACCCTTTTCTCCATAAAAATGATATTAAAATTTATATTTTATGATTGTCCTAGTATAAAGACCAATATATTAATATTATATATTAAATCATTTATTTTTTCTTGTAATTTAAAAATAAACTAGGAGGAAGGATATAGCTCAAGTGGTAGAGCGCATGCTCAACACCCAAGAGGTCATGGGTTCAATCCCCAGTATGTCCTCCAAGCAGAAATCAGTGAAGAAACCTAATTACCTCCCCCTCATAAAACAAACAAGACAAGACAGAAACGTGTGCTTTAATTTGGTCCACAAATCTGTCTCATCCTTCAAACAATGCTTATGTTAAAAAAAATGATAAAAAATAAAATAAATAAATAAATAAATAAATAAACAAACTAAAACGTTTGTGTGGACCACGAAAACTATGATGGGGCCCAGACACTGTGCTTGCTGTGCCTATTGGATAAGTCAACCCTGACTGCTGTCATCTTGGTGAGAGAAGATGGGGCTTTAGATATAAGTGCAGAATTGGAAAGAGAAAGATGCAGATATATTCTGAAAGTAGACTTGGTGATTGATTAGATGTGAAGGGCACAGGAAGGGGAGCTATTTCAAGTTTTTGGCATGAATACTTGGGTGATGCCACTACTTAGTCTCTGCTCTCTGAAAGCGGGGGGCGGGGGCAGGTGAGATCCTATAAAGAAGAGAGCTAGAATTCTGGTGTCAACTCTGCCCAAGTCTCTGGCTGGTCCTTGAAGCGTGAATGCATGAAGCAGGCCAGACACAGATGAGTAAAGAAAAAAAGAGAGACTTGAACTGAGATCTGAGATCTGAGTTGCTGTCTACCATTGAGAGAGTTTGTAGTTTGGGTCCAACCAATTTAATTGCTTGCTAAAATAAAAGCATGAACATCTTTGGAGGATGCATTAGTTCCCTGTTTCTGCTGTAAGAAATTCCCGCAAATTTAGTAGCTTAAAACAACAGAAATTTATTTTCTTAGAGCTCTGGGTCAGAAATCTGAAATGGGTTTCACTAGGCAAAAATCAAAGTGTTGGGAGGACTGCATTCCTTCTGGAGGCTCTATGGGAGATTCTGTTTCCTTGCCTTTTCCAGCTTCTGTATAATGCTCATGCTCCTCCTTGACTCATGATCCCCTTTGTCCATTTTCAGAGCCAAAAACTTTGCGTTGAATCTTTATATTGATCACTTTGACTGACTTTTCTTTCTGCCACAGTCTTACTTTTAAGGACCCCTGTGATACATTGGGCCCACCTGGATAATCTGGTATAATCCTCCTATTTTAAGGTCATCCGGTTAGCAACCTTAATTCCGTCTGCAGCCTTAATTCCCTTTTGTCGTACAATATAACATGTCACAGGTTCCAGGGGTGTGAATGTGGATATCCTTGAGGGGGGCATTATTCTGCTCATCACAGAGGGTTATAACAGAATCTAGAGTCTCCACAACATAACATTCACAATGTACAGGATACAATCAAAGTTATTCAGCATGTGAAGAACTTGGAAAATGTGACCTATCCTCAAGAGAGAAGAAAACAGAGGCCAACCCTGAGATAAGCCAGATGTTGAAATGATCAGACAAGGATTTTAATGCAGCTATTATAATTGTGCTCACTGAGTTAAATTAAAATAAGCTTGTCGTGAATGCAAAGCTAGGAAATTTCAGCAGAACAATAGAAAAAAAAAGAACCAAATGGAAATTTTCTTTAACCTTTTTTAAAAAATTGAAATATAGCTGATTTACAATGTCATTAGTTTCTGGTGTACAGCATACTGATTCCATTGTACACATATATATTCTTTCTCATATTCTTTTTCATTACAAGCTACTACAAGCCACTGAATATAGTTCCCTGTGCTATACAGTAGCGTGGAACCAAGTGGAAATTTTAGAATTGAAAAGTACAGTATCTGAAATACATTTCATGAGATGGGGTTAAGAACAGAATAAAGGTGTTAGAAAGGAGTCTCTCTATACTTGAAGGTAGATCAATCGAAATGATTATATCTAAGGAAGAGGGGGAAAAGATTGGGAAAAAAGTGAACAGAGCCTCAAGGACCTGTGGACAGTACCTAAAGATAATAACATATTACTGACGTTTTGAAAGGAGTGGAGAGAGAAAGATGGGGTAGAAAAATATTAGAAGAAATAATACCCCCGAACTTTCCACATTTGATTGATTCAAGAAACTCAGAAAACCCTAAACAGCATAAATATTGGGGAAAAAAACCTCACTGGCTTATAGTCAACATGCTGAAAACCAATGATAACAAGAAAGTCTTGAAAGCATTCAGAAAAAAGTGACACTTCATATACAGGGGAAAGATCATTTGGATGACCATGGGCTTACCATGAACTATGGAGGCCTGAAGACAGAGAAACAAGATTTTTAGAGTGCCAGAAGAAAAATGACCACTCTTTATATCTCAGCTCCTGATGAGCTCAGTAGATGCCTCCAACACTAGATTGCTCTCCCTGGCCTAAATTGTGGAGGGAAGCTCCTGACTGCTCGCTAAAGCTGAGTCCTACCTGGCTCCCTGTAGCCAGCACAGAATTGCAGCCTGTAAGGGGCCTAATGGTTCTTTCTCATGGCCCTGACCCCGGATCTCCTTTTCCTGGTGTATATTATATTCAACCGGAATTTTTGTTTTAATTAAAAAAAAAATTGAAGTACAGTCCGTTACAAAGTATCAATCTCTGTTATACAGCACAATGTCCCAGTCATGCATATATGTACATATATTCGGTTTCATATCGTAATGTTTCTTTGCTGTTTCTGACCTAGGGATTTACTTTCCCATTTATGGCCTTGTCCATTTATGGGTATGCCCCTTTTACCTGACTCTCAGTCCTGCTCCTCCTTTAAACATTTTTCCTTTCAGTTTTTTTACTCTGGAGATTTGGATTCCGCCTTCCACCTCCTTGTGCGTTTGCTTGGGACTAGTCCTGAATTTTCAATTAATCTCATAGTCTCAAATTCAACATGTTCCGTGTTGAACAAACTCTTTTTTTCTATCCCAATTTAACTATCTCTGTTAATGGTACCACTATATTCCATGTCACTGTCTCAAATCTTTGGTGTCATACCAACCTCCCCATCTAAAACCAACCCAGTTATTCACTGAGTACTCACACTGTGTGCCCTGTTCTAGGTGCTGGGGATACAGTGGTAAACTAAAAAAAAAAAAAAAAAATCTGTGCCCTCTTGGAGCTTACAGTCCTATAGAGAATGGGCAGACAATAAGCAAATATATATTAGGTCAGACAGTGATGAGTGCCATGGAGAAAAACAAAGCAAGGTAACAGAAATAGGGAGTGCCATGATGGCAGAAAGGTGCTGTTTTATATTTAGTGGTCAAGGGGACTTGAGTAGAGATGAAGGAAATGACAGAGTGAGGCTTACAGCCATTTGGGGAAGAGGGTTGTAAAGGCAAGTACTCTGAGGTGGAAGCATTCCTGGCATGTTTGAGATCCAACAAGGAGTCCATGGTGGCTAGAACTTGGTGAGCAAGGGAGAAGGTAATAGGGGTGGTTACCAGTCTCTCCCATCCATGCCTTTCACTCCACCCCCTTGACCTCTGCTCTCGCTGTGACTCTCCTTTCCCCTCTGGACTGCTTCAGGCATTGTCCCATTCCACTTTATCTCCATCCAGTCTACCCAGCACATGGTACCTGGATCAATCTTCCTAAAAACTAGGCTCTGTGATGGTTAATTTTATGTGTCAACTTGGTGGGGCTAAGGGATGCCCAGATAGCTGGTAAAACATTATTTCTTGGTGTTTCCGTGAGGGGACCTCTGGACGAGATTAGCATTTGAGTGGAGATAGCCTTCACCAATGCCAGTGGGCATCGTTCCATCCACTGAAGGCTTGAGTAGAACCGAAAGGCAGAGAAAGGACGAATTTGTGCTGAGACATCCATCTTCTTCTGACCTTGGACATCTGTGCTTCTGGTTCTCAGACCTTTGGCCTGGGACTGAATTACACCACCCTGGCTCTCCAGTTTGCAGGCAGCAAATCATGGGACTTCTCAACCTCCTTAATCATGTGAGCCAATTCCTATAACAAACCTGCTCCCACATTTAACTCTATATATCCTATAGATCTCTATATACCCTATTGGTTCCTTTTTCTCTGGAGAACTCTAATAATACACATCCTGTCTCTTTCCAGGGCACGACTCCCGGGCGCTGAAAGCACTGTGTAATCGGCCTTCAGCTTGCTGCTCCAGCCTTATCTGTTGCCCCCAGCTTCTGCCTCGCCCAGAGCAGCTGCTGGGCTTTCCCACTGCTCCTCACTATTCTCTTCACCTAGAGTAGCCTCTGCCTTCTCAGTCTTGTTAAATTCTTTGCAGGAGCACCCCTACCCACTCCAAGACATCGTCCCAAGACTTTTTCTTGGCCTGGCTTCCCATTTAGTTACGTGCTGGGCTGATTCTATCCTCTGCATTAGATGATTGACTCCAGGAGGTATTTTACATGTTTGTTTTTCCTCTCCTCCAAGGCCTTATGCCTGGTAAATGTTTTTCTGGCACGGTAAAGTGAAAGCAAGTTTAGAGAGATACACACTCCATAGACAGAGTGCAGTCTGTCTCAGAAGGGAAAACGGCTTAGGCAGAATGTGGGCCAACTCAGAAAGGTGAGAGGGACAGAAGCTGAGAAGTGTGGGGTGTTTAGTTTAAAGTAAAAGCAGATACACACTCCATAGACAGAGCGCGGGCCGTCTCAGAAGGCAAGCGACAGAGCGAGCGAGAGCGACTGTAAGTGTTCTTTTTGACGAGGATTTCTGCTTGAGGAGTGTGGGGGGCTTTTTCTTGCCCAAATCCAACCTCTGCCACCAAAGATGCCATCGTGCCACTTCCTGGTTAGAGACTGTTAGCAAAGGGAGGGACTGGTGAAGACTTTGGCTAGAAATTTGCCACGTAGTGTTGTTATCAACCAGGGTTCTTAGGGTTCTTGGCCTCCTTAATCAATAGAAATTGATAAGAGGCCAGATGAGAAATTCGGGCAAGGCTTTATTGGGACTCATGGTGTAGCACGAGGGAATGAAAACAAGTAACAGGTTCCCTTGCTCAGTTCCTGAGGAGGCATGAGCTTGTCCCTTAAATGGGGTGAGGGTAGGGGCAGGCCCAGGGGTTGGGCTGGAGGGGTGGGTTAGGGGGTCTACCGACCCCCTTGGTGGTGCTGTGTGCACATTTCCCTGCTTCTGCTCCCAACACCTCAGAAGTGGCATTTGGGGTTTTGGTCTTTTTGTATCTTGTTGTTGGTAACTCACCCCAAGCATGCACACGGTTATTTTTAGACCTTTAGAGTTCCTTTGTATTCTGTTGCTCCCTCCCATGCAAGCATTGCAGCCAGAGTCCCAGGTCTCAGGTCCCAGCCTGTCTCAGTGTTTCAAACCCAAACCCTGCACTTAGGCAGCAAAGCAGGCAGGTTGCTCCTTAGGACAGGATTGTTTGACAGCAGCAGGCTCAAGCTCCCCTTCTTTTCCTCCTGACATACCTATTCAAACTTTTTAATACTGAAGCATGTTTGAGAAACAGCTAAAGGCCTGCCCCCTGCCCCTGGGTAGTTTATAAGTCTGTAGTTGTGTGCACTTGACAGGTATTGACAAGAAAATAATTCAGCTGATTAATATTTTTATTATTTATGTCTGTGGATAAATGAGAAATGAATAGCGAAATATTCTCTAGTAGACAAATCAAAGCTACCTGCAGTAGGGGAAGGAGGGAGGGATGAACCCATCATGGATCCTGATCAAGTTATACTCTTTCCTACCTTGACCTTGCCTTGCCTGGACCGGTATCCTCTGCCTTCTCTTTCCTTCTCCAAATCTTGCCCATCCTTCAAGGACCAGTTAGATCACTCCTCCTCCAGGAAGCCTTCCTGGATGACTCCAGACTCCATTAACCTGTTTTGAACACCAGGATTAATAACCTTTGCCACACAGTTTAGAGCTCAATGATGTGCTTAAACTCTTTGCTGTTGTTTTGTGTGATTTCCCAACTAAATTATAACTAATTTTAATAATAATAATCATAATAATAAAGCAGCTAATTATTAAGCATTTATTATGAGCTTGGTACTTTGATAATATATCTATATATCTTATCTAATTCCATCAGCCTAACAACCCTATGGGGAGGTACTATTATTATTATCATTTTACAGTTCAGGAAGCTGTATTAGAGGATAATTTTCAAAAAGGTAATGACTCTCACACAAACATGAAGTGAACACACATCAAAGATTTTATTTAACTCATTAATTAAGGAGAAAACCTGCAGTTTGTTGAAAGTAACTGAAAGGAGAGTCTGAAAAGCAGACATAGGCAATCGGGATGCTGAAATGAAGTTGCTAATAGGCTCAATTGGTTAATATCCTATACTTATTAAAATGCAATTTTGGAATCATCTTTTCTACTGTGCAGAGAACAGTTTGATCTCACTGGACAACGTTCATTTGCGTTTCTACGGCCCCAGATCCTTGGTATTACTACCTGTTTTTGCAACTTGCAGAGTTATAAATGAATCTAGTCAATAACAATCAAAGGTTAGACTGAACACATTATCTTCTTGGTAATCCCAACAAGATGTTGAAGTCCTATTTAGAGTCTTTAAAATAAACTACTTTTATAATTAAAAAAAAAATCAAAGGTGTAGACCCCTACAAAATCAAGTAACACTGAAGGATCCCTAGACAAAGCCTAACATTTCAGTGAAAGTCTCCTAGTAATCTTTTATCCACTTCAGTCTTTCACAATTTTTCCTACATAGACTGACTGAGTCTTAGAATTCTTTCATACTTCAGTATGGCGCACAACACCTAGCGCATATTAGGCATTCAATAGGTGCAAGCTGGTTGATTGATGAGAATTGTTGGATGATGGATTATGAAGCTTGTGGTAGGTTGAAAACCATGACCAGAATATTTTGCATCTCCTGCCTACTCCTTGGGTCTGGAATTGCCTTGTGACTTGCTATGGCACACAACAAATATGTCAGAAGTGACAATGTGTGACCTCTGGAGCCTAGACTTCCAGAGACCTTGCAACTTCCACTATCACTTTCTTGGAACCTGACATTGCCAGGTGAGAAACCCAGGCTCTTCTGTTGGAGAGCCGCATGGAAGAGAACTGAGGCGCCCTGGCTGACAGCCCCAGCTAGCTGTAGTATATGTGAGTGAGGCCATCTTGGACCATCCTGGTCCAGGTGACTGCAGCCACATGAGCAACTCCAGGTGAGACCAGCAGAAGAACTGGCCAGCTGAGCCCAGCTAAAATTGCACAGATGTGAGCTTATAAATGGTTGTTGTTTTAAGCCTCTAAGTCTTGGGGTGTTTTGTCATGCAGCAGTGACTAAGCTGATGCAGAGCTGTCTGTGCAGTCATAGGATGTCAGTGGGAGACAGGGGACAAGTGTTTATTCTTTGGGGAGATAGGCTGCTCTCCATGATTGAATTTCCTGGCTCAGCCATCCTGTGCCCCAGCTGGCTGGGACCCCTATGCTGCTCCTTGAAGGAAACATCACTACCTGGGTATGTTGTTTGGCCCCAAACCTCTAGGTGTCCGCAGAGCCACTTTGACAGGTGCATTATGTGCCCTGGGATGGTGACCCATTAGAGCAGCGGGAGTCCTTTCTCTTCAAAAGAAGAGAAACATGTCTCTTCTAGGAACTTTACACTTAACAAGGACACGTGTCCAGTATAAAGTACACAGTTAACCCTGTCGCCAATATCTGCTTCCTCCCTTCCTCATATGAGTCATACAACACTTTTACCTTCTAAACATCTTTCTCCTTGGCTTGTTTCAGTCCCAACATAGCCCAGTGACCGAGAAGTACAGGAGAGGAAATCAAGAGATTTGCCCAGTACCACACCACAGCTTAATCGTGCGTGGGCCAGATCCAAGGTCTGGTGTAGCACCCAGTGGCCCAATGCTGGGTACTGTGCCAAGCTGGTTCCATGTGCAGCCCTGTCTCTCTGAGGGCCCCCAATCCAACCTGTACATCCAGGCCATACATAGGAACTTGGGATGATGTCAGGGTGGCAGTGTGGTGTCCAGGAAAAGCTCTGTTCAGTCCTGTTAGCTCCATCATCTGGGTGAACTCAGGCAGCCACTCAACCTCCCTCAGTCTCAGTTTCTTCATTTGTAAAATGGATTTAAATTATATCCATCTATACTTCAAAAACCTGCAAATAGTGATCACATCTGGAGTGAGGTATGGGGCTGGGCATCTGGGACAGGAGGAAGACTTATTTTTCTTCTTCCTTTTGTTATATTCACTAGGTGGTTGTATTTTTTAGATTCTACATATAAGTGATAATATACAGTATTTGTCTTTTTCTGTCTGACTTATTTCACTTAGCATAATACCCTCCAAGTCCATCCATGTTGTTACAAATGGCAAAATTTCATTCTTTTTTATAGCTGAGTCATATTCATTGTATACATATATACACCACATCTTTTTTATCTGTTCTTCTGTTGATGGACACTTAGGTGGCTTCCATATCTAGGCAATTGTAAATAACGCTGCTATGAACATTGGGGTGCATGTATCTTTTCAAATTAGCGTTTTCGTTTTCTTTGGATATATACCCAGGAGTAGAATTGCTGGATCATACGGTAAGACTTACTTTTCATTGTATATCTTTTGTACTATTCAAAATTGTCATTGTAATGATTGATTTTATGTAAACGTGACTGAGCTGAGACACGCCCAGATCCTGTAGTAAAACATTATTTCTGGGTGTGTCTGTGAGAATGTCTCCAGAAAGAGATTAGCGTTTGAGTCAGTAGACTGAGTGACAAACATCCTCATCGATTTAGGTGAGCATAATCCAATCTGCTGGGGGGCTGAATAGAACAAAAAGGTGTAGAAAGCGCGAATTTGCTCTCTCTGCTTGAGCTGAGACACCTGTCTTCCGCCCTCGGACACGGGTGCTCCTGATTCTTGGGCTTTTGCATTTAGACCAGGACTTACACCATGAGGCTCCAATTCTCAGGCCTTTGGACTCAGACTGAATAACACCACTGGCCTTCCTGGGTCTCCAGCTTGCAGGCAGCAGACTGTGGGACTTCTTGGTCTCTGTAACTATGTGGCCAATTCCTACCGTAAACCTCCTCTTATACATGTCTGTATATTCTGTTGGTTCTGTTTCTCTGGAGAACTCTGACTGACGCAGTAATCATAGGGCAAACATTATTCCATAACAATACTAATTAACCAAGAAATAAATTATTAGTTTACAGTAATTCGAGCTAGCCAATAAATAAACATATCTAAAAAAGTTAAATGATGTCTTTCTCCAGCGGCATACTGGACACTCCTTCCTCTAAAGGACAAAATTATGTTTAGAAAGACTCACTCTTTTCTCAGTTCACTCTTCAGCTTCAGAACGATTAACAACTTACCATATTATCTTAAAAGATATTATTCAAATCCAGTAAGATGGTTCAGATATGGACTAAAGTTACCAAGCAAAAAAACTTTACCTTGCAGTTTACACTGTCTTTATTTTAAATTTTAAACACAAGTAAAAAATTCTAAATGTCCACACAGAATGGCAGAATTGGAGTAAGTCCAAGACTGGTTCTTTACCATCGCTGTCTGTGGTGGTTGTCTATTTCTCATCTACTGTTTAAACCCTAGGAGATGTATTACTACAAAGGCTGGCTGGGCCAGGGCTTGGACAATTCTGAACTGTTACAAACTTCTCTCACAATGAATGGTGTTGTGGAAAACACTGGGTATTCACCGCATGTAGATTATTATGTTTACTGAAAGATAAGTAATGAAAGTGTCTTTACTTGAAACTTACACATTTATTATCAAAACTCAACAGTCATCCCAGCAATTGTTTAGCGCTTAGACCAACAAAAGAGTTTCTCAGTGGGTATTTTATCACTGACCTGGTTTAGAATTGTCCACACATGAAGATCATAAAAACAGTTAGACTTTTGGTCAGTTTTATTGTTGTTTTTAAATTCTCTACAGACGACGCGCCCCCTTATTACCTAACTCAGGGTGGACTACTGCCCTGCCCTCCTTACAAGATCCTTGTTAGGGATCAAATGGGATAATATCTTCAGGGGTCTCAAATTAAAATGCTGCAGGACTCAGAGAGGCACGTGGGTGAAGGGATGTAATTCACAGAGAGCGGTATACTCCTTGGAAGACAGAGGAGGGCGTGCCCTGCCTGGAGGCGTTCACAGTTTCCCTTTCCCAGACACATCCATGGGGTGGGCTGACAGCCCGGTGACACCCACGACTAATAAACTCAAGCTTAGGTCTGGGCTGACTTCCTAGCCATGGTAAAAATACCACCTTACTTTAAATGAATTCACAGATGGATACTGATTTATGTCCTAGGTAAGAAAAGGGAGAAACAGGGGAGCCCTGGAGAAGTTGAGAGTGGACGTGGGTGGGTTTAGATGAGAAGTGAGTCTACTGGCCCCTTGCTTACAGGAGGAGAGAAGGGGATGGACTGTAGTGACTGCAAGTGTGTCTCTGCATGAGGAAAAAATGTGCAGGGCTGTTCTATCTACGGGGCCTCACAGTTGAACACTTACAATGCAAAAAAGGTTTTTAAATGTCCAAAGGGATGTTTATTGCAATTCTGTGTATGAGAGCAGAAAAGTAAGAGCAATGTAAATATCCAAAATTTGGGGACTGGTTAAATAAATTATGCTATACCCATTCATTGAGGAGATACTAGTCAATCCTTAAAAATAATGTTATTAGAATCTACATAGGTGAATATTTATTTATTTATAATTCTTATCTTTTATTGAAGTACACTCGATTCACAATGTTAGATTCAGGTGTACAGCAAAGTGATTCAGACATACATATACATACATATGTATATTCAGATTCTTTTCCATGACAGATCATTACAAGAAATTGAATATAGTTCCCTGTGCTATACAGTAGGTCCTTGTTGTTTATCTATTTTATATATAGTAATGTGTATCTGTTAGTCCCAAACTGCTAATCTACCCCTCCCCACCCCTTCCCCTGGTAACCACAGTTTGTTTTCTATGACCGTGATAGACGAATATTTATTGCCAAGGCAAGAAATTCCCATTTTAATGTTGGAGAGGGTGTGGAAATGCTGGAGAGGGTATGGAGAAAAGGGAGCCTTCCTACTGCTAAGGAGAAAAAGGAATCCTTTCACTGCTGGTGGGAATGTAGTTTGGTGCAACCATTATGGAAAACAGTATGGAGATTCCTCAAAATCTGAAAATAGGCTTACTATATGATTCAGCAATCCCATTTCTGGATATGTATCTGGAGAGAACTCTGCACCCCAATGTTCATGGCAGCACTATATACAATAGCCAAGACATGGAACCAACCTAAATGTCTATTGATAAATGACTGGATAAAGAAGTTGTGGTATATTTATACAATGGAAAACCACTCTTCCATAAAAAAGAAGAAAATAATGCCATTTGCAGCAACATGGATTGACCTGGAGATCGTTATTCTAAGTGAAGTAAGCCAGAAAGAGAAAGAAAGATACCATATAATATCACTCATGTGGAATCTTGAAAAAAAAAAAAAGGACACTATGAACTCATCTGCAAAACAGAAACAGACTTGCAGTCTTAGTAAATGATCTTATGGTTACTGGGGAAAGGGGGTGGGAGAGGATAAATTTAGAAGTTTGAGATTTACAAATGTTAGCCACTATATATAAAAATATATTTTAAAAAAGTTTCTTTTGTATAGCATAGGGAACTATGTTCAATATCTTGTAATAACCTTTAATGAAAAAAATCTGAAAACGAATATATGTATATATGTATTTGCATGACTGGGACACTGTGCTGTACACCAGAGATTGACACATTGTAATTGACTATACTTCAATAAAAGAAGAAATTCCCATTATATATATGTAATGTGTAAAAAGGAGATTACAAAACAGTGGGTACAATCCAATTTCACTTTTGTGAAACAAAGACAAGTGTCTGTTAAAAGATTTTGAAGAATACACATCAAGGTATTAACAATGGCTACCGCTAGGTGGCAGTATTCTAGAGGTTTAACAATTTTCTCATTTCTGCACATTTCTTTTCTAATTTTCTACAATGAGCACATCTTGCTCTGGTAATATGGAAAAAACATATTTCTTTTTTTAAAACATGGTGAGAGACAGGTGTATAGAGATCAAAGATAGTGTTAATAGGTTAATAGGACTGAGCTAACGCAGTAAGAAGAACTCAATAGAAGACTGATGACTTTCCATCCAAGATAAAGGAGGGTGAGAGGTGTGTCGGGTGGGAGGGGAAGATAGGGAGGAGGACCATGAAACCTGGGAGAGCTTGGGCACAAGGGAGATGTCAGGGATTGGGGCCCCACACCTGCCATTCATATTGCCAGTTCCTTGACTGCTGGGCCATGGTCACTTGCCACTCCGTCCACATCTCTAGCATGGTCCTCCAGGATGGACTTCAAGCGTAGATAAACTCTGAATGGGACTTTGTCCACTGAGGTCGCTTGTACTCCAAGAGGCCGTGATTTTATGATCTCTGCCCAACAGAAAAGTTGAAAAGAATTAAGTGGTGAATGCAGGTGAAGAAGCTATTAGCAGCTCTGGCCAGATGGTGGTGCTATAAGGCAGAGAATCAGGAGAACTGCACTGCCGTCCGGATTAGGCTGGAACAGCCATCTCCTGGAAGGCCACCAGGGGGCAGAAGAAGCTGATGTTTAAGAGGTGCTGCTTCTGGAGGGCCAGCGGGAGTCACAGGTCTACAATGTCATCAGCTGTCGTTCGATAAAACAAGTCTTTATAACAATGAAGTGCCAGGGACAAAACAGAATAACTCAACAGCAGATCTCTAAACTAAATGCCCAAAGGCAGCTCCAAGTGCTTTTCCAACCTGAGAACTGAACCCACCCCTACTCCCACATACACCTCCTTGCTGTGAGCCTCACTCTCTCACCAGGCATTTTCTTTTCTTCCCTCAGTCCTACCTCCCTTCTCCAGATTCACTGAGCAGCTTCTGGGTACCAGAGCATTTAGCCAGAGCCTTGGGAGGAAGTCAGAGCTTGAGAGATACCTCAAGGATGAGATAGGAGGGAGCTAAGTGAGGGGCAATGAATGTGCATACAGTGGGTGTGTGAAAATGTGACTGGCAGAGAGGACCACAATCCCAGACCCTTGGGGTGGAAAAGTGTGTCTGTTTAGAAGAACCAGGTGAAGCCTATCATCACTGCAGTCTGGTGAACATGGTGGAGACTGGAGAGTCAGGAAATGTCATTTGCATGTTTGTGAGACCACTGAAGGATTCCAAGTAGGAGAGGGACATGATGAGATTTCTATTTGAAGAAGACCCCACTGGATGGTGTGTGCAGGAAGGGGAAGGGGACATATGTGCATGAGACCTGACATTAGGGAGGTATTGTAGCCTGGACGCCATGTGTAGATGGAAGCAGACTTAGCAATTCATTAGACGCAAAGGAATGGGGTAAGAGAGAAGGAGGGGTCAAATAGGATCCCAGGTTTTGGGTGTGAGCAGTTGGATGGATGGAATGTCATTTACTTAGACAAGCAATAATTAAGAAGAGCTGGAGCAGGGCTAAGATCAATAATTCGGTTTTCAGTTTTGAACAGGTTAAATCTGAGATGCCTAAGGGACAGCTGAAAGGAGGCATCAACTAGGAAGTTGCACGGAGTAATCAGGAGCTTGGAAGGAGGATCTGGGTTGGACATCTAAAGTTGGAAGTCTTTGGTCTATAGAAGATGCAACTAAAGCTATGGCATTGTATGCGATTACTCAAGGAAATAGGGCATAGTAATAAAAGCAAAGGAATGTCAACATTTATAGAGCAGATAAAGGGAGTGAGCTGAGGAAGGAGTCTGAGAAGCCACACCTGGAGGAAAACCTGAAGGGAGGCATCTAGGAGACCAGGGAAGGAGAGTGTTCCAAGGAGGGAACGTTCACATTCAGCTGCTGAAAGCTAAGAGGTCAAAGAATAGAAGGAATATCAAGTGCCCACTGGTTTTAACAATGTGGGGTCTCTGGGAACCTTGGCTAGTGCAGCTTCCCTGCACTGATGGGAGCCCTGGACAGCCTGGTATGGGCTGAGGGGTTGGTGGGGGTGTAAAGGAGGGGAGCGCCTATGGAAAGGAGCAGAGAGCTAGTGAAGAGAGCAGTGGTCCTGGGAGTTTGTCTTAAGGTGGACAACACTAGAACATGTTTGAATGCCAAGGGAAGGGTCGAGCAAAGTGAGAAAGAAATCTGATGGAGGAGAGAGAGGAAGGTCAGCTGAGGCTGCGTGGGAGGGGGTGGGGTCCAGACCTTGGCGCATACTCTTTCCTCTGCCTGCAATGCTCTTCCTTGCCTCACTAAGCACCAGCTCACCTTGTATGGATCCTTCAAGGACCAGCTCAGATGTCACAGCTTCTGGGACATCTGCAAGACAAAGTTTCATCTCCACCCACTCACAGCAGGTTTATAGCTAGATTTTATCATATATTATCAAAGACAGAGACTGCCGCAGACATATCTGTACCCCAGCACTGTGTCTGGCACACATATAGTAGGACCTAGTAAGTGACTTTGAATGGACAGCTGGATGGACGAATGGGTGAAGTGTCAGCACCCAGGATGCTGTGGTGGGGGAAGGGCGATGTGGGGGCGTAGACTGATAGAGAATTGCCTGTTTTCTCAGGGGCTATTTCTTTTTTTAATTATTATTTTTAAATTTTTTTTACTGACAATGGTTTACAAAGTTGTTAGTTTCTAGTGTACAGTATGGTGATTCGGTTATACATACATATCCACATTCATTTTCACATCCTTTTTCATTATAGGTTATTACAAAATATTGAATGTAGTTCCCTGTGCTGTACAGTAGGACTTTCTTGTTTCTCTACTTTAAATATAGTAGTTAGTATCTGCAAATCCTGAAATCAGGGGCTATTTCTGATTTCTTTTTCCCCCCGCAGGAGTGGAGTCCTGACAGTTCCCAGATCCTCTCACTTTATCTCTCAAGGAATCCAGCTTAAAGGTTCTGCCTAATGTAGATGAGGAAGCAGAAACGCAGACAGAGCCCCCGGCTCCCACCAGTCCACCCACCCAGCAGGCCTGGAGGTCAGAGGTGCGGGGAGGAGGACTGGGGTGGGGGTCCGGGGAGGCGCCTGAATTCCTTTCTCCCAGCACTTAGCGGGGATCCTCAGGTATTTTCTAATTAAGATGAGAAGCAGCAGCAGGGGCCCTCCGGAATGTGAATGTCAGATAAGATCAGCGCCCCCTCCCCTCCAGGAAGTTCCATTTTCTTTCTTCTAGGATGAATAACACATTCTTTCCCAGGAACTAGTTTCTGCCCCCTTTAGTCCCTGCAAGTTATTCTCCTCCCTGAGAGGAACGAGTCTTTGCCTCCCAAGTGCTTTCCATGCCCCTACCTCAGCCCTGGTGTCCATCTTTGGGTCTCTCTTTGTGTCTCTTATGGCTTCCTCATCTTATACAAGTCCTGTGCTTTCTGTACCTGGAGGAGAAGTTCTCACTTCAATCATTATATGAACATGAACGTCTCTTGGGTTTGCACTGGGGGTCACTGACTATGGCTGTGGGCATCTCTATCCCCTCTCTTCTAGGAGGGTAGAGCAGGCACCATCTTTGGAATAATCGATTACTCATTCAAATAATCAATTCCAGCCGACATATGGGGCCAGGCACCCCAAGTACTGAAAGAACAACCTTGATGAGTGGTCCTCATGAGAGGTGTCCATAGAGAGGTGCCAGCATCCTGTGCCAGAGTTATGGGGAAGGCTTCAGGGAGGCGGTGTCATTAGAGCTGAGCCTTGAAGGAAGTGTGGGATGTAGGAAATGGAAGACTAGGGGGAAATACAGTGGTGGGCAGGAGGCAGCTGAGGAAACACTGTCAAGGAGCAAAGGGTTTAGAGGAGGAGACTGGAGAGTTAAGTAGAGAGACAAACACCAAATACAGGCTGGCAGGAGAGATGGAATGTGGGAAAAAGGAGATTGGATTTTATGCTTTCAACAATGGGAAGCCATGAAAGGGTTGGTTTGGGGAGGGAGTGGTGAGAGGAGGTCAGATGTGGATTTAAAGATTATTCTGGAAGCAAAGTATGGATTGTTGTTCAGGGGAGAGAGGTAAGGATCCCATGCTCTCTGATCTCCCCTTCTCCTCCCCCTCTGCTGTTGCCACTGTCCCAGGGGCCCGAGTGTGCCTGGAGTGAAGATCCAGGATGCCTGGGGCTGAGCAAGCCAGAAGAGACATGCCCCCCCCCAACTCCCAGTTCCCGGGATCCTCTGGACCTTGGATCCATGCTTGGCCAGTGGTTCTGTCCACACTGGAGCTTGGACTGCAAAGCCTTCCATGCCTCCTGGGTGGCACAGTACAGGATGAACTGTTTTGGGCCAGAGGGCCTGGCACCGTGCAGGGAAGGGTCCAGCTCATTGTGTGTCACCTGGCTTCTGCCTGCTCTGGCCTCAATCCACTGGGCAGGGTGGGAGTGGGGAATGGAAAAGCAGATCACAGAAATTCAAGAGCAAGAGGATAATTTGAGACAAGCTCACTGGGGTCTGGGGCGACATCCCAGAGGCTCAGTGCACTCACAGAAGCTCCCCAGAATGTCTCCTTTCTCTCTTGTGACTCCCAGACCCAGGCTTTACTGACCTCTAGAAATCAAATCCTGGGAAGAGAGGAATTCACTGGAATGCCGATTCCGGGTCTGGGAGAATGTCTCCGTGAAACACGGAATGGAGGCAGTGACCTTCCAGGATTGTAACTATGAGGGCATCGGCCAGGCTCTTGGGCTGGCATCCAGAGATATCCTTCTGGGAATCTGGGCCTGGGTCATTGAAGCTGCTGTTACAGGAAGAAAGGGAGAGAACTTTGGGCAAGCATGCTGGGATTCCAGATCCTTGAATTTTCATTCATCCCTCTCTCTGTCCCAGGGCAGGCCACTTGCCTTTCTTTGTGTCCTGGTTCCCCCTACCCATCCCATTTCTCCTTCAGGACAGGCCTGGAAGGCTGGGGACACCAGACTCAGCTCTGAACTTGGTGCGGGGACGCTGTCTGCAGGCCTTTCAGTGTTGAGGTGAAGGGGTAGCCCTGCTCCTCTGTGGCACAGGAACCGTAGATGCCTGCTTTAACGTGCTCCCGATGTGGGGCAGGAGGGTAGAGCTCAGTGGTAGGGCACAGGCTTAGCATGCACGAGGTCCTGGGTTCAACCCCCAGCATTAAAATAAATAAATTAAAATCAATTAATTAATAGTATAAATAATTTAAATAAATAAATAGAATGAATAAATAAATTTAAATAAATAAATAAATAAAGCTAATCCTCCCCCACAAAAAAAATAAATAAAGAGTAGAGTCTAAAGTGGAAGTTTAAGAAAAAAATGAAAATGGATGGGTTTAAAAAAAAACAGGGGGTAGTGTATAGCTCAATTGACAGAGTACCTGTTTAGCACGCATGAGGTCCTGGGTTCAATCCCCAGTACCTCCATTAAAAACAAAAAATAAGTAAATAAACCTAATTACCTCCTCCCAAAACAACAACAATAAACAACAACAACAACAAAACCCCAATAAAATTAAAGTTTAAAAAAATAAAAGGTTTTTCTCCCAAATGTGGGGGAGGAGGAGACATTTTCATATTAAGTCAATGCCCCACCTCCACGATCCCTGGGTCCCCTCCAAAAATGGCTGTTGCTTTACTTCTAGAAGGGGAGTTTTCCACGGACGAAGGCAGATGACTCTCCATGGTGCTCCCATTGCCACTCGCGGGCCCCCATCCTCTCTGTGCACCTACTTTCCACTCATCCTTGCCTATCAGCCAGGTGCCCACCACCTCCTGGAAGTCCCTTCTCCTGCTCCTTCCTCTGTCCTCCTTCCTTCTCTGTAATCCTTGCTGTGCCTCTCCTCTCTGGTGATAAAGCAGAACAGAATTGGCTGGACCCTTGTGGTTCCCTGTGGATGAGTCAGGTGTTTGCCCTGCTACACTTTACACTTCCCAGCAGCAGGGCAGGGCAGCAGCTGCATCTCCTGCTGGGCTGGGCGGGGAGGGGAGCTGGTGTGAGGATGCAGAGGGGAGAGGAGGAAAGAGGTGTGTGTGTGTGTGTGTGTGTATGAGAGACTGAGAGAACAGGGGACAGAAATGCCCAGTGGAGAGGGGAGTGAGGCACAGACTTCTCCCCTAACTCCCTCCCAGCCCATGTCACCACTAACCACCCCCGCAAAAGTGATTATCATCTGCTCTTTGGTGTATAATCTGCATGTTGTGTATTATGTGTAGCGATGATAACTAAGTTCCTCTCCCTTCATGTGTAATGTATACCTGATACAGGAGTCCCAGAGGATGTTTCTCTCTCCACCCAGAGTCCTTGGCCCCACACCTCCCTGAGCACCGGAATGGGAGCTCCCGCCCCGCTGTCTTCTAGGCCTGCTGCAGGGATGGCATCAGATGGGCCCATTTGGTAATCTGGCAAACACTCTGCACACCCCAAGCCACTCTGGAGGTTGAGCTGTGGAATCCGAGACCCTCTGGGCAGGCAGGGATGCGTGGCCCCCTTCTGTGACTCCCTGCCCGAAGCCCAAACCCCAGGCTGCCTCACTGGAGTGGGGATGGGATGTCCAGGCCTCCCGGGGAGCAGAGATCTGCCTCCTGCCTTCCACGCTTCGCTCTGGTTGTCTCCCTGGCAGTTACAAAGACCAGGTCTAATTTCTCTTCTTCTCCATGACAGTCCTTCAGATATTCAACATCAGAGAAAGTAGAAGGGAACTCAGAGGAGACTGAAGGCTAAATCTCCATTTTGTCAGTAAGGAGAATGGCCTAGAGGGGAAAGAGTGACCTTAGACTTGCAGGGTGAGTTAGCCTGACCCAACCCAGGAGTCCTGACACTGCCCAGGGCACCTTTCTTACCTCCCAAGTTTCCTTTTCTCCAGGCCAAGCACTTGAGATCTTACTTTGATCTGCTCAGTCCAATTTCACTTATAATTGTACGTGCACGTTCTGTCTTTCCTTAGGTTCACCTTGTAATTTATTCATCGTCTTGCCCACAGGGGCCAAGCACGTACAGGGCGGTCAAGGAAGACTTTACCTGATGAAGGAACAATCCAAGTAGCTGATGCCCACTGGGTTCCTTCAGTGCGATACGTGTTTCAGTTCCTTTCTTTCCCGCCCGGTGCTCCTCCAAGGTGGGTTCACCAAAACGATGAAAAAACCCAGGTGAGGGGATGAGTGTGTTGCTCAAGGTCTGACCACTGGAAAGGGTGAGGCCATGGCTGCTGGACAGCAGGTGTTACGCCAGGCTGCCGAGGGTTGTTAAAGCACTGAAGCCCTGCACTTGTGTCCCAGAGAGTTAATAGTCACTGCCTGAGCTGTCCAAGTCCCCCCATCCTGTACTGTCTTCCTAGGATCCGTCGCCACCATCAGCTCTAAGCAGCAGGCACTCAAGCTTGGAATCTCTTCCCTTTAAGTTCAAGTCTGGGCTGCAAGTCCACAAGCCCTTAACCTAACCCCGAGGTTCAGATGGGGATTCAGAATCTTTGAGAGACTTTACAAAGGCAATGTACGGTCTATGATGTATTAGGAAAACCATGGTGGGGTTTGAGGTGGCATCTTGAATGATGGAATCAGATGCTTTACTGTTTCTGCAGTGAGAGGTACGAACTTTCACCCTAGATGGGCTAAATAAAACCTAGAAACAGCCTCGTGTCAGGTTTTGCAGGTACGTGAATTACAAAGGACTTTTGGTCTTCAGAGCCTTCTGGAGTTTAGAATTATTGGGTAAGGATTGAACAATATGATACTGCCTTCTTGAATGTGTGCTACCCGGTGGGAGCTTGAATAAGCCAGAGAACTTGCTGGAGAGGGCTGGGGCAAGGTGATAGAGGCCTGGAAGACAGCTCCAGGGGACCCCAGGAAGATTTTGATTTGACCAGGGCTGTGACTGCCCAGCCACCCTTAGCTCTGTCAACTGAGGGATCTGAGAGCTCTGAGGAGCAGAGTACGGCTGGGCCGGGGGCCAGTCAGCGCTTAGGTGGGCAGCAGGGCTTTGAGACCCTGGCTGGGCAGAGCCATGTTCGGCAGGCCAGATGTCACCTCCTTATTTAGGCCCAAGGTCTTGGGGCAGCTGGGGGGTTGGCACCCTAGATAGTAGTAGCTGCAGGGACAAGACTCTTTTGTCTGTGATTTGGCTCAGCTCAGCCCCACTGTTTGCCCTGGCTGTTCCTGCCAGGCCAAGGTTATCTCCCTGGTGATGGACTGACTGCCTGCGACCTGGCATTTGCCCACCCTTTCTCTCTTGCCATTGCTACAGCCAAGAGCAGACTCAGATTCTTTGGGATCCTGTGAACATGCATTTACTGAATACCTACTGTATGCTAGGCACACAGTTGATCCTGGGGACTGTGTTCTCATTATTTCATCTGAAATGCACACCTCTCCCAGTGCACAAGCCCTAGCATCCCTCAGATTCCACTTCTGCGTGAATCACAGTCACCATCCTTCCTCCACACGCCTGTAGCGTTTACTGCCCTGCCATTCCTTGGCTTTGAATTCACCTCATGACTTTTCTTGTATCCTTGTCTCACATCTTGTTGCTTGAATTTTTATTTGAATGCTCTGTCTTTCAAATCAGTTAGGGCGAAGGTCTTGACCTGGGTTCAAGCTCTCCCCAAAGTAGGGACCTGCCCCTCCTTCCTTGAACATGTGTGGAATGCAGGAGTGACCCCAGGGGAGGAGTAAAAAGCCCTTCAAAGGCGAGGTGGAAAATGGTGCCTGGGGCCTATGAACATTTGCACTGAGCATTCCTAAATGACAAGAAGATTTATAGTTTTAGCACCTTCCCATTACAAAGGCTGTTTAAGTGACTGAGGGAGGCTGTGTGATTTCTGTACCTGGAAATTTTAAACAATGGTAGCAACTGCCTTATCTGAGCTCAGTATTCATTTCATGTGCTTTAATATTCATTCAATAACTTGTAACATATAGAACTTTCCTCCAGCTAGAATGGCTTAAGTTGGAGTCTGCTGGAAAGCCCTTGGGGTTTCTTAAAGTTCTGTGCGGCTGTGAAGTGGGGCCACAGGCTGATCCAGCCATTCTCCCTCTGGGTTCTATTTCTTGGTACAAAGAGGAGCTACAAAGGGAGAAAGATGACTGTTAACAGCTTACAAGACCCCCCTACTCTCCTTATTACTCCTTCCCTTGGTTTTCTGCCTGCAGAGTCCCATCCTGGTAGGTTGTTCGCTCGTTTATTTGTTCATTAATTCACTCTTTCATTCAAAAGCTAGTGAGAGCTGATTGCTAACTTCAGGAATTTAGCTTACCAGAATTAAACCGAATAGCTTGAAATTGACCAGGGTGGGAATAGTTACAACATGGAAATTGGCAAATGCTACAGGTTGGGGCTACTTTTATTTTGTCTCAGAAGCAAAAACATCCCCCTGCACACCGTTTATTGGTGTCTTACCATGTGCTGGAACTGTGCTAAGTCCCAGGGGTACAAGAGTAAGCCAGACAACCTAGTCTGCCCACAGGGAGCTTACAGTCTAGAACTTCACTGTGCAATATAGTAGTCTTTAGCCACTAGCCACTACTGTGGCTATTTAAATTTAAATTAATTGAAATTAAATATAATCAAAAATAATTTCCTCAGTCACAGTAGCTATATTTCAAGTGCTCAGGAGCCCCATGTGGTCAGTGGCTACCATACTGGACAACATAGAATGCAGTATACTTTTGTTACTGCAGAAAGTTCTCTTGGATGTTGTCCAGAGGCAGAAGAAAAAGGAAGAGGAATGGGTAAGGCACATGAGTCATATATTAAGACCCAGAGAAGTCCAAGTGCTCTAGACTGTGGCTTTTAAACTTTTTTGATTAAAATCCACAGTAATCTATATAACAGATCTCTTTCTCTTTCCACATGTGTATCAAAAGTTTCATGGAACAGTATACATAACAGTATTCCTCTTTACCACATGGGATGCACTCTGATTTAGTTTCTTTTACCCTAGTCTGTTCATTTTACTTAAAAAAACATATTTACATGCTAGTTAGTCAACTCTTCTGCTCATATCCCTCTGTTGGAAAAATAGTGCTTTAGACATTAGGGAGGGTAGGGCGGGGTAATGGGCATAGAGAAGAGAAGAGTAATGGAAGAGCCAGGAAGGCTTCCTGGAGGAGACTGAGGTGGCTTTTGGAAGAAGAGGGAGAGGAGCATTGTAAGTCTGGTGAAGGGGGACTAACCTGGGGTGGAGGACATGGGCCACAAGGGGCTAAAATTCACTCCTCCCACCAGGGTGGCTTCAGAGCCTCTGCCCTCTGCCTGCCCTCCTCCCTTCCCTTTCATCTGGCCCTGAGTGTAAATCATTAGCTCCAGCAGAGGACACAAAGCCGGACTCTAACACAGGTATGTGTGGGAGGGGCCTGGAGGAAACTCAACAATGTAAATGAATGTCTTCAGACTCTGAGGGGCTGGCTGATGGAGAAAGGTCAGCTAGTTTGGCTGGGGCCCACAGGGCCCTGCTGCCTGGGGTGGGGTGGGGGAGAACTCTGTGGGCTTTAGGCCCAGGGCATCGCAACACCTTAGAATCCCTCGAAGTTCACCCTGAATCCCTCCTACAGTGCAGCACCAGCCACTTCATGCTGCTCTGATCAGGACCTTTGGGAGAAGCAGCCCCCTCAAGACCAGAGGATCACTGAAAACATTCATTCATTCACTCATTCATTCAAATTCCTTTGAGATGTTCCTACGTAGAGCAGTGCTTCCCCAGCTCAGCCCAGGCAGGTGGGGCTGGGCCAGCAGTGGAGCTAAATCCATACACAGTTCTTGGGGCTCCCTCTAAATAGGTTAGGAGAATAATAATCACTCCCTGTAAGATGAAACCTTACAGAGGAGGGAGTTCTGTGTAACTCTCCTGGGCAGAGCTGCATCTAGAAGGTTAGAAAGAGGCAGATTTCAGCCAGTGGAACTAGCAATAACATTCTAGTAATTCGAGTACCCAAATGGGGGCCCTATCTTAAAGTCACTTACAGGCTATCTTTTTTTTTAATTCTCTAATATAGTTGATTTACAATATTGTGTTAGTTTCAGGTAAGCAGCAAAATGATTCAGTTCTATACCTATGTATATTTTCAGATACTTCCAGGCTATCTTAAAGTTTTCACGCAGAGGCCAGATGTCAGGAGGGCTACAAAGAAGATTCCTTCCCCGAGAGGCCAAATCTGAACCATTCATTCATTCAGCGTAGTCACTGGCCACCTATTCCCTGCACTGTGCTAGGTGCTGCGGACAAAGCAGAAAAAAAATCCATAATCTCCTGGAGCTGACTTGGGTGGGGGACGGGAGGAGTGGGAAGACAGGCACGGAGTGACCTGGTAGGCCTCCTATAACTACAGGACCATAGAATGCATGGAACTGTCTGGAATTTCATGACTCACTTCTACCTGCATTATTTCAGGCGATCCTCACAACAACTCTTAAAGTTGTCAGGCCAGGCCAGGCCAGGCCAGGCCCGTGTCTTACACCTGATAAACGTGTGCTCCAGAAAGCAGTATCTTTTTTCCCCTCATGAAAAAACTGGTGCCCAGAAGGTGGCTGACTCAAGGTCATGGAAATAGTGACAGGGCTGGGACAAGGATTCAGATATTGGAGCTCCCCAGCTTTTCACACTCTGGGCAGGGGACCCAGTCCAGGTCGGGCCAAAACATCCCTCTGCTTCTCCCTCTTCACCAAGGAGAGCTGAGGCTTTCCCCAGGGTGGGGACAGGGGAGAGACACCTGGGCTAGGGTGAGGGGACTGGCTGTGTGTGTGTGTGTGTTTGTGTGTGTGTGTGTGGTCTGTACACCTCATTCGTGGTGACCAGTGGGCATAACCAGATTGTGATAGGCCTTCCAGAGAGGGAAGGGCAGGGGCCATTTATGGAACCAGGGAAGAAGCCATGGCAATTCTGGTGCTCAATTACTTAGAGTAATATCAAGCCTTGTATATATAGCACTTACTGTGAGCTAGACAGGGTCCTAAAAACTTTACATGTGTTAGTTTGTTTAATCCCTCCCAACAACCCCAAGAAGCAGGCGCTATCTTTAGCCCTACTTTAGAACCAAGGAAACTAAGGTACTGACAGGTAAGGAACCTGTCTAGAGTCACCTAGAGAGTGAGTGGTTCTCCTGGGGTTTTAGGCTGGCCAGTCTGGCTAGAGGGCTGCCTCTCAGAGGCGCTGGCCTCGGCCACTCCTGGGTCGGGAGCCGTCTTCCCTCCCCATCTCCCGCAGCGAGCACCTGGCCAACCCGCTGCCCTGGCACTTGCTCAAACCTGACCACATCCGAGGCCTCCTGCAAGGCCGCAGCCCTCGTGGGCGGGGCTGAGGGGCAAAGAGGAACTGGCAGAACAAAAAGAAGCTTTGTGTCGGGGTGGGATTCCCCTGAAAGGGGCAGCCAAAGCGAGAGCCCACTGGGGCTCGGGGAGGGACCGAGAGAAGGCACCAGAGCCCGGGACTACACGGAGGTTGACTCAGTCCGAGTGGGAACGGGCGGGAAGCGGGACCCTAGGTCGCAGAAACTCTCCTTAAAGGACATTCTAGAGCTGGGAGAGCTGTTTCCAGGCTCTGCGCCGCCCGCCGTCTCGGCTCATTTCCCCGAGCAAACTGCGTCGGGAAGCCGCATTCTGGCCCGCGCCCTCCATTGTCTGGGCTGCGTCCTAACACCCTCGCCCGACCAGGTGGAGTCAGCTGGGGGCGCCTGGGTGTCCCCACCTGCTGGGGCTCAGGACCGTCCGCCCGACGCTTGGCTCCACCGAGTCTGGGTCCGCATCCAGGCCAGGGCTGCCGCGCGCCCCGCCGGTTGGTTCCCGGGGCACCTGCGAACGACAGCCAGTCTCCTAAAATAAGAAGGGGGCACTTTCCTATCTTAAGGCCCAAGGGAAAAATGTGTGTGTGTGTGTGTGCGCGCTCGTGTGTATCTGTGTGTGTGTGTGTGTGTGTGTGTGTGTGTGTGTTGTGCGCCGGCATGTTTAGGGTAAGGATTGAATATTAAAAAGCAACCTTTATTTTATTTTATTTTTTACTGCAAAGAAGTAGAACACATTTTACATACCCGTTTTTTTAAAATTAAACTTTCAAATTTTGAGATAATTGTGGACTCACCTGCAGTTGTCAGAAATAACAGAAATCCAATGTACCCTTTACCCAGTTTTCCCCAATGGTAGCATCTTGCAAAACTACAGTACTATGTTACAGATGAGATACTGACACTGATAAAGATACAAAACATTTTTCCTCACCACCAGGATTCCTGGTGTCATCCTTGTATGGCCACACCCTCTTCCCTCTGGCCCCATTTCCTCCTTAACCTCTGGGCAATCACTAAGCTGTTCTCCATTTCTATAATTCTGTCATTTCAATAATGGAATATAAATGGAGTCATACAGTATGTAACCAGAAATAGATCTACACAATATGTCCACCTGATTTTGTGTTCCGTTGATCTACAGTGTTCCATTGATTTATGTGTCTTTCCCTCCACCAATAGCACACAATCTTGATTACTATAGCTATATGGTGTTGTCAAATCATCGAGACTGATTTTTCCCACTTTTACATAATCATTTTAGCTATTTTGTTCCTTTGCTTTTCCATGTAAGTTTTAGAATAATCTTGTCTATATCTCCAAAAAAATTCCCATTTCATTGCAGATGTTGGTGATTTGTTTCTTCACTCTTTTATTAAAATTTGTCAGACTTGCTAGAGGTATGTCAATTTTGTTCATTTTTTCAAAGAAATAGTTCTGTTTCATTGATTTTCTTTATTGTTTTCCTGTTTTCAAATTTTCTGCTTTTTTATCTCCTTCTTTCTGATTGATTAAGCTTTATTTTGCTGTGTTTTTTTCTGGGTTCTTGAAGTGGAAGCTGAGCATGCATTCCCTTCTTAGCACTGCTTCATACGTATCCCATAACCTATGATATGCTGTATTTTAATTTACACTCAGTTCAATGTGTTTTTACATTTCTTTTGGGACTTCTTTGACCCATGGATTACTTAGAAGTGTGTTGTTTAGTTTCCAAGTATCGAGATTTTCCTGTTGTTGATTTCTAGTTTTAGTCCATTGTGGTCAGAGAAAACATTCTGTATGATTTAAATTCTTTTCAGTTTTTTGAGGTTTGTTTTGTGGCCCAGGATATGGCCTGTCTTGATATATGTCCAGTGGGCACTTGAAAAGAATGTTTATTCTGCTGTTGGTGGTGGAGTGTTCTATAAATGTCAATGAGGTCCTGCTGGTTGATGGTGTTTTAGAGTTCCTCTATGGCTTAGCTGATTTTCTGTCTAGTTGTTCTATCAGTTAGTAAGAGAGGGTGTTGAGGTCTCCAACTAAAGTTGTGGATTTGTCTATTTCTCCTTTCAGTTCAATCATTTTTTTTTCACATATTTTACAGCTCAGCTGCTTGGTGCATACACATTAGGACTGCTCCTGACTCTTTTTATTTTTTAAATCATTATTTAATGTCTTTCCATCTCTGGCAATTTTCTTTGCTCTGAAGTCTACTTTGATACTAACATAGCCACTTCTGCTTTCTCTTGATTAATGTTTCATGGTGTACCTTTTTTTTTTTCATTCTTTTACGTTCAACATGCTTACGTCATTGACTGGAAATGAGTTTCTTGTAGACACATTTATAAGAGAAAAATAAAAGGTGACTTTGATAGACTTCCCACTTTTTTTAGAACTAGAACCCTATGACCAGGTAATTACTGCTGAAGATTCCTGTGGATCAGATCATTCTGATTATTGCTCTGACCCTGTTGCCTTTTAAGGTAACAAACCCATCTTGCCTCTGGTAGTCAGCTGCTGCCCCTGATCTCTTCAGGCTGAGACCCATCATTGCCATCAAAATCAGGAAGCCCATGTCCATAGCAGCCTGTCCATCTTCATTCCTGAGCATGGAGAGGGAAATCAGCACAGCCCTTCTCCCATCAGTATATTTCTCAATGCCTCAGTGAAGGGCCTGTCCCCTAGGCCCTCTTGGGGGAATTATTTAGGGGTAAGTGAATGGATAGTGCATGATAAATCCGCTCCAACATTCCTCTCTCCTTAAGTGTTCGGATTCCTTTCTCTGCGTTATGCAATAGGATTTCTCGTATTGCAGTTTCATTTCTTGTACACCTCTCCTGAATCCAGATTTTAACCAATTAACTAAGGAAAGAGATAAAATCATTCCCAGCTGCTGGAGTTAGCACACCGAGTTTGGAATCTCTGAATCCAGATAGAGAAATTCAGCCCAATCTAAGCCTGTGTTCTTTTCTTTCTTTTTTAGCACCCTTAGAATTCCCACCCCACCCACATCCCCCAAGTTTGTGTCTGTGTAAATTAACACAATCTCTGCAATTCTTGTGAGTCTTCTCCTCTAGGGTCAGATTCTGTGCTTGTCCCTCTCGTTACGTGTCTGAGGCATCCACTGCACGTTACATGCCTCAGGTGAGGCTGTTACAGAGTCTCCAAGCCTGATTAGACAGAGAAGGAGAGGCTGCCTCTGCTGGCCAGTGAGGTTTAGTGGGGTCTGGGCATTCAGCATCCTCAAATATATCCCAAAGCCCCTTTGCCCATTCTTAGGATTCCTCCTCCCTCCCTTGGCTTGCCCGTAAGACCTGGCAAGGTTGTGATTTCAACCTGTAATTCAACAGCTTGCAGAATCAGGCCTCGCCTACCTCAGCCCTACGGCTACAGGAGTTGAGAGCTTCATTTGGGAAGTCTTAGAAGCAGCCTGGTCCTCTTGAGCCAAGAATTTAAAACGTCGAGATTGCTGTTTCCCTTCCTTAAGCTCATTAATAGAGCCAAAGCAGCCAGACTGCCCCAGGGCCGTTGACCTCCTTTTCCCTCCCGCTTCAGGAGGGAAGGCCATGGTGCTGACCCTCAGTACAGCTTGGGTCTGACACTCAACCTTAACTCACCTAATGGAATCACCTACGGAGCTCTTTTAACATTTGCCTGGAGGCCTGCGCCCCAACCGCAGAACAACTGAGTCAGAATCTCTGAACATGGTACCTGGCCTTGGTATTGTTTGTAAATCTCACCAGGTGAATCGAAGGTGCGAGCAGGGCTGAGAACCCTGGGTTACGGTGTAATGCACAGAGGAAAGAGCTTGGGACTGATCTGGAGATGCGGTTTCCTGCTTTAAGCTTCCAGCTCTGTGGCCTCGGACATCCCTGATCTCTGTGAACCTCATTGCCCACCTCCCTGGGCCAGAGCCAGTAATAATCACTGGCTCGCATACCTCACAGGATTGTAATGAGGATCAAATGCATAAGCACCCTGAGAACTGTGAGACATTGTCTGGTGGGAGGGGTAGTCGTATCAGATGCATCATCTCGGATTTCTCTGATCAGCTTGACTCAATGGCAAGCACTGCTCGGGCTCTGCCAGGGACTTTCTGCTTTACTCTCAGGCAGGTACACTTCGCATACTGTTTGCCGGGGTCGGTGTGTTCTCAGGACTGTCTGCTCTCCATCCCACATCAGTCTCTTCTTCGTAGGAGCCTGAGGAAAGCTAGATTCCTCCTAACTAAATTCCAGTGATGGCCAGCCAGGTGGTGCAACCCCTTGTGGGCTCATCGGAGCTCTGGGGGCACCTGTGTGGTCAGAGGAAGCACATTCCATATCCCACTTACACATTTGGAAAATGGTGGGGCAAGTGGGGCAAGAAAACGACCCCGATGGCTTTCCTAAAACATCTCAGGAGGTGAAGCTCAGCTACCTTGCCCCAGGGATCCATCTTCTGCAGACTCCTGCAAAGATGGGAGCAGGGGGACAAAGTAGGGGTTGGAGAGACAATGGGAGGGAAGAAGTGGGGTAGGTGATTATTTTGTTTATTCAGGGAAGGAAGGTTTAAGAAGGGTGAGAAACACCTCACTAGGGCGCCTTGCTTTCAGGTAGCGTGTTTTCCTCTGGGTGCTTGTACCCAGGAACCCAGATGCAGCAGGGCTCCCTCTGTGGGCACCCCCTCTCTCTCCGGGGGCTTCCCTGCACCCTCAGGGGCTGCCTGTCCTGGCGTTGTCCTCTGAGCCTCTCAAGGACATAGGGCCGCCTCGAATGGTGCTGTCTTTAGCTTTTCTCCAAGGATCCCATATTGTTAGAGACTGCAGAGTAAACACACTCTATTTCTTAGGTAAAACCTCAAGTTTTCCATGTTAGTGGGAGATTCATTATCCAAGGATCATCACCTTTTCACTTTCCTGACTGTAGTCTGCCTTGCCTGCTGTATCCTGGCCTGTAACACTTATCTCCTGCTTAACATGCTCCATCACAGTTATTATCTACCTCCCATCACCAGAATATAAACTCTATGAGGATAAAGATTTTGTCTGTTTTGTTCACTGATGCGTCCCTAGTGCCTAGGAGAGCAGCTGGTAGGTACACAGTAGGTAGTCAGGAAGTATTCACCGGAAGAATGAATACAAATGAAAATACTTTTGACCATTAGGCTGTGAGCTCCATGAAGTTAGGGCAATATCCATTTTATTTACCATCTATACTCACAGGGCCTGTCACAAAGTAGGCACTTCATAAATATTTGGTAATATGGCAGCTCAGCATATCGTTTCTAAGAATTTATCCTGTAGATATGCTCATTTGTGCATATTAATTAGCTATTAATTGCATGTTAATTAACATGAATTGCAGCATTTTTGAAAAAGCAAAACTACTGGAGACCAAGGTATTCAGCACTAGAAGACCTGGGTTAGGTAAACTGATACTCCACACACTAGAGTACCAGGTAGCTATTTGAAAGAATGAGGTGTATGATGTTCAGGAGATTAAATATAATAGCCCCTTCCCCACCAAATAGTTTTGTTGTTGAGACCTGAGAGAAAATTCTTGAGTCCTTCTGAAATAATGGTCCCAACATCATTCCTATTCAGATGCGATAAAAGTTTTACAAAATGATATCATATTTTGTAGGATGTTTCTCAGACTAGAAGGATGACAAATTACTCAGGCAAAGGTCAATACAGACCTCAACATCGTTTCTCAAATTGGTCTGTTGAGTGTGATTGGAGATTACATAGATCAAGGTTCTGAGTTTTAGAAAGACTTTGGAGTGTAGTAGTTATTCTTTATTGCAGATTAAGAGCAGATTTCTGTGATATAAACATTCAGCTGGACGATGGGATAGGAAAAAAATCATCAAAACTGTATGCATAGTCACTGCAAATGCATAGTCACTGCAAATTCTGTACTTTCCTCCCTCAATGTTAGCCTAACAATTTCCTTTTAGTAAATGGAATAGGCAGAGGAAATAAAGGTAGAAGAGGTTCTAAATTCACTCGAGTGAAGAGACACACATTGATTCAGAGAGGTGTCCAAGATATATTGTGAAAGAAAGCAGAGTTTACGAAATCAAGGTATAGAACAGAATGATCTTTCATCTGTTAGTTGGGGGCCCTATGATCTTTGTTCAGGTGAGCACAAGTTCTTGTGTATATTTTATAAACTGATGCCTAATTCATAAAAGACACAAAGGGCCCATATATGTTAATTTTCATTATTAAAATAAAGAAGTTAAACCTATCCTATTACAGTCACCATTCTTGTGTGTTTCAAGCAC
Organism: Vicugna pacos; assembly: GCF_048564905.1. Taxonomy (NCBI): domain Eukaryota; kingdom Metazoa; phylum Chordata; class Mammalia; order Artiodactyla; family Camelidae; genus Vicugna; species Vicugna pacos. The sequence continues at coordinate 10,382,522 of NC_132998.1, forward strand.
TACCTTTTTTATAGAAGAAAATGAAATGTTTGTATGTCTAGTTTAAGACACTGTTTTACAATGGTTACCTCTGGGGACTGGGATGGGAAATATTTTTCTTATTCTTTCCTTTTGGATTTTGTGCATGTTACTTTTATATTTTTTAATGTAAAAAGATAATTTATCTTGATTTGATAATTATCAAAGCAGTCAAAGGATATTAGTTTTAGACATCCATTGTTTTCATTACTAAATGACATACTTCCAATCAAAAGCACACACCTGGGACATTTCAATTGGCTTAAAGGTGCCCGTTATTACGTAAGTGGTTGCTTACTTAGAGACACCACTTACTTAGATGGGAACCACTGGTTAGACTATTCCTTCCCCTGAGGCGATTGCATTTACTCCATTTCTAACCAGACGTCTAGCACTCAAAATCATATCCTAATTGAGCAGAGCATAGGGAACCATCGGTTTGGGGACTGAATGTGGGAGGGGAGGGAGGTCTGGGGAGAAGCCCTGGGCAGTGGGTCAAGCATACAGATTAGCGGGGATGGGGAGGGCCAGCTGTGTGCTCTGGTCTCCCCTCTTCCTCTTTCCTTTGCCCTCTGTCCTTGGCTCTACTACCTTCTCAGGCTGAGATTTCTACTAAGGAGCACTTGTTAGTTGGGGACCCTATGATCACCAGATCTCTGTGAAGCTAAGATTCCGCAATCCTATTGTAGTTTCCCCACTGCCCTCGGCCCATCCCATCTAAGATGGCTCCCTCCTTTTTCTGAGAAGGTGTTTCCAAGAACGCAGGCCCTTCCTCTGCCCACTCCCCACCCGTATGAAACCGCTGGGCTCAGAGGTGATTTCTACCTGATCAGAGAGAGCATGATTGGGTCAGGGCATTTGTCCGCAGGATGAAAACAGCCAAAGACACAAAGCAGTATGCAATAACGTCTGAACTTTTATTGGCCCCTCACTCCCCAAAGGGCATCAATTCTGCCTTCTTAATGCCTCAGAACTTTGGTGTCTGAGGTCTCAGACACCACTTTGCCATCCACAAGCCTGAGGGTGGTGGTCTTCTGGATGGTTTGCCTGGAGTTGCTGCTGTCCACGGCGTCACTAAGACTGTAACAGAAGACCAAGCCCCAGTTATTAAACAGCCTCGCAGAGAGAAGGGAAACAAGGAGAGTGGAGAGAGAGAGAGAGAAAAAAAGCCTCCTGATCTCTGCCTGTATTTCTAAATTCCCCTTGGCTCCTTCCTCCATCAAAGGGAAACCGAAGGCCAAATTACACTTGTGCTCTAAGAAGGGCTAGGGACAATACTTAGTCTGTTCTCTTCTTGGGTTGTGCACAGAGCATCAGTTCAGTGCTCAGTGGATACCAATGAACAGGCCTATGGGGAGCTTACCAAAGCTCAGGCTTTGGGGAGAAGTGGCAGCTTGACCCCAGCTTGTATGGGAAGGAGAGCCCCACTCACTTGAAGTCATCCCCATCTTCCAGCAGGCGGCGGTAGGTGTTGATCTCAGCCTCCAGCTTGACCTTGACGTTCAGCAGGGCCTCGTACTCCTGGTTCTGGCGTTGCCCCTCTGCCCGGGTCTGGGCCAGCTCCGACTCCAGGTGCAGCAGAACCCCATTGAGCTGCTCCATCTGCATGGCGTAGCGGGCCTCCACCTCCCTCAGGCTGTTCTCCAAGCTGGCCTTCTATAGAGGCACAGGGAGGAGGGTCAGGTGAGACAGAGTGGAGGGAGTGTCTGCAACTTCCTGAACTCTCTGAAACTTTTCTGAGCACCTACGGATGTGCTAGGTACTAGGGTAATAGGTCGGAGCAGTGGGAAATGCAATGAGAAACAACTCTGAGTGAAAGGAACTTGGATGGAAAGGATAGAATTTGGGTTGAGACCAGATTGGGCCTGAGGTCAACAGAGGTCAAGGCCAAGTGTGGTTGGGGCAGGTGGAAAGAATGAGGGCTCTCACCAGGTTTCTCATGGAGTCCAGGTCGATCTCCAGGGACTGCACGGTCCGTCTCAGCTCTGTGAGGGTTGTCTCGGCAGCTCCAATCTCAGCGGTCTGCGAGGTGACCACTGTGGTGCTCTCCTCAATCTGTAGGGTGGATATGGTCCTCAGGTCCCTCCTTCTGTCAGCCTCCCTCCCACACCCCCTTAGTGACGTCTGTGCCTTGCCTGGCATCCATCCCTTTCCTTTTACCTGATGGGACCAGTACTTGTCCAGCTCCTCTCGGTTCTTCCGAGCCAGCTCGTCATACTGAGCCCGGATGTCTGCCATGATCTTGCTCAGGTCCTGAGACTTGGGGGCATCCAACTCCACGGTCAACCCAGAGTTGGCAATCTGGTTTTGTAGACCCTTTACTTCCTAAAAAGGAGAGGGGTGCAAAAGTGAGGCGGGACTCCGTGTCAGAGCTCCAGAAAGGCTCTTCATCTGTGGCTGCCTCTTCTAGGAGGCCTATAGGCTCAGTTGGAGAACAGAACAGAGGAAGCTCTTGGCTTTGTACTCTGGGCAATGCCAGTTCTGGGTCTTCTGCTCCAGATGGGAAAATGCCAGCCATCACTGCCCGTGCCTATCGCTCACAGGTGGTTTCCCTTTCCTCTACCTGTCCCTCGTCTATAGACCTGCTCCTTCTACCTTCCTCCATCACTCTTCCATCACCTTTCACTCCTAGTCAAAGTTTCTCACTCCTGTTTCCACCTTTGTCCTCATCTCATCCTCACACTCACGTCCTTTCGACCTCACCAGGCTCTAATTCAGGTGACCCGCTGAGCATGGAACAGTCTGATTAAGAAGCATTCAGGCTGGTAGTTCTAAACTTCCCTGCAAGGCTTCTTGCAGGTGGTCTGCTGCTCTCTCTCTCCCGCCCCCCTAGACTTGTCTTGGCTCCCTGGTTCCTGGCCTGGCTAGGGGCCCCTGCTTGCCTCCTCGTGATTCTTCTTCATAAAGAGCAGCTCCTCTTTGAGGGCCTCGATCTCTGTCTCCAGCTGCAGGCGAGTGACATTGGTGTCATCAATGACCTTGCGGAGCCCGTGGATGTCACTCTCCACAGACTGGCGCATAGCCAGCTCCGTCTCATACCTGTGGGAGTGGAGGCGATCAGAAGGGCCCCGTCTCTGACCCAGCACCTTCTGAGCCCATGCCACCCACTAAGAGCAGCCCCATGCCCACTGCAAGCCACCAAGGTGGCAATCCTCTGAGCACTGTTCTTGGCACTTGGGGACAGTGCTCTTAAATTGCACTCCATGAATGAACTAATTTGATGGAGCCTCTCTTCCACCGAACTCCACCCACAGCTGAAAAACATCCCACTGCGAACCCCCACCTAATCCCAGCTTCCTAGCCCCCCAGCCTTACTTGACCCTGAAGTCATCAGCAGCGAGACGGGCATTGTCAATCTGCAGAACGATGCGGGCGTTGTCCACAGAATTTGCAAAGATCTGGGGGGATTGTGGAGAGAGGAAGCTCCATGAATGGGAAGTCAATGATGGGGTGGGCTGAATGTGTGGAAGGTGTCATGTGTCTCAAGTAAAACAACCTTCCTGGTCCCCAGATTAACCAGGGGCTCTCCTTGTATATCTGCCCCCTTCCACCTGTGCCGCCTCATACTGTTCCCTCCTTTTCTCCAGCCCCAAATTCCCGTGCTGCCAGTCTGCAGCTGCCCCTCCTTCCAGGCCCCTGCTGGCTGGCCTGTCTGGAAGTGAGCAGCTACTAAGAAGTCCTGTCCCTAGCCCTCTCCTGGCAATTTTTCCCTAGTGCACCTGCTCAGCTCCCCCTCCCCTCCGCCCCACCACTGGCCTCTCCCACAGGTTGGCCTCCTGTTTACTCCTAGATGACTCAGCCTTAGCCACATCCGCTTAACCCCTCCAACTGTCCCCTCTCCCCTAGAAGCCAGTGTGTCTAGGTCCTCTTTATGGGCCTTGTTTCAACCCTCTCCATGCTGTCCACTCCTGTACAAAGCTTCCTGCTGCGGAAGGGCCCTATAGTGCCCAGTTACCACCTTTGGGGTCCCTGTGGCCTGGGGAATGTGCGGAATCCAGGGCATTCCTAATCTCCTCTGGGTGGAGTTGGGGGCGGGGCAGGAGATAGCCAGGAGGAAGGAGTGAATGCACCCCACCTTAAAATTCCCATCCTTGGGGGAAGGGGAAGAGGGGAGGGAGTGGATAAGTTGGAGGGTCAAACATGGGAGTTGGGAATGGGGGCTGCTCCGTTCACGCCCCCTTACCTGAGCCCTCAGGTCCTCAATGGTCTTCAAGTAATGCCCCCAGTCTCGGACCTGGGGTCCCTTCTTCTCCAGGTGTTCCCGAATTTTGATCTCCAGTCTCCGATTGTCAGCCTCCAGGCTCCTCACCTTCTCCAGGTAGGAGGCCAGGCGGTCATTCAGGTCTTGCATGGTCTCCTTCTCGCCCTGGATGCCCCCCACACCCACCACACACCCGACCATCCGCGTGCCCAGGTTCCCGGAACCCCAGCCGCCCCGGGAGCTGGTGGAGCGGGACACGGAGATCCGCGATCCCGAGCCCCCTGCGCCTGCATAGACGCTGGCCGCGCTGCTGACTGGTCGCGGCGCGTAGCTCGACTGCACGGAGCCGGTGGACCGGTAGTTGGAGAAGCTGGACTGGGTGCTGAAGCTCATGGTGTCTGTTCCGCGAGGACAGCGGGAGGCCAGGACTCAGGTGCTGGGCCGTGGAGTGAGTCCGATCGGCAACTCCAGTTATAGTTCCGAGGGAGGGGGTGGGGACTGGCCCGGACGGGCCCCGCCCCCGCCACCAGAGTCGCCGCGGAAGCCTGGGTCACAGGTGGACGGCGGGGCTCAGCGGCCTCGCTTCCCGGCCCTCCTCAGCCTCCCCCCGCCCTCTCAGCACAGCCCTGCCAAGGTCACCCTCCCCTCCTGAGAAAGGGAGTGAGGGAGCGGGTCCGGGACGGACAAGGGCAGCAGGTGAAGTTGGCTCTTGCCGCTGTGATTCAGGGCAGGAAATGACGTTATTGTACCCCCTCTCCCAGGTAGAGGAGGTACAGTCGGGTTGAGAATTTGGGGGGTGTGTCAGTGGAGTCGGGGGTGAGTCTCCGTAGCTGTCCTCAGCCTGCAGCCCCAGGTCCCACCTGCAGAGGGCATCTTGCCGAATCCTGGAGCCTCAGAAGTCTTGGTGAAAAAAAAATTGGGGGCTGGAGGAGAGGAAGAGAAACGCGATCCTGAGCCTCAAGTCTGCTGGTTTACACTCGACTCCCACCACACTCGGTTCCCAAACACTGTCACCTGCACACCCTCAGCCCTGCACACCCGTATCCTATAGGCACGGACTGTCCACAGACACAGTCACACACCAGTTGTTTTCAGGCTCCAGAAAACAAACTCACTCTCTGAACCTCCTCTCCTTCCCTCAACTTGCTCCCTTGGAGGCCTGGCCTCAGCAAAGCACTTTGTGATTTGAAGAGGGGATGCGCCATCCCTTCTGAACACCTGCGTATCAGCCTTACCTACACCCTTGGGTAAACAGATAATTTCTGAGCACTTACAGTTCAACAAATATATGTGTGACAGGCCCTGTTCTAGTTGCTGGGAGAGCAGCAGTAAAAAGAGGCCAATAATCCCTAATGGAGATTGTGATGTGTCACGCATAGTATGGGGCCTGAGAGGACAGACATGCACACCTAGAAACACTCTAGTGAGGCTCAGCCCTCTCCCTCTCCTTACTGGGACTTTTCTGGAGCCCCCTCCTTGCTCTGCCTCTCCTCCAAAGGCTCTCTGAATCCCAAACCTGTCCCCAGGGGCTGTCTCCTCCACAGGAAGCATATATCAGGATGTGGGTGAGAAGGATGGGGGTAGGGAGGTTCCCACTGCTCCCTTCACCCCTGAAGTTGGATGGCAACCCCCTCCCCCTGCTGAATGAGCTGAAGGAATCCTGAGATACTGGGCCCTCAAGTGTGTCACCACCAGCAGCTTGTTTGTCCGGCGGGGCCTGGCATTACACACCTGTCTATGTTCTTTGCCGTGGAGTGGACCTATTGATTCTTATCGAGCTGCCACCTGAACTGAGGAAGTGGGGGCAGACAGGAGAGGAGGCCTGGGAGGTAAAGGGGCCCTGCCCCAGGAGTAGCTGAGTCAGTGGACCAGCCGGGGGGGAGGCACAGCTCAGATGAGGGGCTTGGCCCTGAATCATCCCAGGCCTGGCACCATTTGGTGGGGAGAGCCCCCAGCACCCAGAGGGAGCGGGACAGGGGCAGGTCATGATGGGAGCTAGCCAGGGGAGGGGGTCAGGGCCCGCTGAAGGTCAAAATGAAAATGGCATACAAATCAGCACACAAATGAATGCCTGCTAGTTTTGTATGGAAGGTTTCTGGGAGCTTAGAGGTGCTAGCCAGTCAAAGAGGTTTCTCCTGCTTTCACCTTTACCTTTCCCCAGAATTGTCATGCTGTGCAGAATTGCACAATAAGGTACAGAGATTTAAACTGCCATGTGTTGCCTTTGCTGTTTTTGCTAGGTTTGGAGTCAGCCAATTTGTGTACTTTGCTAGCTGTGTGACCTTGGGGAAGTCACTTAACTCCGAACTTCAGTTTCTTCACTTGTAAGAGGAGAATAAAGCCTGCCCAGTCTGTCTCCCTAGGTGGCAGTGGATGTGAATGTTAATTATCACTCACTTATTCCTTGAACAAATGCTGCTTACTGCGGAGTAAATCTCCAACGCATCCAAGAGGCAGTTGTGGGGAGGCTGGGGGAGTGCAATTTAATTAATAGGAGCGGACTGTCCTATTAATCTGTAAAGATGCCTCCATGATATAAAGTCTCTTCGTAAGTCACTTAAGACCCCTGGGGGACTTTGAATTCCACCAGAGATAAAGCCCAGATTGCAGGATTCTTATCTAAACTCCTCTCCAGATCTTTCTCAGATCCCTGCCCCACTCCAACTGCTTGGGACCTTTGGAGGCCTGGGGAGGCTCTGTCCTGGGGCCAGAGGAACAGAGTGCCAGCCAGGTCTTATCTCTGATGTTAGTGGCCACATTCCTGACCTCTTGCAGCATGGGGCAAATACCGACCTCAGGCTTCCCGCACCAGCCTGCGCTTTTTCCACCACAACCAGATTCCTCTGTGTGTTGGGGCCTTTTCACTCCATCTGAGAGCCTCTGGGAGCACTGGGGAAGGGGTGTGATTGAGGATCAAGGCCCCCCAAGTTGGCAGTCACGGGGCTCTGGGGTGGTGGGAGGCAAAATGGGAAGGGGAATGGGTGATGGTGAGGCGGGTCCTGGGAGGTGGTGGAACAGCAGAAGCCCGAGAGACAGGCCGGAACAAAGACAGAAGGCAAATAAAGAGGCTCAGCAGAGGGGAGTCCTGAAGGAGGGGAAATTGTTCCCTGCCCCCACCCCCGCATTCCGGTGTCCTGCCGAGGGGGGAGCTGGGAACCGGAGAGACAGGTTTAACACCTGAGTAAACTCAGAGATGACCCAGCTTAGGGGAGCAGTCAGCTCTCTCCTCCCCTGCCCACATGCTCCTGTGGAGAGCTGGAGTCACAGCCCTGGGGACTAGATAGTGGGGGGATTAAGGGATTGGGGGATCCTGAGGGCCTGGAGCCCTTTAGGCTTTGCTGTATCATTTAGGCTGTAAATTTTGTACTCAACCCTGAGGAGCGGGTTGTTTAGATGTGAGTGGGGGGGTCTACAGCCCAGATAAGCGGGAGTGGAGGGGTGGGGACAGAGGGCTGATTGCCATCATATTCTGGAAGGACTGAGAACGACTCCAGAAAGGGCTTTCCAGAATGTGTTGGAGGCAATGAGAGGTCCTTGCAGTGGGGATTGTTGGGGGCAGCAAAGCGGTGAGGGGGCAGCCTGGGAGGCTCCCCTCAGCTCCCCACAGTGGAGGGCCCAGTGTGCCAGCGGGCATGCCACGGGAGGACCCCAAGGGCTACTGAGTTAGGGGCAGAGCGTTAGAGGAAGAGAACGGAATGGGGCAGAATGGGGTGGCCTGAGACAAGGGGTCTGGGGCCGAGGGGGAATCCCTCTTGCTCAGCCTGAGTCTGGCATGCAGGGGGAGCTCTGTAGATGATTTTGACTTAAGTAATGAATGAAAAAGGGGTTCTGGGAGAGAGAGGGGACCAAAGAATGTGGTTAGAAAGGCTATGGAGGCAGATGGGTGATGGGGGTTGCAGCTGCGGTGAGACCAGGACTCCATCTGAATCTCTTAGGACTCTGGGAACTTCTGAGTTAGTGCCCCTGCCTCATTTGGAGGCCTAGGATCTGCCAGTCTAATGTGGAGTCAGGGAGGGCTTCTGAGAGTTTGGCCAGGCCCTTTCCCTCAAAGTTGGGAAGGTCAAAGAATGCTCTGGTACTTTTATATCATTGTTTAGTTGGGTTTGTACCTTAGATTATTCCCCAGGGATAGGGGAAGGAAAGATTGGCTCTGAGGAGCACATAGCTGCCCAGGAATCCCCAGTGAGAAAGCTCAGAGAGGATTCCAGGAAACCTGTCCCCTCCAGAGCCCCCTCAGCTCCCTGGGCTCCTCTGCAGCCTCCTCTGGCAAAGCCGGCTCTCACCCACCAGGGACGGCCGCTCCTCTTCTTAGGACCTCTTCCCCTTCCCCTACCACCCCTGGTGCCCCTGGTCTCTCCTCAGGTACAACCCCATTACCTCAATGCCATCCCCCAATCTATCACCTCTTTCCAATCTACTGAGAGGTGAGTGGGGCACAGGGATGAGCCTGGCACTTGGTGTCAAAAGACCTAGGTTCAGTGTCCCACTGCTGGCTGGCTGATCTTGAGTAAATTTACTGTAGAATAAGGGTAATAATTATACCTACTCTGAGAGTTTGCATGAGGATCAAATGGGACAATCTGCCTGGAAGAGCTTTGATAGCTGAAGAAGCCAGCTGGTTTCATTTCTTGTCTGGGTTGCCCCCAACCATTCTTTTTCTTCTCAGATCCCTTATTTTGCCCTCTACCCTCTACCCTCTAGCCTTGGGCTTCCTGCTCATCACTATTTCTTCACGTTCAACCTGGGCATGGGACAGGGACAACTGAAACTGAGTCTATGGAAAAGAGGGTGAAGTGGAAAAGCAGAGTGGCCGAGAACCCATCTCAAAATCATCCCATCAGTGGCCTTGTCTCTTTTGATCTCTCTCCCTTTGGCTCTGGATTTGGCAGCCCTTCCAGCGGGGTCTGGGAGGACTGTCCTGGGAACAGCTAGGAAAGCCAGGCTGCAGCTTGAGAGAGGTGTGGGGTATGGGAGGCAGCTTGTGGGGCCAAGGCTAGCCCTCGGGGTCCTTGCACAGGCTGGACAGAGAAAGCCTCCTCCTTGCCTTGTTAACCTGATGCCCTGGTGCACTGAGCGACCTGCACAGCCTGCTGTGGTAGCCCTGTCTGGAGCCACACACCTGGAGGATTTGGGGAAAACCCTGATGTGGATGAGAACGCCTAAGGGAAAAGATCAGACGAAAGAAGCGGGCAGAGTTTGCTCAGAGGGACGGAAGGCAAGAAGAGGAGGAAAGACAGAGGGAAAAGAGAAGAGAAAAGAGAGGAGGTCCAGACTCCTGCCAGCTCCCAGAAGAGACCAGGAGAGACGGCTGTCTTGAAAGCCAAGGAAGAGTTTCAAGGAGGGGCAGATACACACAGAGATCAGGCTGGGGACAAGCAGAGCACTTCTGGTAAAGTGATGGAGACCAAAGCTGAGTGGGGAAAGGCCAAGGAGTAAGTGGTTAGTGCTTCGTAGAGCCAGAAAGTAGACTTTTCTTTCAAGAAGTTTGTCTTGGAAGAAAAGGAGAAAATGCGATGCTACCCTGTTGCAGGAAGCAAGGTTGATGGAAGGTGTCCTTAGGATAGTACAGTTTAGCCAGGCTGATCAACAATTAAGCAAGCAATGACAGTGGAGTGTGCTTGGTGCTACGTCAGGGCAAGTCCAGGGCGCGACGGAAGCCCATAGCAGCAACCACTAACCCAGCCTAAGATCTGGGGGAAGTGACACTGACATTACAACTGAAACCTGAAAAGTGCTAGTAGTAGTAGGCAGCAGAGCTGGGATTTGGGATCTGTGATCTCTACATGCTTCTGCTTCTCTACCAACCGGAGGAGTAGGACAGAAGCAGAAGGAGCTTGCGGCACATGTGATGGAACACATGGTCTACCCATGGTGCGTGACGCTATGTGCATGGTTTCGAGGTCCCAGTGAAGGCTACACCGCATGGCTTGATGATGAGACTAACCACATAAGAATGTATCTGGGGGGACTCTCTTGCTGAGAGATGAGAGGGAAGGTGTGGTGTGAACTCAGGGGCAAAGAATCTTGATTTACAACATTGCTGAAATGACAGGCTCTTCGGGTGGGTTGAGTAGGAAAACAAAAGCAATCAGAAGACCTCCGAGGAAAAGGATTCCAGGGATTGGGAGCTGATCTGACAGATGGAGAAGCCGTCCAGAAGACAAGAGAGCTTGAGATGTGGCATGTCAGAGAGGGGACTGTCAGAGCTTGGGGTCAGAGCAGATAATGTCATTCGAGGGTGGCTGAAGGTGCTGAAAATAACAGAGTTTAGGATCTTAAGGAAGAGAAAAGATTGGAAAAGAGCCTAGACTTTGGAGTCAGACAGATCTGAATTTGTGTCCTGACTCTGTTGTGTGTCTGCTGAATGACCTTGTTCACGTCAGGTACCCAAGTCAGTGAGCTTGTCTGACCTACAGTTTCCTCTTGTGTTGTTGCAGGAATTAAATGTGCATGATCAGGCCTGGAGCATAGCAAGCAGGCTTCCTCCTGGAATAATCGCCAGCATGGAGGTTCAAGTCTCCCAGCTTCGTTCAGCTCCCCAGTGAGCTGAGGATACAGCGATAAATACTAATACACAGTAACAATCAAGGAGATGATTATTAGAAGGGACAGATAACTGGGCAAAAAAGATTACAACGTGATAGGTGCTATGAAAAGTTCCAAAGTGTTATCAGAGGAAGGAATAATTCATCTATCACATTAACTATTTGTAAGGCAACTGCCATGTCTCAACCATGTTCTAGGCTCTCGGGACTCAGCAAAGAAAAGCCAGAAGAAGTTGCTGCTTATAGAGAGTTCACATTGTAGGTGTTGAAAGATTGGGGTCATGGAGAGCTTCATGAAGGAAGGAATGCTCTCGCAGAGCTTCAGAAAATGAACAAGAGTGGGGAGGGGATAGCTCAGTGGTAGAGCGTGTGCTTAGCATGCACGGGGTACTGGTGCCAGTCCTCAGTACCTCCATTAAAAACAAATAAATAAAATGCCTGACTCCCTTGCCCCCTCCCCCCCAAAAGAACAAGAACTTCTAGAGAGACAAAGGGTCAAGGAGAAGGCTTTCCAGATAGAACTACTGGCACTGTGACCTGGTACAGTATCCTAGAGTCCTCCCCTGAGTTTCACATCTGTGTCTCCTGCTGCTCGCTGGATATTGTCCCTAGCTGGAAGTTTCAAGGAAATCTTAAACTTGTCAGATCTGAGGCTGAACTTAGGATCTTCTTGCATCTATCTTTTTCTTTTGTTTTTAAAAAATGCAGATTTATTGAAATACAATTTGCATACAGTAATGGTCACCCTTTTTTAGGGATGCAATTCGATGGATTTGACAAATGGATACAGTTGTAGGATTGCCATCATCAATCAAGATATAAAACGTTTAATCACCTCAAAAAGTCCTGCTGTATTCCTTCAGAATCAGTCTCCCTCACCCACCCCTAGCCCTGGGGATCATCAGCCTGCCCCTATCCTTTTTCCTTTTTCACAATGCCATGTGAATTGAATCATTTTTGTGTCTGACTTCTTTCACTTAGCATAATATTTTTGTGTTTCATCCATGTTATTGCAAGTATCAATGGTTTGTTCCTCTTTGTTGCCATGGAGTATTCTCCACAGTGTTGTACGGAGGTACCCCAATTTGTTTGTTCATTCACCAGTACATGGATATTTAAGTTGGTTCCAGTTTTTAGTAATTACAAATAAAGCTGTTATAAATTCTTGTGTAGAGTTCTTTGTATGGATCTATGTTTTCATTTCTCTTGGATCAAATACCCAGGAATGGGATGCTGCATTGTATGATTAGTATATGTTTAACTTTGTAGGAAACTGCCAAACTGTTCTTTCTTTTCATTGAAGTATAGTTAATTTACAATGTCGTGTCCAAATGGTTTTCTAAAGTAGCTGTACCATTCTGCATTCCCACTGGTAATGTATGAGAGCTCCAATTGCTCTGCATCCTCACCAACACTTTGTATTGTCTATTATTATTATTATTGTTATTGTTATTATTATTATTATCATTATTGTTTTTATGGTGGGTGCTTACTGACATCTCACTGTGGCTTTAATTTGCATTTTCCTAATGACTAATGATGTTGAGCATCATTTTTATGTGCTTTATTGCCACCTGTATCTCTTCTTGGATGAAGTGTCTGTCCAAATCTTTTGCCCATAAAAAAATATTGGGTTGTCTGTTTTTTTTTATTATTAAATTTTGAGAGTTTTAAATACATCTAGATTTAAGCTCTTTATCATATATGTGATTTACAACTATTTTCTCTCAGTCTGTGGTTGTCTTTCCATTTTCCTTTTTGGTGGGGGGATTAGGTTTATTTATTTATTATTATTATTATTATTTTTTAAGCAGTGGTACTGGGGATTGAACCCAGGACCTCTTGAATGCTAAGCATGCACTCTACCATTGAGCTATAACCTCCCCTTGTCTTTCCATTTTCTCAATGGTGTCTTTGGCGGAGAAGTTGTTAACTTTGAAGAAGTCCAATTTATGAAGTTTTTACTTTAAGGATCATGCCCTGGTGCTGTATTTGAGAAATATTTGCTTATCTGAAAGTCACAAAGATTTTTTTTTTCAGTTTTCTTCTAGAAGTTTTATGGTTTTTGATTTTATGTTTTGGTCTATGATTCATTTGAGTTAATCTATTTGGCAAATATTTTCTCCCTCTCTGTGGCATATCTTTATATTTTCTTAACAATGCCATAAGTAGAGATAAATTTTTTATTCTGGTATAATTCCATTATTGAAATTTACTTCTATGGGTTTTTGTGCTCTAAGAAATCTTTACTTAACCTAAGATCATTAAGATTTTTTTCTTATGTTTTCTTCTAGAAGTTGTATATTTTTAGGTTTTACATTTTGAGTTGATTCTTGCTTATGACGAAGTATGGGTTGAAGTTAATTTTTTTTTTTTTTTTGCATGAGGTTGTACATTGTTCTGGCACTGTTTGTTGAAAAGGCTATCTTTTTTTCTCTAATGATCCATGATGTGTAAGTCTATTTCTGGACTTGATTATGTTCCATTGATGTGTATATTTATCCTTGTGCTGATACCTCACTGTCTTGATTACTGTAGCTTTATGGTAGGTCTTGAAACCAAGTAGTGTGAGTTCTCCAATTTTCTTCTTTTTCTAAATTGTTTTGGTTATTCTAGGCCCTTTGCTTTTTTATATATAAATGTATAGAATCCATTTTTCAGTCTCTAAATAAAAGCTTACTGGGATTTTGATTTGGACTGCATTATTAAATCTACGAACTTGGTATAGCTCACCATTCTAGATCTTCCGTAATTTCTCTTATTAATGTTTTGTGGGTTTCAGCACACAAATTTGCTCATATTCTGTATGACTGGAAGGTATTTTATGTTTTAAATCTAAGTATAAATGATATTGTGTTTCCAACTACAATTTCCAATTGTTCGTTCCTAGTATATAGAAATACAACTGATTCTGTATATTGATCATTTATCTTGCAGCCTTCCTAAACTCTTATTCCAGTAGCTTTTTTGTAGATTCTCTGAGATTTTTTACATAGAATATAATCTCATTCATGAATGAACACAGCTTTATTTCTTCTTTTCCGATCTGTATGCCTTTTATTCCTTTTTCTAGACTTATTGTACGGCTAACACTTCCATTACAACATTAAATAGAAATGATGAGAGAGCAAATATCTTTGCTTGGTTCCTGATGTTGTGAGGAGAGCATTCATTCTTTCACTGTTAAGAGTGATATTAGCCATAGGTTTTTTTGTAGAGGCTCTTCATCAGGTCAAAGAAATTCCCTTCTATTCGTAGTTTGCTAAGGGTTCTTAATCATAAAAAGATGTTGAGTTTTGTCAAATGTTCTTTCTGCATTGATTGAGATGGTCGTATGATTTTTCTTATTTAGTCTATCAAGAAAGTGAATTACGTTATTTGTTTTCAGTTATTCAACCAATCTTGCATTCCTGGAGAAACCCTATTTGATTATGATGTGTTATTCTTATTTATTGCTGGATTTGGTTTGTTAATATTTTGGGAAGGATTTTTGCATTAATGTTTATGGAGGATATCGGTCTATAGCTTTCTTGTATCACTTTTGTCTGGCATTAGTATCAGAGTAACGCTGATCTTATAAAATGAGTTAGGAACTGTTTCCTCCTCTTCTATTTTCTGGAAGAATTTGTGTAGAATTGATATTATTTCATCCTTAAGTGTTTGAATCCATTAATGAAGCAATCTGGGTCTAGAATTTTCTTTGTGGGAAAGTTTTCAACTAAGAATTCAATTTCTTTAATAGATATAGAATTATTTTGACTTTCTAATTCTTTCTGCATGAGCTTTGGTAGTTTGCATTTTTAAAGGAACTTGTCCATTTCATCTAAGTTGTCAAATTCATAGGCAGCAATATTACTTTATTATCCTCTTAACAACTGTAGGACCTGTCATCCCTTCCTTCATTGCTGGTCTAGGTAGGTTGTGTCTTCTCTCTCTCTCTTTCCTGGCACGGGGTTTACCAATATTTTTGATGCTCTAAAGAATCAGTTTTTGGTGTCATTGGTTTCCTCTACTGTTTTTCTACTTTTAAGGTCATTGATTTCTGCTCTTATGTTTATTATTTCCTGTCTTTTGCTTGCTTCTTGCTTTGGTTTTAATTTGCCTTTCTTTTTCTTAACTTGGAAGCTTAGATTTTTATTTCAAGGCTTTAAAAAAAATAGGCATTTAATGGTATAAATTCCCTCTATCCCCTGCTTTATCTATGTCTCAAAATGTCTAAGTAATTTAAAATATTTTCCGAATTTCCTTGTGAGTTATTCTTCTAACCATGGGTTATTTAGAAATATATGGATTAATTCCCAAATATTTGGAGATTTTCCAGATGTCATTCTGCCGTTAATTTCTATTTTAAGCCTCTTATGGTAAAATAACATAGATTATATGAATTCATTTCTTTTAAATTTGTTGAGATTTGTTTTCTGGCACAGAATATTATCTGTCTTGATGAACGTGCCATGTGCACTTGAAAAGAATGTGTGTTATGCTGTTGTTGGGTGAAATTTTAAGAATATTAGTTAGATCACATTGGTTGATGGTGTTTTTCAGGTCTTTTATATTTTTACTGATTTTCTGTCTGCTTGTCTTATTAATTACTGACAAAGGAAGTCTTTCTTGAAGTCTCTAAGTATAATTTTAGATTTATCTATTTCTCCTTTTAGTTTTTTCAATTTCTATACTATATTTTAAAAAATTCTATTGTTGGGCACGCATTTTAGGAATGTTATAGCTTCCTGGTGAATTGGCCCTTTTGTCATTATGTGACGTTCCTCTTTACCCCAGTCATATTCTTTGAAGTCCATTTTGTCTGATACTCATGCGACTTTCTGGTTTTCCCCTTCTCAGGGAATGGCATCACCAACCAAAGAGGTGTCTAGTGGGGAAACTGAGTTGTCATCCTTGACACCTCCCACCCTCCACCGCCATATCAACCCATTATCAGATCCTGTCCATTTTACCTCCTAACTGACTCCTGAATCCTTAGGCTCCTCTCTACCTACAGTTATCACCCTAGTCCAAGTTATCATTGTATTATCTCTTGTGTGGCTACTCTCTTACTTTACTAACAGATCTCATTGAATACACTCTGGTCTAATCTGCTCTCTACTCCGCAAGCAGACAGGATTGGAAAACACGCACACACACAAACCCAGCAACACAAATGAAGTCACCCCTCTCAATCTAATGAGATCTAATTAGGTCCTGTTATTCTCAGGGTAAAAACTGCAAACCTTAAGGTGGCGGATGAAGCCCTGTGTGGTCTGGCCCTCCCTCCCTCCCTCTCCAGTCTCCTCCTGTACCTTTTCTCCCTCCTAATATGGCTACTCTGGCCATCTTTCTGTTGTGGAACCTATTGTGCTCCTGATTACCCAGGGCCTTTGCACATGCAATTCTCCATAGCTAGATCATTCTCTTCCCCTTACTCAGCCTTTTCTATTAACTCACTCATCTTTCATATCTCAGCTCAAGTTCTGCTTCCTCACGGAAGTTTCCCAAACTCCTTCAAATTTAGGTCAGATTCCTTTGCAATATACACTTGTAGGGTCATTGTTCCTCTCACTAAAATAACTTATAGCAGCTTATATTTACTTTTTCATTATTGTGATTATTAGGCTACTGTCTTTTTCCTCTAACTAAATAGTAGGCTCCAGGGGCCATGTATGTTTTGCTCACTCTTGTGTCCTTAGTGCCTGCACTTATTAGGTGCTCAATAAGTATTTGTTGAATGTATAGGAAGCTAGCTGGTAGCAAAGAAAAGGAAGAGGTAGAAGATGAAGTGGGAAAGGTTGGTGATGGCCAGGTCAAGGAGGGCTTTGTAAGCCTTGTAGTTTGCCCTTCCTTGCTTCTCCATTTAAGTTTGCACCAGCTACACTAGGGAATGTGTTATGAATGCATGTGCCAAGGTACCACCCCACCCTTGCATAATAACACTCTTCGGGGTTGATGTCTGAGCCTCTATTTATAGCAAGTTCCCTAGAGGGGCACCAAAGGCTGGGGCTGCTCTTTCAGGATCTGGGGAGACACTCAAGCTTAAAAGTAAGGAAGTGTCACGGTCAGAATTGCATTTTGGCAAGACCATTCTAGCTGCTGTTTTGGAAAGACAGGACGGGAAATTGGAGATTACTGCAATCATCTAGGCAAGTGATAATGAATGCCTAAAGTAAGGGAGAATCAGTGGAAATACATGGAAATAGATAGATTAAAAGGAAATCTGGAAGTTAAAATTGGCAAGTCTTAGTGTCTAATTAGATATAAGGGGAAAGAAGAAATAAGAATAGCACTAATAGTAACTAACAATTTTTGAGTACCTATGATGGGCCAGGCACGATCCTTCATGCTTTACACAAATCACATTGTTTAGTCTCATGAGAATCGAATGAGGCAGGTTATAATACTGTCCCTGAGACTTCAAGTGACTCCCAGTTTTCTTGCTTTGGAGGCAGTGATGCTATCCACCAGACAGGAATTACAAGAGGAAGGAAGCCCAGGAAGGCAGCGTTAGATAATGACTTCACTTTGAAATCTACTGACTTTGACACTTGAGTGAAACTTACAGGCAGCTATTGGAAACATGGGTCTGAAACTCTCCTGAGAGTCCGGAGATGTGGGTCCAGGAGCCATCATCCCCAGGAGTGGATGGGATTGGCCAGAAGAGGTTGAAGCACAATCCTGGGGATCCTAACATTCATGGCTGAGCCTCTTAATCTGACTGCTGTAATGGTTTCTTGAGTACATGAATCTCTTGAGTTACTTGGGAGATGCTGACAATCTATGACTGTGCCTTAGATTCTCAAAGGGGTGCACAGCCCACCAAAAAGATGAAGAACTACGGATCCAGGTGGTGAGTAGATAAACAGTGTTCAGGAATGAAGATTGCAAAGGAGTGGCCAGGGTGATAGTAAGAAATTCAGGAGATGTCAAGAGGTCAAGGAAATCATCTTTAAAAAATAGAAGGAGTAGTCTGTGGCATCCGGTCCAACATGCAGGGAGATCAGCTAAGAGAAAGTTTGAAAAGTTCTACCCAATTTGGCTCTTAGTTGATAGTGGGTGGTTTTAATCATTTCCATGGATGGTGGCTGGGGTGGGAGTAATAGGATGAGATGGAAATTGGGAATTAGTATGGCCTCTTCTTTTGGGAAGAAGAGAGAGAGGGATTAAGGGTCAAGGATGATTTCCCTTCCTCCTTCCCTCTCTCCACCCCTCCCTCCCTTCTCTCCTTTCTCCCTTTTTGCTTTAGGAAGGAAGGGACTTGAGCATGGATACAGGTAGAGGGGAAAAATCCCTTCTGGGATGGTGGTGGGGGGAGCAGGACCAGAGAGGTGCCTGGTGGGTGACACAGGAAGGTTCTGAGGGGGCAGAAGTCAGAGTGCAGGTGGAGGGCTGGGCTCTGAGCACCGCGAGTGTCCCCTCCATCTCCAGGAGGGAGGTAAGGGTGGGAATGGATACAGACAAAGAGTGAGGGAGACATTGTTAATGATGGTGGTGGCAGCCATGGGGGCCCCTTTGGGCACCAAGAGTTTACGATTCTGATGACTAGCAGAGGGGAAAGAGCGATGGTACATCTGGTCTCACAGTATCTGAGGAGACAATGTCTTTCCCTTAGTGTAGGACATCTTCCTTCTTATATCTTGTCTTATCCTCCTCCAAGAAGCCTTCCTTGACTGATACCTCTACTTTGCTCCTTCCCAGCAGCTGGCTCAGTACCCCGTTCATTCCCTCTCTGCCTCACTGCAGAGGCCAAGAGCTGCCCCTGGTTTTGTGTCTGTCAGTGTTTGTCTGTCTCTGGTCTCCAGAGAGGAAGCTCAAGGAAGGATGTGGGGAGAGGATGGGAACATGTGTTTCTGTAAAATGGGTGGCTTCTCCCTCAGGATGGCCCCCTCCCCAGCTTTCAGGACGGACTGTGCCCACAAGGGGGTGCTCGGCCAGAGAAGGCCTGGCTGGCATGATCTGGGCAACCAGCCCAACTGGCAGGCTGGCAGCAGGGCCCTCACCTTGGCAAGGACCTTTGCTCCCTGCCCAGATGGCCCTGGCCTCTGTTGCCATGGTTACCATTTAGTTTGGGATAAACAGAGCTCTTCCTCCCCCGTCCAGCTTACTGACACCTAAGTGTCTCTCTGGGGAGGAACTGGAATTTCGAGTGTCCAGGTGCTCCCCACTCCCCTGCCTGGAAGGCACAGGGTGGTGAGTCACTGACTTTAGGCCCTTTTCCGCCCCCTCACTGCTCTCCAGTGAGCCCTGCTGCTCCCTCCTGCCCCACCTAAGTCCTGCTAGGATTGGGGCTGTGGATGGAGAGAGGGACTGACTATCAAGCTGGGTAGTGAGATGCAGGGAAGAGCCTCCCTGTCCTCCTTCAGGCTGTTTCCAGGAAGGCTCTGGGGTCCTTCCTGGGGTCCAAGGTCCAGTCCCTGGAATCAGTGAGAATGATTACAGCTTCTTTCCTCCTTTATTTCCTGGATTCTTGGGGCCCAGCATGAGGGAGAGGAAAAGATAGGAAAAACAAATGTAGGGGAGAGAAAATAGGGATCAGAGTGGAGAATATGATTCATCTGGGTAGAAATGAATCTTAGATTCATTCATTCATTCATTCCTTCTGTGAATCAAATGTATTCCCATGCTGCATACTGAGGGAAACATAACTGTGTAAGACACAACCCTGCTTTGAGGAGGTGACTTGGTGCTGGAGTGAGGACCCAGGGACCCTGGTTTGAGCCCCGATTGCCACTTGATGGACAAGACACTTCTCTAAACCTTGGGTTCCTCATCTGTAAATAAGGATAATGATACTTAACTCCCAAGATCACTGCAAAGATCAAATGAAAGAAATATGGAAGAGTGCCTCATTCACCTGATTTCAACGCCTGTTAGATGCCAGTGGATCAGGTTTACAATCAGGGAGGGGCGCTCAGGCAAGTGTAACCCAGCCCAGGGTGTAACAAAGGCCAGTTCTTGGGGTCTCTGTGGGAGAGTCCACTTCCAATGGTGGTGAATACAGCAGGTTGCGCGGGGAGGTGCCTGGTGTGTGATTTTCATTCAGTAAATGTTTGCAGAATGAATGGGGTGTGCTGCAGCCAGGGCCTGCAGGTAGGGTAAGGTTTCAGCAGGTGCTGGTGCCAGGGAGGGACGGGCAGAGCCCTGGGGCTGGGGCAGCTAGTGCCAGTCAGGAAAGGCTAGCTCGGTCCTCGGTGAGGAGTTTGACCTTTATTCTGAAGGCAACGGGAAGTTCTGAGCCGGGGAGTGTCAGGATCAAAGTGGTGTTTGTAGAAGATCAGTCTGGCTGGGCCCTGGGAGAGGACATCTTGGAACAAAGCGAGTGCGGAGGTGGAGGGGGGCAGGGCCAGGGGGCGGGAGGGAGAGAGTGGACGTGTCTGGGAGCCTCAGGCAGGGGATGAGGTCACCTCCCCCTCCGCTCTGCAGGGAGGGGGGCGTTCACAGCAGCATGTCTCCGCCTGGGAGGGGGAGCATCTCACCTGGTTGCCAGAAGGGGGAGAACATCGCAGGGAGGTGGGGAATTTCTCAGGGACACAGAGAGCAAGGGAACGCTGCCCCTTTCTCCTCCTCCCTCCACGGGATCCAGGGGCTGGCTCAGAGTATCAAGGTGGGAGGGGAGAGGGGGACAGGGCTGGAACTGGGATCCAGGTCCCTTTGGTTTTGCAGGTCCTCCTGTCTTCTAAGAAAGAGGGTGAGTCAACTGCCGGTTTTAAAGCTGGAGAAATAGTTCATGGTGACAGAAAGAGTGAGAACCCACAGGCCCTGGAAAATTCACTGTCATGAACCCCAGAGGGCCACTTAGGAGGACCATAGTCCAGCCCTGGGACCGAACTTTTTTGGGAGGGAAACTTCTGGAATCCGAGCCCCGCAGCCTTTGTGGGCGCCGGTGATCCTGACCGCCCCCCTGTGCTCCCGCCTCACTTCCGGATGGACCTCACACGCTGGGCTGACTCAGACACACGCTGGGCCCACAGTCCTCCCAGCCCCCAGCGCTGACTCAGCCCGAGCTCTGGGAATGCCGAGATAGCCATCCCGGCCCTCCGGAGGCGGAGAGATAAGGTTTATGGCTCACTCTCTGTGAGGTGGTGGGCTGTGCATACATACCTCTAATTGCATTCCTCCGAGGCCTGACCCTGCCTTAGTCAGTCTTTTCCCAGGAATTTCAGGCCGTCCCAGGGCACGATTTTCAGAATCTTGCTTCTCCTGGAGACCTCCTCCCCTGGGGGGGATCTTCTCAACACCTGAGCCTTGCCTGCTCTTGTCCGCCCCCTCCCCCCAGGCCTGCTGCTCCCACTTACCTTGGGTCTTGGCTTCTGGGCCCTCCTGACCCAGTCTAGGCCTGAGTGAAAAGCCCCAGCACAGCTCCTTTTGCAAAAGAGCATCCCCCCCTTGCCTTTCCCCTCATTTCTACTCCCACTACTCCTTGCATTGGCCAGTCCTTCCTTTCGTCTAGCCTTTTCTCCCTTTCGATATTTAAATTAAACTTTTGCTGAATTTAATATTTCTTTTCATTTTGTGTCCAGGTCACATTTCCTACATTAAAAGATAATCATAATAACTCTAAATGGAGTTATCACCTTTAAAAATTGTGACTCACTATACTGTACACCTGTAACTTAGATAGTATTGTACAGCAGCTAGATTTCAATTAGAAAAAACTTCATGGACTTTGAAAAAAATTTGGATTTTGGGAAAAAAATATAATCATGCTGATTCCCCTCACCTCCTATACCGTCAGAGAAAAAAGTGAAGAACTTGACACACCTTGAAAGATGGAATGCGTGGAGAGGATGTCATGGCACTGAAGTAACAAAGAACACAGAGACCAAACAGTAGATGTGTCAGAAGCACGTAGAAGACAGCTGGGCTTGCAGAGGGAAGGAGGAAGCATGAGAAGGCTGAAGCTTTCAGATGCAATCACTGGTGCCACATTGAGAGGGAGAAAAGGCTAGACTGAAGGAAGGACTAATCTAATCCAAAGAACAGCAGGAGTAAATTTAGGGAAGGGGGGATGCTCCTTTGAATGAGAGAAAAGCATTCCTTAAAGGAGCAGACGCTGCCCTGTTCGCTGGTTGGTACTGCAGTTGAGGTAGGCTGGGGGGGGCAAGTGAGGGTGTACTTGCCACAGGAGCCCTTTAACAGAGGAGAGGGGGGAAAAAGACAGGGGGAAGGGTGAATTCTCTCACCACAGCAGGAGTCCCATACAGGGACTGTACAGGGGCAAAGAAAATCTCCTGCAAACATTATCATCATATAATTGATTTTATATAGGAAAGAACAAAAGCTGAGTGCCCAAATCAGCTGCGATTTCAGTCTTAATGCTTTCTCCACGACATGGCAACCGCTTTGGGAAATTCAAAGCTCTAAAAACTAAATTATGCCATTTGCAGCAACATGGATGGACCTAGAGATTATCCTACTAAGTGAAGTAAATCAGAGAAATACAAATATCATATGATATCACTTATATGTGGAATCTTTAAAAAAAAAAGGCACAAATGAACTTATTGACAAAACAGAAAGAGACTCACAGACATAGAAAACAAACTTATTGTTACCAAAGGGGAAAGGGAAAGGGAGGGATAAATTAGGAGTTTGGGATTAGCAGATATAAACTACTATATATAAAGCAGATAAACAACAAGGACCTACTATATAGTACAGGGAACTACATTCAGTAACCTGTAATGAAAAAGAATATGAAAAAAATACATATAACTGAGTCACTATGCTGTACACCACAAACTAACACAACATTGTAAATAGTGATACTTCAATTAAAAAAACTAAATTAATTTAAGTGTCATTAATAATAAAACACAATTTCAAGGAATTTTAGAAATAAATGGTTCTGTTCCTTCACTGTCCAGATGAGACAACTGTAGCTCTGGGAAGGGAAGTGACCTGTCCATGGTCCTCCAGCAATTTAGAGATTGAGTTGAGACTAGAACACAGAGAACACAGGTTATTTGATTCCCCAATTGATGTTTTCCTGCAATTCTGTGTTGTTCCAAGAAATGTCGAAAACAATTCTCAAAATGAAAATTAATTTTCATTGCAAAACTTCCAGCACTTCGGAGGTGGTGGTAGGAATTTGCAGAAGTGAAAGGACTTGAGGGTGTGTCAGCTCACAGATGAGTGGAAAGGGTGGGGAGCAGGGAGGTCAGCTAGTTAGCCAGCCAGCTCTCAGCTGCCCTGGATTCCTGGGCCCACCTCAGATCAGTGGGGGCAACTTCTGCAGGCCTTCTGGAAGTCATCTTCCTTTATCAGAGGTGCTGGCTGATGGGAGTCAGAGCTTTCATGCCAGCCTGAAGAATCTGAATTCCTATCTCCTGTAGCTTTCAGTCTGTCTTTGGTTAGATTCAGGACTGGGGCACCTAACAGGGTTTTGGAGCTACAAGAGTTGGGTTGAATTCTGATCCTGACACTTAACGTGCTATGTGACTTTACAAAATGTATTAAAAGTTTCTAAACTTCCGTGTCCTAATGTAAAAATAAGGGTCACTGTACTTTCCTCATAGGTTTAATTGTGAGGATTAAATGGGTTATAAAAAGTCTATGGTTCAGGGAGTGCCTGGCATATGGTACTATCCTGAAAGGATCGGGAGAGAGGGAGGTGTGAGGCCCGGAGGGGGAGGCGGCCTCGGAGGCAGGTAGGTCCCTGTTCTGCCTCTCCCATCTGCTACTGTAGAGCACAAACTATTCTGAACCCTGATGCTCAGTATCCTTAACTCTAAAATGGAGATAATGCTTATTTCACAGTTTCCGTAAGGATTAAAGGCTGTCATTACCACCTTAAGGGTAATGGCCATTGTGGGTATTTGGACCCTTGCCCAGCTCTGGGAGACCAGGTCAGAACTGTGGATGCTGAGTCAGAGCCCAGGCTGAAGCCTGGAGGACTGAGGGAGGGAGAAGCCTGGAAGGGAAAATCTGGGAGGGCTTCCTGAAGGAGGTGTTTGGAGTGGAGCCAGGCTGGAGGGACAGAGAGGAGGAGGGTCGAGTCTGGTGAAGAGATCAGGTGCAAAGAGAGTTTGTGTAGGAGCTGGCTGCCAAGTGGAACAGGGCCAGGGTGGGGAGGGGTGACTGGGAGTGGAGGATTCATGTGGATGCACATGGGCGCCATGGGAGCCATGGCCCCATGGGTTTAGGAGGATGTCTGGGGAGTTTGACTTCTGCAGCAAAACACTTCTGAAGCAGAAGCTCTGGTCTGGTAGGGAATCGGCCCTCTCCCTGGTGGGGCTTTCTCTCCTCTGCCTCCCATGTTCTGGAGGCTGTTTCTGCAGCTCAAGCTTCTCCTGGCTTCTGGAGTGAATCACCTGGGAGACCTGGGAGGCAGGGGAGGACAGAGCAGCATGCACTCCCTCCTCCATGCCTTGGGGAATCCTGGCCTCAGCCTGGAATTCAGTTGGGAATGCAGAAACAGACACTGAATTGTGTTGCCATGGGAGCGCGCCTGACACTACCCTGGGGCTAAACTGGCTCAGGCTGACCAAGACTGAGTGGGTTCCCACCTTCCAGATCAGCAGCTTTGTCATAAGACCTATTACTATGTCACCGTGTCCCACTTTGAGGTTATCTTAGCCCTTAGACACCAGGGAATCCCAGGAAGTATGTTGGTTATTGGGTGGTAGGTAGCAGGGCTTCCCCTGACCTGAGCTGCATTCCCACTCTCCCTTTTACTTCCTCTCTTATGGACACAAACACACACACACACACACTGGCGCAGGCTAAGTCAATCATTAGTGAATTCATTCATCGTATGTTGGTGGAGTACCTGCTAAGCACTTCCTACTGCTGTAGATACGGTAGTTAGCGAGACAGTCAAGGTCCCTGTTCTCACAGAACTTCCCTTACAGTGGGAAAGTGTGCTCTGAGTCGGTCTGAGTCACTAAGTAGAAGAGGTAATTTAGCTGTTCAACAAATACTATTTTAATGAATGTAACATATCTTTTTTGGATTGCTAAATAAAACAAGAAAAATGTTTTGGGGTCATTTCTTCTGGGTTATCCACATTACTGCCTCCCTTGTCGATGACTGGACACTGACTCTATAGGAGCTTCACTGGAAAGAGCATGCTCAGGCTTTGGGTTTACCCCATATCGGAGGTCAGATCTTAAAGAACTTTTAATTTTCTTATCTGTAAAATGGGGGTAATGTTACCTTTCTCATAGATTATTTCAGGATTGCAAATAATATATGTAAGAGATTTGACCTTGACCCTTAGTGGGTACCCAACAAATGAAAGCTGCCATTATTATCACCATCATTTCCACCAGTACCACAACTGTCACCACCATCATGGTCGGCAGGGAGAGGAGCTGGGGTTCACAGCTGGGGAAGAGAAGGGGGTGTCAAAAGGCAGGGCTCAGTTTGCATGGCTGGTTCCCTGGGAACTGGATTTGCAAGCTTCTGTTTTGCATGGTGGCGGAGTTTTGCATGCTGTCCTTTTATTACTATCCCATAGACTCCTCCTTATAGCCCCAATTGCCACTTCTCTCTAGTTACCTTCAACCCTTCTGAACGAGTGCTTTCCCCCACCTGAGCACCTCCCGCAGGGGACGCAGAGATGTATGAGACACGGTTCCATCCTGCAGAGACAATGCTAGGACTTCAGTTCTCACAAGGCAAATGAGTCAAAGCGAGTGTGAACACAAGTTCCGTGGGGCGATCCTGAAGATGGTGAAGGGATGGGGGAGGCTGCACACAGAGGCGGGGCTAAGAGAATCAAGCCGACATTGATTGAAAACCTACAACTGTCAGGCACTGTCGCCATACCTGACGTTCATACCAGTCATCTTCTGTTGTTGCATATTCAGCTGAGGGAAAGGAACCTCAGAGAGATTAAGCAGAGTGCCAGTTTCAAACAGTTAGGAAGTGGCTCCGAGATTCTTTTGATTGCATTCACTGGCCCTTGGCTTTCAGTCACACCTGGCTGTACAGCAGTAGAATCAACAGCCTTGGGGGTCAGCTCTGCCAGTGAGGGGTCCATGGGGTTCAGATTCCAGTTTTCTTCACAGCTGTGTGGACTTGGGCACTTACCCATCCTGCCTGGTCGGGTCTTCGTGAGTTTCAATGAGGGGAAGTGTGGAGTGCACATAGTAGGGCCTCAGGATGCGTGTCTGGGGCCCTGACAACCCATCTGTTGACCTTCTGCCACAACTTCCCAGATGACAATGCAGAATGCACTTGTACGGCGCTCGAACTTTTGGGAGCTCCGTACTACAGCGAGCAGAAGCCTCTCTCTGGGGGCTTCTTCCTGCTGGTTTTAGTCGTATCCCTTGGGCCCCGCAGATGAACGGCCCTTCCTCCTCCTGGCAATCGCTGCCTTTTCTGCAGGGCTCACACTCTCAGCTCCAGCTGAAAAGACAACTATCTAAGAGGTCTGTGGAGTGTGGTTCCCATTCATCTCTTTATCCCAGACACCTCCTTGTTTTGGCTCCCGTTTGTCCAGGTCCCTTGAAAGAGTCAGACAAGAGCCCGTTCTCCAAGCACAGCAGGATAAAGGGGAGAAAACAGGTTCTCCCGTGCTTGAATTCCCTGCTGAGGACCATGGAAGGTTTCATGGCAGCCTCATCATTGTGGTTGCTGGCGTGAAGTTGTGTGTGTGTGCATGCATGTGTGATGAACAAAGTTAAGGTGGCAGGTGTAAGCTGCCTGTTCAGGGGAGGGGCTATACCTTCACTTGACGACATCCACTTTGTGCCAGCAGAGGCTGGCACAGAGATGGGAACCAGACACAGATCCTAGATGATGCTGTCTTGTCTGCAAGGAGCTATGGCTTGATGCTGCTGGGATGAATGTGATGGCAGGGGAAGGTCTGGTGGTTCATGACAAGTGTGTGCACCAGTCTGGTGAGATCAGAAGGTGTTAGGATTCAGAAGGGAGCTACTGGAAGTGTTTCTGAGTCACCTTCTTGCTTCCCTTCATTTGGACTCATCTATGCAATCAACTGCTATATCCTGTTGGCTCTTCCTTCTTACCATCTTCCCACTGTGCGGCTCCTGGCACACCACAAGACTTCCCACCTGTGTGCCGCAACAGCCCCCTTTCTAGTCGCCTGCCAGTTTTTGCCCCTGCCTTTAACCTACGTATCACAGCACCCTGAATCTGCCTAAAGCACCACTTTAATCACGTATCCCTCTGCTCCACACTTTTCTTGGCCCCTGTGACCTACAGAATAAACTCCACTGGTCTTTGAAACCCTCAGTCCTACCCCCCCCACCTGCCCTTTCTGCTCTGTTCCATAGGAATTCTGTTCTTGCCCAATAACTCATTGCATTTCCATATCTTTCTTTCCTAAGCTCAACTCCATTAAGCCCAAACTCATTTTTTTTCGAATTTTTTTCTTCTTGTAAGTTAAGGATCATTTTATTTCCAAAATCTGAAAGCCAAACTTATTTTAAACAGCTCTTGTCTTCCTCTGAAGTCCTATAACCTGTCTGAATCACTCATTTATCTGAGCTCAATATTTCCTTGATAAGTGTAGAAGGTAGACTTTGGTCAGGCAGTATTTGTATTTATACAAGGGCTCAGTAAGTACACCAATATCTTTATACCTTACAGCCTTCTGTATTTCCATATCTTCTTGTGTACATTTGGATTAGTGTAAGTAGCGAACATCTGCTGTTTTTACCTGTACAACATCTCTTCCTTTTCTTTTGGTGAATCACCTCGTTCTGCCCCCTTTCTGTAGAGTATGGGTGGGGTGGACCACCCCTGTCTGGGGCCTGGCTCATGGTCTGGTATCCTAGTCCCCTGGCTACCGTAATTGGTTCTGGGAGGAGCATGTGACCTAACTCAGTCCAGTGAGAGTCAGCCTCAGAAATTCAGCTGGAAGGATGGGCAAAGAGGTGCTCTTTCAGTTACCATCTTTGCTGGAGCACGGATGGACATGGTTTACCAAGAATGATGCTGACACAGAGGGAAGGAGAGTCCAGGGAAGGCGAGTAAGGTAGTCTGGATGGCATTACCAAGCTCCTCATCCCACTGTGCCAAAATCCAGATTTACCCTCAAAGTCCCCAGTTGCGTGAGCAAATAAACGATACTTCATGCTTAAGTCCATTTGAGTTGGGTCTCAGTCACTTGCAATCAAGAGCCCTGAGCAATGAGTACCCGTGTGTTTGGGTTTGAATGATTTGGCTGTGTGTGCACAGGGGCATGTGTGATGCGCATTGAAGAGTGGTGTGTACGTGGCTGTGATGGGTGGGAGAGGAGGGGGTGGCATGTACTCGTGTGTGTGTGCGTGTGTGTGTGTTTGTGTGTGTTTAAGTGGGGGAAGGGAAGGGACTGACCAGCTGTGCGGGCACATGTAGGGTCAGAGCGGGTGCCTGCGCTCAGGGTGGGCATGTGAGGAGTTGTCTGCTCCTGGCGCCTGTGTGCCCTGAGGGCAGGGACTGACTGTGAATTACATGCACCCAGGGAGGACCCAGCAGTTGCTCAGAAAACAGGGCTTATCATCATTAGCCTCTACCCTTTGGAGAAAATCCCCATTGTTTGCAGATTGAAGCCAAATTCCTTAGAATCTTTGAGTGATATATAGAATCATAAAACTAGTGTTGATGGCTGATTATACCAACCCCTAAAAACAAGGGAGGAGGTGAGCCCCAGAGGGGTGTGATTTGTTTGAGGTGTAGCCAGATTTCACCAGGCGGAACCCTTACTTCCTTCTTCTCCAGCAGGTGGGGACAGGGCTGGCAGGGCTGACCTTGGGCACTTTTGAGGAGACCCCCCCCACCAGTCCTGCCTCTTCGTGGGCTGTGGCTGCTTTTATGGTAGTTGAGTAACGTCAGGCTGGATATTTACTACAGAATACATGGGAATTTACGGCTTCCAGCTCTGATCGCTGAGTCTCCATCTCTGAGCCTTCTCTCCAAGGTGGGCTGGGCCTTGGCTGTTTGCATTCCATTCCTTCGTTCCTCACTTCACCAGAACAGATGGCTCCCTCCTAGCCAGAGCTTCCCAGCCAGGGTGCCTGGTCTCGCTGGCTGTGCCAAGAGTGGGCTATACCTGTGTGATACCTGGGGCCCACCAGCCCTCTGAGTGCCTGAGTGTGGCCTTGGGCGCCCACAGCCTCTGGCCTGACCACCTCTGATACCAGGCAGACCTTTTCGTGTACCGCAGCCTGCCATACACAAATGCTCATTTCCTGTAGGCTGTGACCGTTGACCGTGGAATGGTCTAAGGAGTAGAATGAGATCTGAAGAACAAGAGAACTCCTCTTAGAGGACCACACCTTGCCCATGACTTTTTCATGACCCCACTAATGTTGTGCAAAGTTCTCCTCTGTACCAGGCATGGAAAAGTCACTGCTCCTGTGTCTTAGGAGAGCAAGAGGGGGCCCTCTTCTTCATCCAGGGCCGGGGTGGGTGCCTGGGCTAGTGTTTTAGAGTGAGCCGTCACCTGGGACTCTTTGGCAAGCATCAGGGCATTCAAAAGTTCTGGTCCAAACCCACTAGTTATGGGTTTTTAAGGGGGTGCTTGGGGGATATTTTTCAGGCCACAGAGGGCTCCCTTTTTAAGCAAAGTCCTAGATTTTTCTGAGGCACTGGGGCTGGGGGGAGCAGGCTGAAAAATGGAGATGTAGAAGTTCATTCCAGACAAGACTGACTTCAGGCAACATAGCACTGAGGGAGCTCACCTCTGTACACTTCTCCACTCCCTCCCAGCCCTCCAGCATTCTCGGGGGACCCTCGGACCCCATGCTGGCGCTTTGCTCCCCTTCCTATCAAAGTGGGCTGTCCTCAGTTCCCCGCTCTCAGGCCCTGCCCCTGACAGCACCAGTTTGCTGATCTAAGGACAGTCCCTGGGCTGCTAACCTGCCGTGCCACTTTTCTTGCTCCTCGTCATGATCCTGGAAGTATGATACAGTGGTTAGGAGCATGGAGAAAGAACCCCACTGCTGGGTAAATCTGGGCATGTTTCTTAACCTCTCTGTGCCTCATTGGGTAAAAATGGCAATACAGCACCTACTTTAGAGGATTATTATGAAGATTAAGTGAATTAATATTTGGAAGCCATTTTTGGACCATGTAAGTATTATCACAGTGTTAGAGTAAGTGGCGTTACGTATCTGTCTGTTTCTCCCTGCACACAGTGAAGGCCACCGAGGACCCACTTCCCTCAGTGCCTCCCCAGCATGTGCCCTGTGTAGAGTCAGCCATCAATATACTGAGTTAACGACTAAGGGCTCCTAACAGTCACCTTTCAATGGGAACCTCCAGGATACACCTCGCTTAGTCACAGGAGGCTCCTACCCATACCTAACTGGTGGGAAAGGAAACAAAAAGTTATCTCCCCAAACTTTTTAGGCTAGTGCCTGATAAGCAAATGAATGGATGAAAGAATGAATGAGTGAACAAAAACAGAAGGGAATAAAGGCCTTGGGCCCCTGCCGCTCACTCCTCACCTTGGTCCTCAGGTTGCTGGGCAGGAAACTCAAAACAAAAGACCTCTGGACAGTAGCTCCATTGCCAAGCTGCTCAGGCCATAGGTGTTCTCAGGGCTGGGGGCTGGGGGTGGGGTGAGGGTGGGGGCTGTAGCTGAACCCCGGGTCCCTCCTTTTCCTTTCTCCCTCCTGCGCTCCAGTCTGGTAACCTGAAGGCATCTTTAGGAAAGCTTTTTTCTTGCAGTGGAGCTGTGTGTGTGTGGGGGGGGGCTGGGGGGTGGGCTGTGTGACTCCCTCCTGAGGGACCCATCCTCCCCGCCTTCCACTGCCCATCACTCAGGTCTCCTGTCTGCTGTCCTCACCGCCATGGGTGGGACCCATTTGGGTCCTCTTTCAGTCTCTGTCTGTGTCTCTGGCCAGACAGTGGAGTGTCAGGCTCTGGGAACTTGCCATCTTATTGCCCCTTCTGAGCAGGGACCCTGCAGTGCTCTGGACTTGGACTCTGGCTGTTTCCTCCTGGTGGGGGTGGGGTAGGGGGGAGAAGAGTGTATTCTTGGAGGTCTTCGTGGGAGAGCAGAATCAAAGCCTGGTGCAAAGCCCTGGCTGTACCAAAGAAGCTTTCAAAAAATGCAGGTGGAATGCAGCCTGAGCGATTTTTGGTGTTTATGCTCTAGATGGAGAACCAGAATTAAGGGAAGGCTTCCAACAGCTGAGCTAGGCTTGCCTGCTGATCCGCGGATGGCCTCTTCTGGTTTGGTATCAGTGGAGATGAGTGTGCGAGGATGTGAAGGCGGGTGGGACACCTCATCATCTCCAGGCTGTTAAGCTTGTCTCCTTCCCTCTGCAAGAAGGCTTATCTTGCTGCCTTTTCCCCTGCGCTTGTTCTAATAACTTCTAACCACATCTTCTATCAAAATAAAAATTTCAGCTCGGGGAACATTTGTGGATGTCTAATCTAAGTGCAAGGCTCTGCGGTGGCAGATCAAGTCTCTCGGAGTGGGGAGGGTTTGGAAGTTCTAGTCCAAACTCCTGCCTGGCTTTGGAATCCTTCTACAGTGAACCCAGCGGACAGCTGGTCAGCACGCCTCGGCCTCGAGACCTCTAGGGATGGGAGCTTGCTGCCTTTCTCGGCAGGTCATGCTCATCCCTGCTGGCTTTAGTCATCAGAGCCGTGTTTATCATGAAGACAAACAGTCACCATTTACTGAGTGTTGACTAGGAACAATTTTGGCCTTGAGGCACAGGGCACAAAAATCAACAATCAAATCACCTTTATTATTCATGATGTGGCTTACTGATGGGTGTTCCCACCATCTGTGGCTTCCCACTTCAACGATTTGTTCTTGCTGCCTCGATGCTAAACCCAGGTACCTCCATGCCAACAACAAGATTTTAAGTTACTCATCTTCTAAAGTCATTTCAGTGCTCTGCGGACACTGCCCTGGTTACTAAGCTAGAGGCAGGGGACCTTACCTTCAGCATCTCAACAAAATCTTCCGATCTATCCCCTGAGCCCTATGCTGGCCCACAAAGTCCCCGCTTTATATATGTGGCTAATTTATGCTTTTGTGGGTTTTCTTTTTTGTAACAGCTTTATCAAGCTATCATTCACATGCCATCCAATTCGATCATTTAAAGAGTACAATTCAAAAATTTTGACTATTTTCACATGCTCGTGCAACCATTACCATAATTGAAGGTAGAACATTTTCATCACCCACCAAGGAAATTCCATACTTTTAGAATTACCTTCCCCCTCCACCCACCAGCCCAGCCTGGAAGTGGTTTGGCCACCAGGGACCTGCTTTTTGTCTCTAGAGATTTATTTGCCCGTTCTGGACATTTCATGTAAATAGAATCAGGCACTATGTGATCTTCTGTGTCTGGCCTCCTTCATTCAGCATGTTTTCAAGGTTGTAGCCTGTATCAGCGCTTCCTTTTTACCGAGAATATACACTATCATGCAGATATGTCACATTTTGCTTCTCCATTCATGGATTGGCGGACACTTGCGTTGTTTCCCCTCTGGCTCTAGTGAACAGAGCTGCTGTGCATGTCCTGTCTTTGTGTCCGGGGTCCTGATCACTGAGAAGAACTGGTTCAGACCATTTTTTCCGACGATTGTGAGGGATATAGTGATCAGAGCTCACCCATCTCTGCCCTCAGCCTTGACACAGGAGCTCAGGGCTTCAGGGCCCCCTGGGGTCACCCTGCACCATCACCTTGGAGGAGGAGGGGGCAAGTGTCTCCTCCTTTCTTCTAATATCCAGGAAAAGCAGTCTGGGGCAGAGTCATCTGGGTTGGGCAGTCACTGAAAAGACTTTCTTTTTTCTTGGGGGGGGGGTAGGTAATTAGCCTTATTTATCTACTTACTTTGCATTTTTTTTTAATGGGGAAGGTAATTTTAGGTTTATTTATTTGTTTTTAGTTTTTTAAACAGAGATACTAGGAATTGAACCCAGGATCTCATGCATGCTAGGCAAGCACTCTACCTCTGAGCTATACCCTCCCCCCTCTATCTATTTACTGTTAGAGGCAGTAATGGGGCTTGAACCCAGGACCTTGTGAGTGCTAAGTGTGCGCTCTATCATCACTTGAGCGATACACTCTCCCCAAACGCTTTCTCTTTTGATGGGTGGGCAGCAGTGGGCAGCAGTGTGCAGACCACAGGGGCCAGAGACAGCCTTACAGGGAGTTGTCCCTGAGAACACTGCCACCCCAGCCTGCTTTTCTCTTCCCTCGCCACTTGGTCTTCGTCCCAGGGCCTCTGCTTCCTCCTGCCTCCACCCCGGAATCCCAGGCAGGGGCCATCGGAGAGGGCAGCTCCGGCCTGTTCTCTTGCACAGAGCTTGGGGCATGGGGCCCATGGGGTGGGGGGGTCTCTGGGCAAGAGGGAGCTGACAAGTGAGACACGAACACTTCTGGCCCTGGAATATTCTGGGCTGCCCAGCAAAGAGAGACTTCCCCTGGGTGAGATCTGGGCCGGCCCTAAGCCTGAAAACCACAGGGTCCCTTTGTCCTCATCTTAAACAAAAGACACTCCTGGAACCAGGGAACCAGGTGGGTGGGGGTGGAGAGGCTGAGATTTCAGGGGGGGCTCTGGGTCACAGCTCTGTGCTCAGGACTTCAGGCAAGGTCTCTCCCCTCTCAGTCTGCCCTGGGGCCCTGGTCAGCTCGACAGCAGTGTGGGGGAGAAGTGGGGAGCTGGTTGTCCTCCCTCCCCAGGGCTGCCATACCTGTCTGACCAGCCCCTGCCTCTCTCCTTCCGCCTTCTCTGTGCCTGGTTTGGCACCGGGCCCATACCCCTCCCTTTGGCCCCTTTGGTCTCCGGAGGGTGAGCTCTCTCTGCCCTGCACGGTGTGGGTGTCTGTTGGGGAGGGGGTAGCTTGCATTCAAATCACTCCTTGGAAAATTAAGCATTGTTTAAAGGGGCTGAGAGACGGCCTGGGCCTGGTGCAAACAGGTACTAGCTGGATTTCCCTCTGCCTGGTTCAGAGTGGCAGGAGGCCAGAGCCTGGGGAGGGTGGGGAGGACAAAAGAGGGGAGGGGAGAAAGGGATGTGGGCATCGTGTCCCCTCTGAGAGTCTCTGGGCTTGTCTTTCTGGAGGGGACTTCAAAGTGCATCCTTTCGTGCGTGTGTGTGTGTGTGTGTGTGTGTGTGTGTGTGTGTATGTTTGTGATCTGAAGGGAGCTTATCTGTGTGTCTGTCTTTGGAATTATGGGGGCTTCTGGGTCTCATTGTCCCTTTGTAGGGGTGTCTCTTCCTGTCCTCTGGAACCCTGGGTGTCTGTGCTGGAAAAGGCTGGGGAAGAAGGTGCACTTCTGCCTTCCCTGGGCTGGGGGCTGGGGGCCAGGGGGCCGCCCCTCCCTCTCCCTCAGGGGACCTGTTGGTCTCTCCAGTTAAGAGCCACCTAATCCCCATTTCATGCCCTGCAGGATCTATCAGAGAATCCAGCCCTAGCCATTAGGTAATTGCAGCTGGAATCTCTGCCTCGGGGACCCAAACCTCCTGCTTTCCACCCACGGCCTGCCCTAGCTGGCCCCACCCAGGCCTGGGGTGCCTTACTCAGAGCCCCATTCTCCAGTCTTCTGCAGGTGCAAGCGATGCCCCAACCTGCTCTCCTGACTCATTCTCATAATGGATTCGGGGAGACAGGTGTAGGGACTCTTCCTCCATCTCTGCGGGCCAGCTGGGGGCCTGGGAAGAGAAACAGAAGGAGGGCCAAGGTGGCTGCAGGTTGACTCACATCGTGTCCCCCCATACATCCCCCTCTCACCCCACAGTCCTGCCTTCCTTCCTGTGATTCACACACTGGGAGCTCTGGGAAGGACTCCCCAAGCAGCAATGAGAGTGATGAGATGAAGACCCCATGCGGCTGCCCTCTCTCCTGAGCTCTCCTAACCACCCCCCCCACCTCTTTAGCCCTTATTTATCATCCTTTGTGCCTTTCAGCAAGGCCCACAGTGTTCAGCCTGGCCCGGGGAATCCTGTGATCTTGGGAGGAGAGGAAGACATTGGGTTGCGTCCAGGAAAAGTGCTGTGTTGGATCTCACTTTAACCTGCACCTACAGCCCCAGAGGGGAAGGCAGCCAGTGCGTGCGTGCATGCGTGCCTGTGTGAGTGTGTGTGCGCGCACGTGCACGTGCGGGCTTTCATTCATTCATTCATTCATTCATTCATTCATTCCGCAAATATTCATGTAGCCCCTCTTGGCACTGTACAGCAATAACGGAGGAGAGATTAGGCAAATGGTTGACCTCAGGTTCAAGGACTTGGAACCCAGATGTCCTGTCCTCCACCCTGGGCAGATCCTTGTAATCAAAGTGGAAAGAAGAACACGAAGAACAAGGGGTTGTGTCTCTGGGGTGTCAGCTGTTCAGAGGAGACCCAAATGCCAGGGACCCCTTTCTTGCTAAGCTTCCCAGTCCGTGCATTCGTTTCCCACTGGAGGGAAGGAGACAGGACCCAGGAGTCCGGGTGCAATGGCTGGGCGACCTGGGGCATGTCTCTTTGTTACAAGGAGCTTGTGCAAGGCTGGTAGTCTTCCTACTTTCACATTCACTGAATTGCCCTTTCCTGGGTTCAGGGGTTGGTGGTTGGGGGTGGTAGTGCAGGCCTGGGCTCCTGGGTGGGAGCAGCTCTCTGCTGCCCCCATCTGAGACCGGCTTGTAGGTGGCAGGTGTCAGGTTAGGCCCTGCCCCCTCAGGGCCTAGCCACTCAGATGCAAGGCCAATCCCCTCCTCCTGGGCTGGGCTCTCTTTTATAAAAGGCCATTCGAAGAGCTGTCCCTCACCGAGAAGCCTCTTCTCGACTCCGAATCTCTGCCTGCTTCGGCCTCCTCGGCTCCTTTCCAGTCTCCACCATGTCCATCCGGGTGACCCAGAAGTCCTACAAGGTGTCCAGCTCTGGCCCGCGGTCCTTCAGCAGCCGCTCCTACACCAGCGGGCCGGGCTCTCGCATCAGCTCCTCAGCCTTCTCCCGGGTGGGCAGCAGCAGCAGCAGCTTCCGGGGCGGCCTGGGCACCAGCCTGGCTGGAGGTTACGGTGTGGCCCCAGGGATGGGGGGCATCACACCTGTCACGGTGAACCAGAGCCTGCTGAGCCCCCTCAAGCTGGAGGTGGACCCCACCATCCAGGCCGTGCGCACCCAGGAGAAGGAGCAGATCAAGACCCTCAACAACAAGTTTGCCTCCTTCATCGACAAGGTGAGGTCTCCCCCGGCGTGGCTGGCTGTGCGCGGGCGGGACCGGTCACCCCACCCTCGTGGGCTCATCTCCAGCCTCCGCTGGGCCTGCTGCTGGGCCCCACCTGCTCTGGCGACACTCTCCTTTCCAACTCTCCCCTTGCACTGGGGTAGGGATGAGGGGGGCCGTCTGGGGGGTTTCTGACTCTAAATCTTGGCGCTCCCTCCCTCCCTCGCCCATCTCACTCCAACCCGAGTTCTGACATCTGTAAAGCTTTCTGCCTGCAAGAGTCCCAGCTGTTTAGTTGTCGGGTGGGAGGGGAGTTCCTGCTTCAGGGTCACCCTTCACCCTTAGCCCTGCCCCAAGCGCTTCCCAATGGTGCTCCTGGGCTTCAGAAAGTTTTTTTTTAAAGTAAGGGTTTGATAGGATTGTGGGAGAAGGTAATGGGTGTCTTGATCTAAACAGGCAAATACCAATCCAGGCCTTTGGCGTCCCAGGGCCAGAGTGTGGGGGGCATCGCGATGAGTCATAACTTGGGCGGGGTGGGGGGGGGCCCGGGAGCCGGCGGGGTGGGCAGGGCCGAGCTGTGGGGTGAGGGACTGAGGCCTGCCGTCTTGGCCACCTGCTCTTCTACCTGGGGAGCTCTTTGCATCTGGGGTTGGAGGGGATGTGTGTCGGGGTTGGGTGAGGGGGGTGGGGTGGGGTAGGGTGGGGTCGAGGACGCCAGTGCTGGCTTCAGGAAAGCCTATCCAGGATTCAAAGTCTGCGGGCGTGGGACACCCCACCCGGGGTTTGGTGTCCTGTTAAACCCCAGAGTTACGACTTCAGATAAGGCATCCGTCGGCCAACGCCCCTCTCCCCTCTTGGCCCTGGTCCCCCTTCCCTACCCTGGCCCTGCCCCAAAGGCTTGGCTCCACTTTACCAGGGAAGGAGCCAGGCCGGGTTTTGCAGCTTTGGGGGTTTGCTGCCTTAGGGCCCCCGGGGTGGGGCCCCCAGCGCTGGAGGATCAGGTCCCTGCCTGCTGACGGGCTCCTGGGAGGTGTTGCGGGAGCGGAAGCAGGGAAATTCTGGGGCAGATTAGCGCCCTCGGGAATTGGAGTCGACCAGGAAACCCGCCCTCTGATCTTTGGAGAGGGCTTGCAGGTTCCTTGGCTTTAAGCACCCTTGACTTGACTTCTTGACTGCGTTTTCCTAGCTCTGGGGTCCTCCCAGTGAGTAGCTCAGCACAGGCTGTGTCTGATGTCCTGGTTCCCAGTGCTCTGCCTTTTCTTTGGGCTACCTGCTAAATCTGATTTCCTCATCTATAAAATGGGCATGCTAATCCCTAAATCCAAGAGGTCTCGCCTATTCAAGCATATAATGCATGTAAAGAGCTTAGCAGTGCTTGGCCCACATTAAGCAGTCTAATAAGGCTAAATGTTACAACCACTTAATATTTCTAAAAAAATAATCTTGAGGCAGAATGAGCTGGAGAAGAAACCAATTTACAGAGGGATTTACTGGATCTAGACCAGACCCTTAAAACATACTTTTCTTCTGAGTCCTTTCAATTTAAAAGAAATTTCATGGGGGAGTAGTGGGTATAGAGCATGGTTGGCATGCATGAGGTCCCGGGTTCAATCCCCAGTGCCTCCATTAAGGGGGAAGGGGGAAATAAAAGAAGCTGCAACTTTGGGTTGATGAAGAAAAATGTATTACTCTTCTTGGAACTGGTGTAGTCTTCTGTTTAAAAACTTCCCTTCCAACATGCCTTCATTTCATCCTAAAATCTGGATTCCTCGAACCCAAGGAACCTAGGACCTTTGTGTTTGGGGCAAGAGGAGAGGGTTGTGGATTTGGGGTGGGGGTGGGATGTTGAGAATCTCAAAGGTGGGGAAGAGGGAGTCTTCAGTTTGCAGACAGATCTACCTCTCTCTTCCCTCTTCCGGGCAAAAAGTGACTTCTGCCCAGAGATGGGCCTCCTGATAAGGTCTGCCTGAGTTCCTCCAGACCATTGCAGGGTTGAGGAGTCTCCGGCTGGCTCGGAGAAGGGAAGCAACTCAAAATTATGCAGCTCAGGTCAGTAGTAGTGTTTGGCTAAATCCTAGGTCTTCTGGCCAAGGCTCTCCAGGATGTAGGGCTAAAGTTTCCCTTTAAGCTACGAGTCCCTCAAAGTCACTCCAGATAATAGTGATGATGATAATACAATTGGATATGAACAATCTACATTTTCTTTTTCAATTATATATCAAGTATTAATCAAAACCTGGCTATTTTTATTGACCTGTAATATACAATATAAGTCAGTAAGACCCATTTGCTTCCACATAACTCTTAGCTATCCCTTTCCAACCATGTATGCCCCTTGTCTTCCCAAAGCCCAGCACTAGAGGGACATGGCTCCTGACCCTACTTACCATGCTATCTCTCTCAGATCATAGGTGATCCTTCCAGAACGGCTAACCAGGCCCCTGGGTTCTGGAGCCCCCAGTGCTTGGGGAGTGGATGAGGGGAAAAGAGTGCTGGCTTCACCCCAGACCCTGAGCCTTGGCCTGATGTGGACCTTTGTGTTACCCACTTCCTCATGCAGGTGCGGCACCTGGAGCAGCAGAACAAGATTCTGGAGACCAAATGGAACCTCCTGCAGCAGCAGAAGACAGCCCGGAGCAACATAGACAACATGTTTGAGAGTTACATCAATAACCTTCGGCGGCAGCTGGACACCCTGGGCCAGGAGAAACTGAAGCTGGAGGTGGAGCTTGGCAACATGCAGGGGCTGGTGGAGGACTTCAAGAACAAGTGAGCCTCCCTTCTCCCCGCCGCCTCCTCCCCACTGCCATCTCCCCACCTGAAGTCATCCTGCCCTGCCCCACACCCACCCCTTGGGACCAGAGTTCGAAGCCCCGAGGGCCCTCTGCTTGTTGGGCAGTGCAGTCCTATATAACTAAGGTGACTGCAGGACAAGGCTTTCTCAGGACAGTCTAGGTTTACACCCATTGTCCCAGTGTAATTGTTAGTAGCACCTCCCCTCCCCCTTCAATCTCAGAGCTGTCCAGATTTGGACAACAAATTATCTATTAATGTTTACATAGTAAACCTAAGATGGGAGTGAGAGGTAGCCAACAGGCCTCTGTTGTGTACTAACAGCCCTGGCTCCTATTTCTTCCTTACCCCTGATTTCCAGCTCATTCCAGAAAGTTCTGTTTGAGATCTCATGTCAGTCCCTGTTGCTAACCCTCTAATATGACTATTATGCCTAGAGCAATGTGTATTCATGGCTTTGGAGAGAGAGTTCCTGCTCCAGGCCTCCCCACTGGCTGATGATAGTATGGGGGGTAAAGATGGGGAGAGAGTAGCTGGCTGGGGCAGCAGACCAGCCATCTCATATCTTCTTGCATTTCCATTAACCGAATTTTCTAGATATTCTTGCTCCCCTCCAAAGACTCATGGTAACCTCACCTTTGCCTTCATCCTCTGATTCTAAGTCTCTTCCTCCCCAGGTATGAGGATGAGATCCAAAAGCGTACAGACATGGAGAATGAATTTGTCATCATCAAGAAGGTGAGGAGGTACCCCTACCCCCACCAGACACTGGAGGCTTTCTGGGTTCTTTCCTGAAATACTAAGTAATGGGACAACATTTGGGTACCTCCTAAGTATCTGGCATAGAAAGACAGACAAGGACTGAGAAGTAGTTGGGTGCATTTGGACGGAACTCTGGACATTGCTGTTGGGACATGGTTAAGGAAATGGAGTAGATTTGGATGTCTGGCTCCAGAAGGCTTCCTGGAGGAGGAAGAGGGGAAAAGGTATCTAGGCTGGGGATGTGCGTGTGATGGGGCAGAGACTGGACTGGACCAGGCCACAAAGTGAGGTAGGCAATTAGTTAGGAGGTTCTAAGTCCAGGCCATTGGGTGCCCCTGGGTTGGGGTCACGTGTGGGCGCTCACTCGGGCTCCTCTCCCCACTGCCCCGCAGGATGTGGATGAAGCTTACATGAACAAGGTGGAGCTGGAGTCCCGCCTGGAAGGGCTGACTGATGAGATCAACTTCTACAGGCAGCTGTATGAAGAGGTATGTTCTTGGTGCTGGTGACCGAGGTTCCCCTGTCCCTTCAAAGGCTCCTCCCAGCCCCCAGTGCACCCACAGATGAGGGCCACCACTGAATAATTAGAGCTGCCAATATTAACCCAGCGTGGCTGTTCTATGTGTTCTGGCCCCTGCGTGAGGAGGGAGGGTTTGTTACCCCATTTCAGAGAGAAGAAAATGGGCTCAAAGAACTGAAATGGCCTGTCCACGGTCACTGGAGTGGTGACACAGGCCGGTTCAGGCCTTCTCTGTCCTTGGGGCCTTCGTTCCGAGGTTTTGGGCTGTGTGGGAGCCTTCTGTGGGTGCCATAGGGTGCCATACTGGTAGCTGAGATGGTGGAAGGGCTCTGCCCCTCTGGTTACTCACCCCAAGCCAGGTTTCCTCTTATTCTGGCCTCAGTTCATCTTTACTTCTCTCCAGGTTTCAGGTCTTTGACCCATCTTCCTCCTTCAGGAACTTTGCCTTCTTCCTGGCCCTCACTCCCCACTGCCTCTCCTCTGTTGCGGGCCCCCGTCTTGTCCTCTATGGAAAGCCTTTCTGCAAAAGGGGGCTCCTCATGTGCGGGGCTGAGGCCTCATCACCTTCCCTCCCCACCACAGGAGATCCGTGAGATGCAGTCGCAGATTTCGGACACGTCTGTGGTCCTGTCCATGGACAACAGCCGCTCCCTGGACCTGGATGGCATCATCGCTGAGGTCAAGGCCCAGTACGAGGACATCGCCAACCGCAGCCGGGCCGAGGCCGAGACCATGTACCAGATCAAGGTGAGATCAGGGTCTCTAGGCTGGCGCTCCTTTTCTGGCCAGTTCTGTGCCCTAGTTCTTGCGGAGGAAACAGGATTTCAGACGCTACTCTGCCTGCTGTAAGCTGGGCTGCCGAGTAGTTCTGGGGGACAGGGATGTCCCCGTGCCCGGAGGTCTGGAGGAAGGCCTTCCGTGGTGTGTGTGGAGAGGAGGGGGGGCGAGATGACCTGGGTTCTGGTGGCTTGGCTGAGAGGGCACCCCCCCTTGGATGGATCAGGCAGGCCCCTCTCAACCTCACTCCTTGTTTTACCCCTGCAGTACGAGGAGCTGCAGACACTGGCTGGGAAGCACGGGGATGACCTCCGCCGCACAAAGACGGAGATTTCTGAGATGAACCGGAACATCAGCCGACTCCAGGCCGAGATTGAGGGCCTCAAAGGCCAGGTAGGGGCCGGGCTGAGTGTGGTAGAGGGTGTTGGGCCACATAAGTGGGTGAGAGAAGAGAATGCAGAAAGGATGAGGAGACTGGGGTTTGAGGAAGGAATCCTAGACCAGGGTCGGGAGCCGGAGGGGCAGCTACAGTCCAGATTGCTGCTCCTGGGAGGCTGAGAATGTCCCTCGGGCCATGAACAGGAGTTAAAGGAGGTTGGGCAGATAGATTGGGGGTCCAGGATGGCTCCCCCAAGCCTGCTTTATTATATCTGTCTTATATCAGGGTAAGATTGGGCTCTGGTGCTTTAAGGAAGACTAGAAAGCTGACATCTAGTCCAGTTGGGGGTGGGGATAATACCTTACAGGGTCCCAGGTGAGAAGTGTGAGCCGGAGAAGGTGCCTGGAAGCTGCTCATGTTTCCCCATTCTGCTTCCTGAGTCTCACTCCCCTGTAGCATTTTCTTTGATTGAGCCTGGTGGAGTTGATTAGTCCAGATCAAGGAAGGGGGACCCTAAAGGAGGGGAAAGGGAGGGTGGGTGCAGGGGGAGGAGGAGGCCACCAGCCTCTACTCCACCTGCTTACCTGCCCCTGTCCCCCGACAGAGGGCTTCCCTGGAGGCCGCCATTGCCGATGCTGAGCAGCGTGGGGAGATGGCCATCAAGGATGCTCAGGCCAAGGTGGCCGAGCTGGAGGCCGCTCTGAGAACCGCCAAGCAGGACATGGCGCGGCAGCTGCGCGAGTACCAGGAGCTGATGAACGTCAAGCTGGCCCTGGACGTGGAGATCGCCACCTACCGCAAGCTGCTGGAGGGCGAGGAGAGCCGGTGGGTGTGGGGGGTCCTTTGACTGGCCCTGGTGCCCCATCCCCTGGGACCTGGGATGGGGAAAGGCAGGACTTGGGTCCTGTTGTCCTGGGACGGGGCCAGGCATTGGTCCTGACACCCCATGTGTCTTCTGGGTACAGGCTGGAATCTGGGATGCAGAACATGAGTATCCATACCAAGACCACCAGCGGCTACTCAGGTGAGTGTCCTGGTCCTGGGGTGCAGGGCAAGGCTTTTTACATAGCAGCTCCTACACAGTTCCCTCTGGTACAGCTGAGGAAGCTGGGGCCCAGTTAAAGTCCTATCCAACATCTCATAGCTAATAGCAAAGCTCTGTCCCACCCTGCTCCTGGTCTTCCTTGGAGGAGTGAAGCAGGACAGTTCCCCATCCCTGGGGACCATGTAGGGAGTGGCAGGGGGAAGGGGGCATGGTGCCTGAGTTGTCCACAGGCTCCTGCGCTCACATGGCTGCCTCTGTCCCTGACCAGGTGGGCTGACCTATGGGGCCCCCTACGGCCTGAGCTCCCTGGGCTCCGTCGGGTCCGGCTCCTTCAGCCGCACCAGTTCCTCCAAGGCTGTGGTTGTGAAGAAGATTGAGACCCGCGATGGGAAGCTGGTGTCTGAGTCATCTGATGTCCTGTCCAAGTGAAAGTCTCCTGCAGAAGGAGCCATGCAGGGGGGGCACTGGCACGGGAGACCTGAGGTTCAGCCCGGGTCCTCAACCCATCCTTGGTGAGGGTTGACTTCTCAGGCTCCCCTCTCCTGCCCATGACCCCAATTAAAAGCCAATTCAAATGTCTTTTTCAGAATAAATCCAAATCAAGTATCTTTTTCAGAATAAAGCCCCAGCTGGCTCTGCCAACCCACATGCTGTGTGCAGCCCTTGTCTGTCCATGGGGTGGGAGAGAGGTGGTCAGGACTCCTCTCCCTGGGAATCAGAAGCTGGGGGCGGAGCTGGGAAGTGGCGGGGCACCGAGGAAGAGTCTGGCCTCCTCCAGGCTGTTCCCAGAGAGACTTGTTTGCTGGAAGCCAGCTGATCTCAAATACGCCATTTCATTCTATCTGTGTAACAGATCCCATGAGGGAGGCAGAGCAGGTTTTAGATGGTATATCCGGAGGGAGTTTAGTTTCTTTCCCCGCAGACCTCACAGGAGGTCGGCAGCAGGACTACCTACCTTACAGGAAAGCCAGGCCTATAGAGATAAAGAAATTGGCCTAACTAAAAAGTGGCAGACCTGGGATTCAAACCCAGGACTGTCTGCTTCTCAAGCCTGTACCCCCTCCTCAGCCAGGCACATGGTGTCTCCTCAGTGGCCAGAGATATCTTTGCACCATCTTCATTCCTTTGCAGCTGGGGACAGGAAGTCCTGGTTTTCCCATCCCTTCAGAGGCCCAGAGTCCATTCTCAGCAGTTGGGTGTGTCACACCCACAATTTCTAGAAGCCAAGAGAGTACAGGACTTGGCATTGATCAATGGCCTCTTCCCTGCTCCACTCACAGTCGCACCCACCCTGTGTGGCTCCTCCCCTCCCCTTCCTCCCCCTTCACATGCAGTGTTTATATCGTATGTGCAGCCGAGTACTTGAGGGGCGTGTGTGTTCTGTTTGCACATGGAGGGCATGATGTGTGTATATGTGTATATGTTCTGTGAAGTGTGTAAAGGGGTTTTGCCTACTTGCTGAAACAGTCTGCAGTGTTTCGGGCAGGAGCAGAGCTGGGTGGAGCAGAGCATCCCTGGCTCTTGGCTCCACTGCCACCACCCATGGAGTTCCAGGCAGTCACGCTGGCCCCTTAGTGCTGGACTGAGTGTGGACAAGCCCTTAGCACATCTGAGGTGGGGCCTTGTCAGACTTTCCCAAACACCCAGGGAGAATAAACATCTATAGAGGGTTCAATAGTGGGGACAGCCTGGTCCTGGTAGGAAGCTCAGGTTCTGGTTCTGCTGGGGGGTGTCCCAGGGCTCTGGGGCCCATGTCACTGCCTCCCTAGCTGCCCACCTCAATGGAGCTGCTTCCAGACTGAGCCCAGGCCTTCTGCCTCCTCCACCCGCTCCATCCAACCCAATCCCCGGACCAGGGCCAGGGTTCTGGACTCTGTCACAATAAAGGGCCTCACTCTTTGACGGTAAAACTTAACAGCACTGTTATTTAGCGCAGTGACTTTAACTTTTGCTGCAGCCCCTCTCAGTACGAAATTCATTTTTACCACGATCTGCATAGAATAATCCCAACCTTCTGCCCTCTGTTCCATGTGTGTGACCTGAGCCAGGAGGGTCGTGTTCAAGTTCAGAGCAGGCGCAGCACCCAGTGAAAGAGACCTCTTGCCCACTGAGGCCCCAAGTCAATATTTTCAACTCCACCCCACCCCATCTGGAAGCCAGTCACCTGTCTTATCGGGCCCTGCCTCCGGGCAGTGGGCACACGGAGGGCAGCCAAGGGCCCCAACAACGTTCTCCTGGAGCTTCCACGCCCTGGCTGTTGGCGCTAGGAAAGTCAGGAAAGCCCTAGGGAGAGTTCCCTTTCCCTTCCTCCCTCCTTCCTTGCAGGTTACTGTGTATCTCCTTTGTGACTGAGGACATTCAACGTTCAGGTGACACCATCCCATTTACCTTTTGGTATTTAAACACGTAAATGAGCTGGACGTCAATTCTCATGTAGATGAGGACACCGAGGAGGGAGGAACGTGAACATTTCTTTAATACTGGTTTGATGGTAGAGCTTGTGCTTTGTCATATTCCAACCATCCCGATGATCCTGAGAGGCAGATGTTAAAATCCACACCTTAGGCTTGCAGATTTGGGGTAGAGTTTCACCATAAGGGATAGAAGTGGGGTCCTGC
The DNA here is from genome assembly GCF_048564905.1 of Vicugna pacos. Taxonomy (NCBI): domain Eukaryota; kingdom Metazoa; phylum Chordata; class Mammalia; order Artiodactyla; family Camelidae; genus Vicugna; species Vicugna pacos. The sequence continues at coordinate 10,427,243 of NC_132998.1, forward strand.
CATTTTGGCCAGTGCTTTTCTGACAATACTGGATTTTTGTCATATGTCCGTACATCACATGTAGCGCAGAGATTCTAACCTTTTTTCTGTTTTTGAATAGTTAGTAAGTGTTCCCTTGTATGCAATTCTAAAGTACAAAAGGGCCTCCTTCCTCACCAGTCACCTGGTTTCTTTCCCAGGGGGTGACTAATGTTACCTGTTTCTTGTAATTCATTCCAGGTACAGTTTCTATATACAGAATTCCTTCGGTACATACTCGTGTACAGGTAGACTTAGCTTATACAGAGTGTTACAGAGAAATGCAAATCAAAACTACAGTGAGGTCAGAATGGCCATCATTACGAAGTCCACAAACGGTAAATGCTGGAGAGTGTGGAGAAAAGGAACCCTCCTACACTGTTGGTGAGAATGTAGTTTGGTGTAGCCACTATGGAAAACAGTGTGGAGATCCCTTAAAAAACTAAAAATAGACATCATATGATCCAGCAATCCCATTCGTGGTCATATGGCTGGAAGGAACTCTAATTTGAAAAGATACATGCACTCCAATATTTATATAGCAGCACTATTTACAATAGTCAAGATGTGGAAACAACCTAAATGCCCATTGACAGATGAACGGATAAAGACATTGTGATATATATAATGGAATACTACTCAGCCATAAAAAAGAATAAAATAATGCCACTTGCAGCAACATGGATGGACCCGGAGACAGCCATACTAAGTGAAGTAAGCCAGAAAGAGAAAGAAAAATACCATATGATACCACTTATATGTGGAATCCAAAAAAAAAAAAAAAGACACAATGAATTTATTTGCAAAACAGAGACTTGTAGACATAGAAAACTAACGGTTACAGTGGGAGCTTGGGGGAAAGAAGGTGGGAAGGGATAAACTGGGACTTTGAGATTTGCAGTACTAACTACTATATATACAAAATGGATAAACAAGTTTCTACTGTGTAGCACAGAGAACTATATTCAATATCTTGAAATCCATAATGAAAAAGAATATGGAAAGGAATATATGTATGTATATGTATGACTGAAACATTATGCTCTACCCCAGAAACTGATACATTGTAAACTGACTATACTTCAATTAAAAAAAAAGCATTATACTCTATATGGTATTATACGTCTTGCTTTGACATTCACTCAACACCTATTCCTTCTATGTCAACATATGACCTGTTGTCTCACTCTTTTTCATAGCAGCGTAATATTCCACTTATGCAGTTATCCATCACAATTTATTTAACCAGTCCTCAGCTGGTGGGTCTTCTCAATCTTCTGCTATGACAACAATGCTGCAGTTAATAACCATGGAGACATGTCATCTCACACACGGTGAGGATATCTGAATAATTCCTGGAATTACTGAGTCCAAGTATATGTACATTTAAATTAGTGACAGACATTAACAAAATGGCTTGTTTTCTTTTTCTTTTTTTTAAAAAATATTTATTTATTAAAATATATTTCCAGGGGGAGGTAATTAGGTATTATTATTATTATTATTATTATTATTATTATTATTATTATTATTATAGGAGGTACTGGGGATTGAACCCAGGCCTTATCCCTCACCTCCTTTCCCTCCAGCAATGAGAGGAAGAGTCTTCCAAGCATTTGTGACTACTGTTCACACGTTGTCACTCCAAGGTTTGCTCTGCCTGCCCACGCGAGATGATCTGGGCTACGACAGTCAGCGATCAACTTAGCAGAGGAGGTTCTAAAGTGGGCTCAGGATGAGGGCCAGACAGATGAGAGTGTCAGGGGTTGGGCAGGGAGGAGGCTGCTGGAGCAGGACCCAGTGAGGAGGGGCGTGGGGGGGGGGACCGGGACCAGTCGCGGTGAGAAGGTGCGGCCCTGGGCCAGCCATTGTGCTGCCTCTTCACAGATCTCACTGGTGGGAGTGGCTTTGTTGGTCCAGCGTCCCTTCCGCTTCCGGTAACAGAACACTCCCCCTCCCCCTCCCTCCACGTCCCCCTTCTTTCAGGAACTGTTCTTCCTGCTCCAACCCCACAGTCCTGGTGGGTCTGCTGGTCACAACACCTCTTCTCTGGGGCCCAATGGGGCTGGGAGCTGGCCTTGGCCAGTCACAGGCCCCTTTGTTTTGTTTTTTTGCTTCTTTTCTTTTTTAATTTTAAATTTTTTTGCATTTTTTATACAATTTAAAAAAGTTACACTCCATTTACAATTATTACAGAACATTGGCTCTACTCCATGTGCTGTATAATACATCCCTGTAGCCTCTCTTACACACAGTAGTTTGTGCCTCCCACTCTCCCACCCTCCCACCCCAGATTGCCCCCTCCATTGGTGATCACCAGTTTGTTCTCTATATCTGTGAATCTGCTTCTTTTTTGTTCTACTCCTAGTTTGTTGTATATTTTTAGATTCCACATATAAGTGATATCATACACTATTTGTCTGACTTATTTCACTTAGAATAATGCCCTCCAGGTCCATCCACGTTGCTGCAAACGGCACAATTTCGCTCCTTTTTATAGGCCCCTTTGTTCTTTTCTTGCTGAGGTATAATATAAATGCAATAAAATGCAAAAAGGGCTGGGCGGATTTCTATTTCTGTTCACCCCTGGAATATAGTACACTTCCTGCATCACAGAAGATTCCTTTGGGCCCCTTGCCAAAGAGAGCTTTTAAAAATGCAAATCACATTCAGTGACTCTCCTACTTAAAGTTCCTAATGAGGCCCAAGGATGAGGCCCCAAGCCTTGCCTTGGCCCAGAGCCTGGCCAGGCTCAGACTTGCCTGCCCCAGGCCTCCCTGACCACCTCTCCTGCACTCCCTCGGCCTCAGGGTATGGCTCTGTGGCGCTCACATCATGTTCCTTCCTGCGCAGGGCCTCGGCACATGCTGTTCTCTGCTTAGAACACGATGCCTTCTCTCGGCAAGCTTAGGAGCTTTCTAATCATTCTGCAGAGTGCAGCTCTAATGCAGCTTCTGCAGGAAAGCTTCTGGACTCCACAGGCCAGGTACGGTATTTCTAGAATAAGTTTTCAAAGCATCCTGTATTTTCTCCTTGCAGATTGTAGTCATTTGTCCATCTGTGGTGGTAGTTTACCAGCACCAGCCTTACCCGATGGACTAAGCTCCTTGGGGTCAGGGACTACTTCACATCTGCCTGCCTCTCAACTGACTCTTCAGGATCTAGCAGAGCATCAGGCACATGGACTGTGATCAATAAATAATTTATTCAATAAAAGAATGAATCAACCATTTCCAAATTGACGGTCAGCTGTTTTTAAATTTATTTTCTGCCATTTTAATCCTTTTAAACACCTTCCTTTTGGGGAAGAGAATGGTTTGCTCAGTCTAGGAACAGCTGATGTACTGTTCTTTCAAAGTGTCTCCCTGCCAAAAGGACTTAGCCCATGTCACCCTAGGCACCCCTCTGTAAGGGACAGGAAAGGAGTGGAAAGAGCAGGGTTAGGGCTGGGCTTGGCCTAAATATGCCCAGCAGCTGGTGCCCGGTGTCCAGATGGTGGGGAGGAGGATGGCAGATGTGAATACAAGATGCCTAAGACAGAGTCCTTGACGTTCAACTACTTCCGGCTTACCTGGAAAAACAACATACATCTCAGAAAAGCCAACTTGGTGTGTTTGGGCATGCAAGCATTCATTGGTCATCTGGGGTGAGCCAGACACTGGAAGAAGGTCTAGACACTTGATACATGGCAGAGTAAGGAGCTGCGGTACACTGTGGACTCAGCGGTGATTTAGTGCCTTGACTTCTAGTGGTCCTCCGATCCCTGTTCCCCTTCTTTCCCTCAGTAGTTAGCACTCCACTTTTGAGTTGGGCACCTGGCTACCCAGAAAAAAATACTACACTTTTCTGCCTTCTTTGCAGTAATTGTGGCCATGTGACCAAGGGATAGAAGGTGGAGGATGCAACTCCTGAGAAGCGTCCTTAAAGGGAGAGAGCGTGAGCTGCTATCAGCCCACTTTCCTGCTGGCAAGAATGCATATGTAATGGCTGCAGTTCAGCAGCTATACTGGACCATGAGGTGACCTGGGGAGTGGAAGCCATCCTCCGCAGAGCAAAGATTTGGGACCTAGGTCCACAGCACCGTGAAATGCCATGCTAGCCTTGGACAGATTATTTCCACATGACTGGAAAATTGAGTCAGAAGTAAGCTTCTGTCTGGATTGAGCCACTGTTATTTTGGGTTTTTCGGTTACTCTCAGCTAAGCTAATTCAGCCTGTCTCAGGGGTGTAGTTGCCAGAGGAGACTGGAGGCCAAGCACAGAGAGCACGGACTGGGATAAGCAAACTGGCTTCCAACCCATGCCTGCATCCCGCCCTTGACTTGCTCTGGGATGTTTGGGAAAGCCCTCCCCTCTCTGTTCCCTCTTCTTGAACAAAGAGGGCTGGACTCTAGGGTTGCTAGCCCTAGATCTTCTAGCCCTGCTATTTCATCTTCTGGACATCATGGTGAATCATGAAGGCCCGGAATGAAGAGCTGAGAAATTTGTACTTGATTTCAGAAATCTGTACAAGATATCAGAATTTTGTACTTGATTTCTGGTGTCACTAGAGATTTTTTTTTGGTGGGGTGCAAGGAAGTGAATCGATGGAGGCAGTGCTTTAGGGAGACGAATCTGGCCTCTCCTGATTGGGATACGTGACTAAAGATGTTTTATTCCCAGATTATTTTACCTGCCCAGACCCTTTTAACCTCAGGGAAAGTTGCAGAATTACAGGAGCGTACCATATCGGTGGGCGCGCGGTGGGTTGGAGGAAACGGAGGTAGTAGGACGGCACGCTGCTGCCCCTGGGTCACTTTACTCAGGCTTCAGGCGCCACCTGGAGGGCGATTTTGGGAGTGCAGCCAAACGCCTTCACTGTAGCCTGCTCCTGGCTTCTGGATGTTTCCCCAGACACTCCCTTACTTTCTAGCTGCTGGTCTATTTTGCGGGCTTATTGGAACGGAGGATGTAGATTTTTTTTTGATTTAGGAGGTCCAAATTCAAATGCCCACAAGGGCCATGCCGCTAAGGTAAAAGAAAAAGGTGGGTTTGGGATAAGAAGCTGGATAGATATATGCCGTTTGCACATGAAAAATGCTGGAATATTCTTCCTGCGCACAGAGAATTGTGCTTTCCCTGTCTTGTTTTTGAAGCCTGCTGGCCTTTTATTTTTTCACTGTAGATCTAAGATAGGCGCGGGGTGGTTTAATTTTCTTTTAATCACTACAATAAGATGTGTCATTATAAAAAAGGCATGTGACACTCGGTTTCATTGTTGGGACAGTAAAAGGGAATGGTGAGGATTATGACAAAATAGAATTACTGATAATCCTCGGGCCAGAGGCACCCCTGCCCTGGGACTCTTGTTTTAGCAGGTCTTGCCCTGTTACCTTCTGGCTGTGCCTTTTGACCCCTGGTGAGGAGCCCAAGGGGCCAAGGAGGTGCCCTCCCAGACAGAGCTGTGTCCTCCTGTCCAGATGGCCCTGGGCTCACTTCCAGGAACTGCTGGGATCTTCCCTGGGCTTCACCTCCTGCAAGCCTCTGGTTCTGACTGTGGCGGAGGGGTGGCTGGTTTGGGGGTGGGGGGTGTCTAGAGCTTCTCCATTCCATCAGGCAGCCCCCAGCCACACGTGGCGATGGAGGACTTGACATGTGGCTAGGCTGAATTGGGTATAAGGTTAAAGTACACATCTTGAAAGCAGTATGAGAAAAAAATGAATATAAAATATTAATAATTTGAAATATTGATTAAATGTTGAAATAACATTTTGGATTTATTGGGTCAAAATATATGTATTATTAAAATGAATTCCACCTATTTATTTTTGTTTGAATTTTGCTTGTTTTTTGGGGGGGAGGTAATTGATTAGTAATTAATTTATTATTATTTTTAATTAATTAATTATTTTTAAATGGAAGCATTGGGGATTGAACCCAGGTTGTTGTGGATGCTAAGCATGCACTCTACCACTGAGCTATACCCTCCTTCCTCCACCTACTTCTTTTTACTTTATGAATGTGGTTGCTGGAAAACTTAACATTCCATTAGTGGCTGGCATTTGTAGCTCACATTATATTTATATTGGGCTGGCACAGATGGCCCAGGGAAGAGCTGTTGGGGTGTCCACAGGCCAGTGCATGAGGGCTCTTCAAATGTGGGGTGATATTCCAAATGCAGCTGGGTGAGAAGAGCAGGGGATTGTGGGCCTCCCTTTACTCCCTGTCCTGGTTCCCCAGATATTGGACCCAGGCTGGGGCGGCCTCTTTACTCAGCCCCTGCCAGCTGTAGACATACAGCAATGTCCAGAATTTTCATCTTTGCAAAAGAAATGGGAAATCTGGATTTTTACCGGAGATCACCTGATTTAAAAATGTTGGCAGTTAATTTAGATATTTAGGAAAAAACAGTGGCCTGGCCAAGACCACACAAGCCACAGAATACATATCCTTGGGCTCTGGTTCAAAGTAAGGAGACTGAGGTCAGAGAGACAAAGCTTAACTTGGTTCCCACAGCACCACCCTGCACCACCACAGAAGGGGCTGAGAGGAAACAGATGAAAGGCGCTGTAAAATCACCACCAGATCCCACCTCAATGCACCATTGGTATTAGTGATGGGGGCCCAAAGGACACAGAGAACCCTAGATTTTCATTTTTCCCTGCAGCTGGACCTCTGAAGGATGGGCATTCAGACTAAGCTACCCTCAGAGGGAAGGAGGTTGGAGTTGAGCAAACGAGGTACATGAAATGTCCACTGGAGGGCAGCAGAGGAGCAGGGAGGAGCAGCTCTGCAGGCTCCTTAGAGCATCCTCCCTGTTCCCGGCGTACCTGAGGCGGGATGCAGGCCACCAGAAGTCCACAGGGTGCTTTCCTGCAAATTGGAGGGAGCTCCCATCCTCCTGGGGGATGCAGCCCTGGGCCAGGGAATGGCTTGGCGGGTGGAGCTTGGAGTGGATGTTAGTCCTCATCCACCTATGCCCTACACACCTGGCAACCCAGGGGCCATGGTTGCAGTGGCTGTGGTGTGGCTGCAGTGGTGGGGGAGTTGGGGCTGAGGGCACCGGGACTGGAGCGGGGCAGCCCTGTTCCTGAAGGTGTGTGTCTTCTGCTCCTCTGCACGGAGTTCCAGGCGAGAGGCGGCAGGGGCTCCCCTAGCACACTGCCAGGTGCCAGTTGCTGGCTCCCACCTTTCCAGCAGGTGGCAGGCTCCAGGCTGCATCAGCAGGGCTGGCTGAGGTCAGGATGGGAGGGCTGTGCTGTCGAGGGCAGCTGGCAGGAGGAGCTGGGGGGTGGGGTGGGGTGGGATCGGCAGGATCCTGGAGGAGCAGCACAGCAGGTGTTGGAGGTGGGTGGGATTCCTGGCTCTGGAGGAGGGGACACCCTGCCCCATCAGAACTCAGCTGGCACCTAGTTCAGCAGCACAGAGGCCTGGTGCCCTGTTGTGGAGGCTCAGAGAGGGAAGTCACTGTGTGTCCAGGCAGAGCCAGGATCTTTGCTCCCAGTCAGTGTTCCTTCCTCCATGGGGCTCCTTTGGGTTGGTTCTGATTGTGTCACACCCCAGCCCAAATCCCTTCCTTGGAGTCACCCAAGCCCCTGAGCTTGGCACTCAAGGCCCTGCCTGTCCTGGCTGAAGATCACCTCTGCAGCCCCAACCCACTCCCCCCACGCCCCCTCCAATCCCACAGCTCAGCTCCTTGCAGGTATCTGGAGGAAGCCACACACCTTCAGATGTCCCTGTCTGTGTGTGTGCTCTCCCCTGCCAGCAATGCACATCTCCCATCTGGCCCATCTGTAAGTCTTCCTGGCCCTTCTGAGGCTGGGTCCCTGGCTCCCCTGTACGCTATGGCTCTTTTCTCTGCGTTATAGTACCCCCAGCAGACGGCAAGCTTGGTGAGGTTCCCCGAGTCTGCCTGGAGTGCATCCTGTATCTCTGTGTCTGGCACAGAGCAGGTGATCATAAATATATGTTGTTTAACTGAAAGGAAGGCCTGAACATATCCCTACTCCCTCCCCTCCGGTTGCAGCCTCACTATCACAGAGAGAAGACAGGCGGGGAGCCAGCTGTGTGCACGTGTGCATGCGCACGCGTGTGTGTGCATGTGTGCACGTGTGTGCGGTAGCACACATACAGAGACCGCAGGCATCAGAGACAAGAACTAATTCACGTGGGAGGTTGTACGTGCGCAGGCACAGACAGGCACAGACAGGAACAGACAGACTGTTCACATCAACCCGGAAAGACAGCTCTGTACGCAGTGGGGGATCTATGTTTTAAAAAATACATTCATTGAAGTACAGGTAACACATACAGAGAAGTACTCATGTCAAAAGTATGCAGCTTGATGAGTTTTCACAAACTGAACACATGATGCTACCAGCATGCAGATCAAGAAAGAGCAGGGGGAGCCCCCCAATCCCCACCCAGACCACAGCGGGAGCTTTTAAATAGCCTGTTGCTGTAAACAGCAAGGTCCTATTGTACAGCACAGGGAACTATATTCAATACCTTGTAACTTCCTATAATGAAAAAGAACATGAAAAGGAATATCTACACATGTGCAAATGAGTCACTGAGCTTGCTGTACATCAGAAATAAACGCAACATGGGGGAGGGGACAGCTCAGTGGTAGAGTGTGTGCTTGGCGTGCGTAAGGTCCTAGGTTCAATCCCCAGTCCCTCCATTTAAAAATGAATAAAAATTAAAAAAAGAGAAATTAATACTACATTGTAAATCAACTATACTTCAATTAAAGAAAAAATAAAGGCCTGTGGCTTGACTCTGAAGCTGGGAGAGGGAGGCCAAGGGGGGTGTGGGAAGAGGGCGTCTGGGGGCTTCAGACCTCAGTCTGTCTCCCCTCCAGGGTCTGGGCTGCTCTATGAGATTTGCTGCTTTTCAAACCCAGGCCCCCTCCCCGATGCCTCCGTTTTCCCTGCCCGCCACCCCCAGCATCCGGTCTGCCCGGCCCGGGCACAGACCCCTCCTTGGCCGGCCTGGGGCCTGTCCACCCACCCGTTCATCCACCTCAGGAGCAGCAGCATCCCCGCAGCCCTGGGCTCAAATCAGCTGACGGCCAATTTGTGCGTTTCTCCCCACACCCAAGGGGCCAGACTGTGGGAGAGCATGGCTGCCGGGGTGACATCGCCCCCAGCCAGGCTTGTCATAGCTCCAGAAGAGGAACAGAACAGGGCTAAAATGAAGCCCACCCCAATGTCTTAGAACTGCAAACACAAGGCGGGGGGCGTGCAAAGACACGCCCCCTAAAACCAGCGCTCCCAGAGCAGAGCTGGCACGAGTGTATCGGGGACAGTCAGAAATGCCTAGTGACGCTGTGCGGGGCTGTGTGACCGGACATGCACAGGGACCCTGCTTCCGACTGCATATCTTACGGAGATTGCACACAACGCTGCGTATGTGGCAGGGGTTTTGTGTGTCTGGTGGTGCTGGGACGCTGAATGTGACAGGCCGGGAGTGGATCACTGCGTGGTTGTGTGCGCAGGGTTGTGTGTCGTGGGACTGTGAGAGGTGCTGGTGCGTCCGTGCTTGGGAGCCCGTGTGTGCGCGCACAGATGTCTGCGGGTGAGGGAGCGTGTGGGGAGAGTTTTGCTCTGTGTGTGTTTGCTCGCTGCCATCAGGAGGCTCCCTGTACTGGTGCGGGCAGGTCACTCTGGAGAAGGAGAAGGAAACAGGGGGTGGTGGGGGGAGGCTGCGGATGGGCTGTCCCTTCCCCCTAGGGTCTTGCCAGTTGGCCCCCTCCTCCTGGCTCCCAGCTCTGGGGACCATTCACCCTGCCCACCGCCTGCAGAAATGGGCTGGGTAGAGCCCAGGCTGGGGCCCGGATGCTGAGGTGGCAGGCAGGCCTGGGAGGAGGGGGTGGGGCCGGCGACAAGCCAGAGCGGCAGCCATCAGTCTGGGGCACCCTGCCCTGTGCTGAGCTGGCAGCTGGCGCTGGGAGCGGGCGGGGCCCCGCCCAAGCAGGCCGGGGCAGGCCGGGCATGGTCTGTCTGGGGCGAGGGAGGGGATGGAGTTGAGGGGGCAAGCCTGGGCCTTGTTTTACCAAGATGGAAGGTTGAGGGGCAGGTGGGGGTATCCCTTTTGTGACAGGGGACATGTGTCTGTGCACGATTACGCCTGTCATGGCCTGTGCGTTTGATCTGCTTATGCGCTTGTATTTCTCTCTTGTCGGATGCATGTATCCATGGGGTCTCGGGTAGTCCCGGGTGTGCGTGACTGGTACCCAGGGATGTCTGCGTGAGGGTCTTGCCTGGATGTGTGTATGAGAGGGCTGAGTGCCTGCATGCCTGTGTGCCTGCGTGCCGGCCGTGTGTGCACCCTTATGGGAACCCTACATGGTTTCTGTCTGTCATGTTTGTGACAGACACCTATGTGAGCCAGGGCAGGCCTTCTCCAAGGTGCGTGTGTGTGTGCAGGTCTGTATGTGTGTATGTGAATTCAGGTCTTGGGCCCAGAGAGCAGAGGGAGAGTGGGTGGCAGGGGGCCTGTGCAGGGTGGGTGGTGTGTGGAGGGGACAGGTCTGGGCTTCCTGGTTTGGGGCTTGGCCAGGTCCTGGGACCACTCTGTTCCTGCAGCAAATTCACATGCTCTTCCCACTCCTCCATCATGTCCCCTCTGATGGTTTTGATTGTGTGTGTGTGTGTGTGTGTGAGAGAGAGATGACCCACAAACCACTGCAACTCTGTGTGTAACTATTCCACTGATTCCTTACAGTGAGTTTGTGTTTGTGGCAATCCTAAAGACCATGTGTGCAGCATGTGAAATGGGCACGGCTAAGTGTGACACACTGCTGTGTGTGTGTCTGTACCTACAAGCCACTGGGTACGTGCCTTCATGTGTAGGGGTCCCACGATCCCCGTGCATGTGTGTGTGTCGGGCTAAGGTTGCCCCTCCCCAGCCCTCTCCCTGCTGGGGCCCTGGTGCATACACCCTGCTGCCTCCTCCAAAGCCTGCGTGTGCTGACACTCAGCTTCTTTCTGCTCCCAACCCCACCTCTTCTCACCACTCTCAGGGATCCTCCCTGGGGACCAGAAACCCTGGGCTGTGAGGTTGAGAACTGGGCCTCCTGTGGAGCTGGCGGGTTCCCCACAGTGTGCGTTAGTATAATGGAGCCAGAGAGAGGCCACATCAGCTAGGGGCTCAGGGGGCAGCCACAGCCAGTGGCACATGTTTAGAGCCAGGCTGAACTGGGTTCAAATTTAGACTCTCATACACTACACCTGCATGACCTTGGACACAGTCTCTGCCTCAGTTTCTCCTGTTTATTTTTGGAGTTGCTATAAGGATCCATAGGTGAACATAACACCCCTGGCATAGGGCTTGGCACGTAGTAGTCTCTGGACAAATATGGGTCCTTTACTGTTTAAGGAATCACTTTGAGAACACTTCAAGATCACTGTGAGATTTTGCAGAAACGGGCCATAGGAGTTGGAGGGGGCACCTGGAGCCCGATCTCAGGGTAGCATCTGGTCTCTGACCTTCAGGGGCTCTGCAGTGTGGACCTGGGCAAAGCCTGAGCTGGAGAATTCTCCAGATGTAGCCCCTGACAGGTCCGTTCCGACCTTGCACTAAGAGAGGCCCAGGCCTTGCACCCTCTCAGACAGAGGCACAGAGATGATGTCCAGGGTGTGTGTGGAGGGGGTGAGGGGGGGTACGAGATGATCTCGAAATGGTGGTCATGGAGTGACACCCCAAAAAAGCCAACATGCAGACTCCGAAAGACTACAGTCCATCAGTGGGGGAATCACAAAGATCTAGGAGAGGAAAAAAGAGACACCGTCCAAAGGACAGGCACACAGCCTCCAATTTCAGAGGGACAGAAGTCCCGACCCCCCAAGGACAGACACTCAGATCCCCCAGAAGAACAGACACCAGGTTCCCATTCCCGATTCTCCCAGGAGGATGGACACACGTGCCCCACCCCCTCGCCCCTGGAGAGGACGCGCAGAGGGCGGCCGGCAGGCCCCGTCCCTCCTGCTGAGTCAGGCTGTCCCGGCCCAGCCCGCGGGTGCTGGGCGGGAGCGGCCAGGCGCCGCTCCAGCTCCAGGGGTGGGGCGGAGGGTGAGTCACCCAGCGGCCCCGCCGGAGCCGCCCTGGGCCCCCGGCGGCCGTGGGAGCGCGAGGGCCCAGCCAATCAGCGGCCGCCACCCGGCCTAGCGCTCTGGCCCCGCCCCCGCCGCGGGCGCGGGCGCGGGCGCGGGCTCGGGCTCCTCGGTTCCCAGGGCCCCCTCGCCCGCCGGCCTGGCGCCCGGCCAGAGGGAGCCCGTGGTCCCTGCCTGGGGTGTGAGGCTGCAGGGGCCGGAGCACGGAGCTCCCAGGGAAGAGAGCCCCTCTCTCCGGGACTCCCACCTGCTGGTTAGGGGCAGGAGTGACAGTGACGGGGTTGGGGGATTGTCTCCTTCTTGCTGCCCTCCGAGCTCTTCCCAGATTGTCCCCTCCTCAAAGGAGACAACCTGCCTTGCTTCTCAGGCTCAGGGACTGGGCTGGCCTCACACTGTTTTTTCCTGCACGATCTTGATGGCAAAATTTCTCTGCCCAGAGTCAGCTGCACCACAAGCTGGGTTTTCTGCTTCAGAAAATACAGTCACTATTCTTGGGAGGGTCATTGTTCCTAAGACTCTGGTGACCCCCAGCTACTGAGACTGGCCTGGCGAGGGCCTGGGCCGTGATACAGACCTACACATACATATGCAGACTTACCTGAGCAGGTAGGGGTTATACAGACACACAGACACATAGAGACAGACCTGTGGATGTTACGCCCAAATTCTTATATACGTGGAACACACAGAGACATTATCAGCAATTTTCAGAAAGGCAAGCATCCCAGCTCTGTCCCTTAGCACTTTTCTGACTTTGAGTCTATCATTGAATCTCTCCCAATTGTTTATCTGTAAAATGGAAATAGCTAGAATCCTTTCCTTTCAGGGTTGTTGTGAGGATTAAAGGAAAAAAAAATTGCCTGGAAATTGCCTGGGACGTTGTAATCATTCAATAAACAGTAGCGACAATGATCTAGACCCAGAAGAATAAATATACCCACACAAACACACTCTTGGACCCACACTGATACACATACACATACACACACCAATCTTCAGACATCAATACATATGCAAGGACCAGGTGTGTTTGCATATAGAGACACAGACACAAAGAGCACCCCCCAGAAAAACAGCAACCCCCCGCAACAACTGTAAAAGCAAGTTTTACTGCCCAGGGTGTGATGGGAACAGCCAGCCCAGCTGGGCGGGGGGCGGAGGCCTCCGCGTCGGGCGGTGCCCACTCCACTCAGGCTCCCACTCAGCCCCAGGGAGAGGACGCTTTCATTCTTCCAACACGCCTCTCTCTGTCCCCCGAGAGCAGTCACCCCATCCTCTCTCCACTGTTACCTGAAATCGGGCCCCACCCTCTCCCAACATCCTGAGCCTCAAGGATTTGTGCTCCGTGTGTTTGGGGGGGCGTGATGGCCTGGCTTTCTGGGGAGGGTTAGGAGGTTGGCAGGACCGCCCTGACCACACCACTTCTCTGGCCTGGTGGATCCTGGAGGGCAGTGGGTGTGAGGATTTGGCTGGTAGCCCTGGAAGCAAACAGAAGGGGACCACCTGGAGCTGGGGGTAACCCTCTGGGCTTAGAGCCTCCTGGGCTCTGGACAGTTTTCAGGCAGCTTCTCTCTACTTTTTATTTTATTTTTATTGTGCTGAGAATGCTTAATATGAGATCTACCCTCTTAAATTTTACATATACAATAGAGTATCAGCTACAGGCACCATGTTGGTAGCATCTGGAATTCACTCATCTGGCACAACTGGGCTGCCCTCTACTTCGTCTTGTGCTTTTCATTCCCAGCTTCCTTGCCAGACCCTCAGCCCTCCCTGGAGCTGGGAATATTTGAAATGGTTCTCTGGTCTTTGGGGAAGCAAGAAGGAACTAGCTCCGAGCTCTCGGAGGGAGAGTCCTTTTCTGAGCAGCCATGGCCACAGCCGGCTGGTCTTCTGCTTTGCAGATTCCCGTTGCCCTTGGGTGCCCTCCCCCCATTAACATAGGAGAATACTTTTAGCATCTTAGGCTGCCAAAGCTGGAAGGGACCCCTAAGGTTACTGAATCAAGACCTGCGATGGAGGATCCCATGTCTGAGGCCACAGTGATTCTGTAGAAGTGGCAGTCGGATTGAACCTGGCGCTCCTGTCTCCTCGTGCAGAAAAGCCCGGGTCTCAGTGCCAGCTTCCCCACCCCTCCAGCCCCCATGTCCATTTTCACAGGTTTGTGTCCCTCCTGTGTGTTGTCTGATCCTAGGAGCTGGGGTTGGACACTTGAGCAAGGAGGCGACTCAGGCCCTGTCCTTAGGGACTTCAGCCTGATAGGGGAGGAGGGTGTCAGATCCAGGGAACAGAGAGACGCATGCCACATGTGGGACCTGGACACACCAGACTGGAAGGGTCTCACAGACTCAGATAGGTTAGCAGGCCATAGCCTGAAGGAGGGTTTTGAGGGAGAGGAGAGACACGGACAAGTCAGGGGGTGGCCTCTGGATGTGGGGCTAGAGGTCTTGAGGGAAGATGGATGAGGCTTGCTCTGTCCCCTTCATGGAGTAAACTTCGGCTTCCCACCATGGGGAATGGATTCTGGGGTTTGACCAGGTGACTGCTTTAAATGTTGCAAAATGGCCAGAGGGAGACCAGAATGTCTTGCCCAGGCCTGGACCTGGATGTAATGTCCTATAATGTAACTTCCAGGGCTGGGACGCTGGTCACCTTCAGGGGCTGGATCCCTGGGGGAGCTGGGGATCAGGGGATGATTTCACCAGTGCCTTGCCAAACTCCACTTGCCTGTTTCTGAACAACTCAGTCCAGGCTTCCCAGAGGCTAGCCGGCCCTTGAGTGTGGCCGTGTCCTGCCAGTGGGTCCTTAGAGGACTGGGAAGGCTTCCCAAATGCCCCAGCCTTCAGGAGATCCCTGCTCTCAGATTTCCTGCCCCCTTTTGCCCCTCCTGGGGCCTGGATGAGCCAGAAGGGTGGGGCTCCCAGTTGGCAAGACCCAATTTTGCTGGCTGGGAGTTTTTCAGGTGCTAATTAAGAGGAGCCACCCAGAGAGAATGACTTCACTTGTTCACACACACACCCTTCTGCCCTGCCCTCTCCTCTGCTCCCATTCACACGCCCAGCCAAGGCAGGGGTGGTGGGGCCAACCGAGGGAGCCCCACGGGGAAAGCAGGGATTGGGAGCTTACGTAGCTGTCAGCAAGCAAACTGCAGGCTCAGAACATTTTTGACATTTTTTTCCCCCCAGTCAAATGTTGCAGTTGCTGCATTTCCCGTTGTTCTTCTGGCTGAACTGGATGGGCAGAACTGATGTGGATGGGCAGGGACCTAGATTTCTCCCACGGGCCCCCAAATAGCCCCACTCAGGGGAGATCCTCCCTTGTCCTGGCCTCAGTCCAGGTAGCTGCAGCCCTGTGAGGTGAGGCCCCTTGGTGGGTCCACCTTCAGTACAGGCTGTGCGAGTTTCTCCCCATTTCTTCACAATTCTCTCTGTTTCCTAAATTCTTCCAAAAGTAAAACCAGGCTCCCTTCCATCTTGGGCTGCAGGTTGAGCGTGCCATCACACACCAGGGGGTCCCAGGTGCAGATCCAGCGGTATCTGGAGGAGAGTTGCTGAGTGCTGCTGACAGCCCAGAGCTCCCAAATTCCCGCTTTGGTGCTTGCTGCAACCCCCGTAGACCCCTAGGTCTTGGCTAATCTGGAGGCAGGACGGGATGTGAGTTTCTAGATTCTGTCAGGATGGGTGCTCGGTGGCGGGGGGGGGGGTCTGCCCCCACGCTCCGTGGTGCCCGGGACCAGCGCTGCAAGTCACAAGCAAAGGGGCTGGGCAGCCGTGCCCCACGTGGAGCGGGGAGGAGCAGGCTGGCTTGTTCCTCCTCCTCCTCCGTTCTGGGAATGCCCTGCAGGGGTCGCCCTAAGCCAGCCTTCCCGTACGGCGGCTGCGGTAGGGGCCCTCTGCAGAAGCTGGTCCCATCTCGGATCCCAGGCCCCCAGCTCGGACTCTGTTCTCCGTCCAGGGTCCTCCAGCCCTCAGGATTCTAGGATAGACCACGAGGGAGGGACAGAGACAACGTGGGGCCCAGAAGCTCTGAAGCGACAGGAGTGACAAATGTCGGTGGCCAGACGGCACATGCAAATGACATGCAAATGAGCCCAGCTAGTCCGCCCTGGCCAGAGCTGAAGGCATTTTGACCCAGTCCCTCTTCCGTAGCCTGGGGGCACCCAGAGACCTTGTCGCCTGTTTTCTGTCCATGGTCATAAGGATCCCATCTGTTCCGCTCCCTCCCTCCAAGTAACAGTGCCAGGCCTGTGCTGAATCCTTTAGAAACCTCACTGAATTGTCACGATAAGCCACTGGCTGGGACCATTATCCTCATTTGTACAAGGCTCCCGCGGGGTTGGATTAATGTTTCCCAGTCTCTCCCTTTTTCTCTTAGAGGGAAAAAAATGGCCAGGTAGCAAATGGGCTTGAACAGAAACAGGACCCTCCACTCCAGCCTCTGGAGAGCAGAGTCCTCCTGAGAAGTCCCTGAGAGCGGGGGCTCTGGTCTGCAGTTTGGCACAAAAGGACTCCTGGGGGTTGAGCATGGGGAGGACTCTGAAAAAGTCACCTGGAGCCTTCCCCTCCTTCTGCGGGGCGGCCTCGCCCTGCCGGACCTGGGTGTCCTTGACCAAGGCCCCCTGCTTGTGTACTTTGTCCTTTCCTCACTGGTGTCAGCGGTTTGACTTCAGTCCCCCTTGCTGGAGCACTCGCCCATCGCCCTGGTGGGGGGCCAGGCTTTCCCAGGAACTTTTAAAGGGGGTTTTGATGCAGTTTCTGTACCTCCCTCTTGCAAAAGGCCTTCAGGAGGCCTGAGGGGGGGTGTTGAGGGTGACACTGGTCACTTTCCTGGAGTAGAGTCCCCAACACTGAAGCCTGCACTGAAGCCCTGCTTCCCCAGGAGGTTTGACACAAGCTTTCCCTGGCACTTGGCTGGGCCTGGGGAAGCTGGGAGGGGGCTGGGACTGGGGCCAGGGGAGGTTTGCCCTGCCTTCTCCTCCAAGGACTCTGCTGCAGCCTGGGCTCAGGAAAGAATCTCCCCGCTCCCTACCCACCTTAATCCAGTCCCTGCCTGGCACTCTCCTTCCTTTACCCTGTCCTGCTGTCATTCCCACCTCCTACCCCATCCCCAGCCCCTGCTCATCTCTTCTCTCCTGGGTCTTGAGCCAAGTGCCCTATTCTCTGTGCTGGCTGCTTGGGCATCTTGGCTGGTCACTCCAGAGTTCCACTGGGTTTCTCTTCCCTGGGGCCTTGAGTGTTCCTCCTTGTTGCTGGGAATGAGGTGGCTTGAGGAATGAAGCTCTGGCACATTCCAGAGTTTGGAGGTGCTCATCTGAGCACCTGGGCTCCCTGGCATCTGAGTCCCCTGGCCTAGGCCTCCTGGGGGTAGTGATGGCACAGAGGAGCAGGTACATTGGAGGCTCAGTCCCAGCGGGCCTCATTCTACCACATCCACTCCCCACTCTGCCACACCTCAGGCAACCACATGCAGCCTCCGCAGCCAGGTGTCACAGAGGCCCTCTCCTCATCCCCTCCACTCAGCAGTCTCTCCTGCTTGCTTCCTGGGGCCCCTCCATGACCCCCTTCTCTGGAAGGGGCTGCCAGGTGCCCCAGCCCACAGTGCCCCCGAGTTGTTCTGTTGGTCTGATCATGTCTCTGTCTTTAAATCCCGCCCCACCCAGTAGAGGAGGAAAAGAGGTGCTGATTCGGGCTGAGAACAGATGGGCAGATGCAGGCACAGATGTGAGAAAGGGTCCAGGTTTGACGGACAGACCTGGTTCATATCCTGACTTTGCCACCCCTGGTTGTGTGACCTAGGACAAGTAATTTCACTTGACTGCATCTCGGTTTCCCCATCTATAAAATGGGGTTAATTAAGGGCACAGTATGTAAAGTACCTGGCAAGTAGTTGTTGTGTATTAAGTGATAATGATTCTTGATACATGTAATAGTATCAACAATTGAGACAACTTCCTGGGAGAGAGGTCTTCTCTGGAACCCCTAAAAGTAGGGAAAGACCCCTCTTGATGTTCAACCCCTGCTTCCAAAAGCTGGGTGTCCCTGGGGTTGTTGTGGGCTCTGAAGCTGTCTCCCTCCCCATCAGCCCCAGTTCCCCTCTGCAAGGATTCGCCAGCTGCCCCTGGTAGGGCCTGCCTGGGCAGGTAAGCACAGTGCTCTGAAAGCCAGCACTGGGGTTTAAGCGTTCTTCTCAGTGGCTGGGAGCCTCCCTGGGCGCCCTGCCCTCGGAGAGGCTAGGGGAGCGGGCAGAGGGTGTGGGCCTGAGCAGCCAGTAGGAGGTGGGGGGCAAGGTGTGGGTCCCACTGGAGCATTCTCGGGGGAGGGGGGGTGGGGTGCAGTGTGCGGATGGCTGGGGCTAGTTTCCTTCCTGAGTTTCGATCAGTGGGGCGGGTTTAAGGCTGGGATCTGTTGAGCCAGCAGCTTTTCTTTAGGAAACTTGAGAGCCTTGAAGAGAGAAAAACAAGTCTGTTCCCCATCAAGTCCGGGGCACTGACCCTTCAGTAGGGGGGATTTTTGTCTCTGATGGAGCACCCTCTCCAGCAGACGTGTGCCTGGGGTGGGGCTGGGGACTGTGGACCTTCACAACAACCCTCGCACACACATTGTAACACACAACCTCACAACATATTCACACCCCTCTACCTTCTTCCTCTTTACACACTGATGTACACAAATGTCTTCTACGAAGCACATTCATAGAAGCTATGTATTCACACTCCCACCCTTACACACACACACAGAGCTGGCTCACACATTCACACACAAACTCTACTTTCACTTTTACTTGTACACACACACGGAGACCTACGATCACGTACAACCTCTTTTCACATTCACTCTCATTCCCTCACATTCATGACCAGCTCCCTGCAATACACTAACCTGCATGTATTTGCACACATGTTCACACACGTGTCCCTGCTTTCTTTTGCCCCAGGTCAGAAGGGCAGTTGTCCTCAGATGACAGTCAGAGCAAGAGTCCCAGGAAAATCAGCCTTTAGTAGGCTAGGCCAGCTCGTGACTGGGGACTCAGAATGATAGTAATTAAAAAAAAGCTAATAGTTAGTGGGTACCACCCTGTGCTAAGTGCTGTTCTCAGCATTCTATGTGTATCGTCTTGTTTGACATACACAGAAACCCTGTGAAATAGGGACGATTATCCCCTTGCCATAGTTCAGAATGCAGAGGCACAGAGAGGTTAAGTCACTTACCTGAGACCACACAGCTAGTCAGTATTGGAGACAGCATCTGAACCCAGGCAGTTTAAGCCAGCTGGGACTCCTTTTTTTTTTTTAAAGAAGATCTTATTTTTATTTTTATGTAGGGGGAGATAGTCAGGTTTATTTACTTATTTATTTTTAATGGAGGTGCTGAGGACTGAACCCAGGGCCTTGTGCATGCTAAGCACGTGCTCTACTACTGAGCTATATCCACCCCCTCAAGACTTCTTAAAGTCTAGAAAAATGCCCAGAAATCACTAGGGCTTTAGGTCCCCATTTGGGGACCTGTTTGGGGGTCTCTGGCCTTACTTCCCCACCAGGCGCCAGGGAGGACGCAGAGAAAGGACTTCAGGGAGATCACCATCAGCCCCTGCTTCTGATCCACCTATTGCTGCCACGCTGGCTCTTGCCGGCCCCAGGTCCCG
Organism: Vicugna pacos; assembly: GCF_048564905.1. Taxonomy (NCBI): domain Eukaryota; kingdom Metazoa; phylum Chordata; class Mammalia; order Artiodactyla; family Camelidae; genus Vicugna; species Vicugna pacos. The sequence continues at coordinate 10,446,996 of NC_132998.1, forward strand.
TTCCAGTTGCGAGAGCGCCGGCCGCCTGCAGGGGGAGTCAAGAGTGGGAGAAGCCGGGCTCCTGCCTGGAAGGGAACGCCGGGAACGGATCTGTGCCTGGAAAATCCTGGAAACACGTCTGGGACCAGGACTGGATTAGACTGCACCGTCCACCGAGCGGCCGGCTGGCTCCCGCGTCTACGGGGTGCGCGCGTGCGCACTTGCAGACGCGGTTTCCAGACTTCTCATCAGTGGACTTGATGAGAAGTCCTGAGAATCCATGCGAGGGAATACTCTGGGTCATTCTCGACATGAATCCTTCGATTAAGGGTCTATTTATTGACACAGACAGGGTGAAGCTGGCTAGAAATCTGTAAGTGTAATATGATCTCACTTCTGGAAAATACATATTTATAGGAATAAATGGTGTTCACATTATGGTAGAATTTAGCACTGTACTAGACATATGAATACACACACACACACACACACACATATACGTAATCATAAGATGCAAACTACATGAGGGTGTAGCTTTTTATCTTTTCGTTTACTACTTTATACCTAGTGCTGGAACAATACTTGGCCTGTAGAAAGTGTCCAATAAATATGGGTTGAATAAATAATGAAAGGTATTTACATATGGAAAAATCTGGAAGATTCTACACCAAAATGTTAATAGCAATGACTTCTAGGTGGTAGTATTTTGAAAGACTTTAATTTTTTCTACCTTTATTTTATTATCTGTTGTTTTAAATGTTTCAGTAATGAATTTGTGTTATTTGCATAAAGAAAAGGAAGTGCCACCAGCCTTGGGATCTTTTCTGTCCTCCACATCTTGAAAACAGGAGCCTAAACTTTAAGAAGCCAGGCAGTGGGTGGGATCGGACTTTTCTTTCCTCTCCAGTCCCCCACCCAACTTCTTCCTGCGGGTTGTCTCTGTCTGCCCCCTCCCTGCCCATAAGTTTCTGCTGGCACAGCTCCCTGAGCTTTTGTGCCACCTTAGCAGGTGAAGTCGCAGAACAATGGAGGGCCTGATGTAGGAGCCAGGAGAAGGTGCTGGGCAGCCCCCAGCATCCTCCCCACCAGCTAAGCCAGGGCTGCAAGCAGGCGACTCTGGGGCCAAGAGGAACTGGGCTGATGTTGCAGCAGGAAGAAGTGAGGTTAGACCTTAGAACTTCCTGCCAATAACAAGTGTCTGGATCGGGTCAGGGAGGTCACAGAGCCAGTTTCCTTTTCTGGAAGGTGGCAGCTGCACTCCCTTCTTACCTGCAGGGGATTATTCCGTGTATCTCTGCATACTAAATGCAGTGCTTGACGCTAAGAAGTGCCCAGTAAATATTACTGGTGGATGATAGCATGTATGAGCTTGTTGGGATGGTGGGATGTGTGGGTGGGGGCTTGGGGTCCTCTTTTTGGGTCTCTGTCCTAGTCTCATGGCTCTGTACTGCAGGATAAAATGAGCCCTGGCTTAGTGGGTCCTAGTCCTACCTTTGCTGTGTGCCCTGGCAGGTTGCTTGCTTTCTCTGGGCTTCAGTTTCTGGCGCTATGAAATAAGAGTGTTGGACAATATAACCGTTCAGATCTCTGCTCTGATGTCCTACAACAACTGGCAAGTATTATGCGCACATGGGGTGCTTTAGCTGTGAGGTCAATCTCCAGTTGTGTGGTATTGAGATTTTCTTAGCTAGAGTCTACGTTCCTTAAGACTCAGTCTGTGTTGCCACGGCACATGCCACACAGGCTGGCCTGCCTTGCCCTGCCTTGCTGGCACTCGGCATGCTGCTGTCTGTGTTCCCTGGCCCGGTGACCTTCCCCTACCCTGGACCCAGCCAGTGGTTCCTGTCCTTGTCACCGCTGTGACTCAGTAGTTACGTGGAGGAGGGGGCCATGGTTTTTCCTTTTGGGGAGTGGGTGGGCTGCAGGGCAGAGGCGTCAGTGGGCTTAGAGATTAGATTGGACATTAGGAGGATAACTCTCAGGATCGATTGCGAGAGATGCCCACTCTCCGTGTTCCCCCTCCCAACCCTGCTTTCATTACTTCTCTTTTCTGGAAAAGAGGTTAAACCTCTATTTTCCCATCTCCCAGTCCTGACAGTGAATGCTGTTCTCATTTTATTTCTGGGTATATGTGTGTTCGGGATTGGGACCATCTCCTCTTTTTGAGACAATGACTCCTAGTTACAGATGTGTTTGGTATCACAGTTCAGGCACGCTTACACAGACATACACACCTAGGGAACACAATTTTGTGGCGTAGTATTACGCCTTATCCCCTGTGAAGCGCTCTGCTCGAGACCCATTAAATTGATTTCACCGCACACTCCTGGGTTGTAACTTGCAGTTTTGAAAATACTATTCTCTCCGGCTGAGGTTCCTTGGGGATGGGGACAGAGATCCAAGCCCCGCCCTGCGCCCCACGCCCAGGGCTTAGCTCCTTAGATGGCCATGGGTGGGATGCTGGGGAGAGGGGCTGAGGAGGTGCAGGGAGCTGGTCCAGGTAAACCCCACCTCCCAGTCCAAGAGCTCCTGCTGGGGCCTGGACCTTATTTTCCTAGGGTTGTTGGAATTCTGGAAACTTTCCCCTCAAAGTTGCCCTGTGGGCTTTTGACCCTCTGGCGTGTGGGAAGGCTGTCCTTAGTAACGTGTCTCATAAATATTTGCCAAATCAAGATTGGTTGCTGGCAGCGGGAAACCCACTGAACCTGACTGCGTCAGAGTGCAGTGGCTTCTGATGAGTAAGCCTGGACTCTTGGGTTTCTGGTCTGAACACTTCCCCCTTCCCTCTCAGTCTAGCCCTCTTCCCTCTCCCAGGCACCATCAGTTTGCCCCTAGAGGTGTGTTCCTGGCTCTCACAGTCTGAGACTGTCCCCTCCACGGAGAGGCCTCCAGCTTCCTCACCCTTGGCCAGCGGGTGCTGGAGCCAGCTCATCGTGCAAACTTGCCAGAGCTAATCGTCCTCACCTCTGCCCGACTCTGCAGTCAGTGACATCATGTCAGTAGCTTGAAATCAGCCATGGCGGGAGTTATTTACACCCCAGGAAATGGCAAACATGACAAAACAGAGAGGTGTTGTCCCAACCTGGCGGATGGTCAGCTGTTACAGCAGGAGCACCTGCTGCCCAGCGCTGGGGCCCAGCGAGTCCCCTCCCCGGCCTCTCTCCCCCGCACCCAGCAGAGGGGAAGCTTCTGGTTCTCTGTTGACTAGGGAAACACGTGTACAAGCAAATTGCCAGAAAGAGTCTCAGAGGTGCGAGATAGACGACAGGATGCATTAGACGATCTGGGTCCTTGTCTTGGCTGGGCCTCTTCCTGTCTTTGAGATCCTGGACAGTTGCTTTTTTCTTTTTTTAAATGGAGGTCCTGGGGATTGAACTCATGACCTTATGCATGCTAAGCATGCGCTCTGTCACTGAGCTGCATCCACCACCTTGGGCAGTTGCTTTTGTTTCTGCATCTGTAGACTGAACAAGAATAATACCCATTTCTCAGATTGTGGCGAGGATTAAAGAGGATGAAGGATCTGCAGGGCCCGGTAGAGTGAATGGCACTCAGAGGGTCCTCAACAGCACTTTGAAAAGTGCTTCATAAAATGTGAGCATGTTGTACGTGGGAAACGGTGATGACTCCAAAGTTAGAGTTTGGCGTTGTCCCTCCACACTCTCACTTCAACCTGCAACTTGGAGACAAACATTTACATTCTGAGTTTCCAGGCAGAGCTTTGCAAATGCTTCCTCTCCAAGGCCTCTGTCTTGGGAATGCACTCTTTGGGGGTTTGGGGGCCTCTTGGCAAGGAGGGGCTGTGGAGGTAGCAGCTTGGCTCACCTATGGGTCCCCCCTTCCGTGTGGCAGTAAGCCCATTCTCTGGATGGGCACCACCTTCCTGCATCACCAGTGCAGTGAGGAGGGCAGGACCCGCCCCCAGCTCAGCAGGCAGGAGGGTACCAGGCACAGCAGGCCAGAGTAGGTGTTCTCTGTCTGGCCTGGGGCGGAGTGAGGGGCAGTCCTTTCATCCCCTCCCTCCCCTTCTGCCCCGACTGGCCAAGAGGGGTGTAATTCAGGGGAGATAGAAACTGGCCACGTCTGATAGGTGCTGCTCCCTCCTTGCCTTCACTGGCTTTGGGGAGGTTTGAACAGGGTCAGGGTTGATCTGTGTTCTGTGTAAACCATCAGCACATGGAGGAACGCTGGACCTTTTTATAATCATGTTTTATTTGAATGTGAATTTGAAAACTTAGAACCAGCACACAAAAGCTACATCTTTAAGGATATTATTGCTTAGGGTCAAGATAAGAAAAAAGTGAATTGATCACTTATATGTGGAATCTAAAAAAAAAAAGGACACAAAGGAACTTATTTACAAAATAGAGACAGACTCACAGACACAGAAAACAAACTTGTGGTTACCAGCAAAGTGGAGGGATAAATTAGGAGCTGGGGGTTTGCAGATACTAACTCCTGCATATAAAATAGGTAAACAACAAGGACCTACTGTATAGCACAGGGAACTATGTTCAATACCTTGTATGGCCTATTATGAAAAAGAATATGAAAATGAATATATATATATATAAAATATATAAATGAATCACTATGCAGTACACCAGAAAATAACACATTGTGTATCTTTTTTAAAAATTATTTTATTTTTTTAACATTTTTTATTGATTTATAATTATTTTACAATGTTGTGTCATATCATTGTTGATTTACAGAGAATCAAAAATATTGTATAGTGTACTTCAGTAAAAAGAGAAATTGATTTTGAATCAATTTAAAGAAAAATATTAAGTACTTCATTGTACCTACGGCGTTACATAATGGCAGGTGGTGGAGGCTGAATGTGAATGGCTGATGTTTGAGAGATTCGGGAGATGCTGGTCCAAATTTGGCATGTACTTTCAGCTGCAAAGGCCGAGCCGAGGAAAGCTTCCCTGGTGCCTCGATCAGGGGACGTCATGGGCAGTCCGTGGTGGGGGAGGGGAGGCTGATGAAGGCAGAGACCACTTGAGCCTTTTCTGTCCAATTGCCCTCAAACCACAGGACAGTGACCAACCCCTTCGTTGCCTGTGTGATAGCCGGGAAGATCCGAAGGGGTGTAAATAGCCCAGCCTCATGTTGACCCCAGGAGATGACTTCAGTTGTCCCTGGAGTGCCAAAAAGAATGCCTGTTGCTCCTGCTTGAAGAAGACACCTGGACCCATGAGACCTGTACCTGTATCTACGGTGGCGCCTCCAACACTTTATTGCACTGGCTGGTTTTCACACAGATTCCTCACCTCTCCCTGGCTCCCCTTCCAGACTGCAGATACCTCAAAGGCAGGGACTTCTATTAAATTTTGTTTAACCTGGGCTGGCGCGGTGTCTGGCTTACTTATGGTAGTGCTTAATTAACGTTGATCAGGGATGAATGTTGAGGAAAGGGTTTCACTTTTGGATCTGCTGTGTGACCTTGGGTAAGTCATTCTATGTCTCTGGGTTAAGGTGTCTTTCAACACTGACATTCCCAGGTCTCTGGGAGGAGCACAGGGAGGGGGTTGAATGTAAGACTCGAGCCCAACTGCCTCTGCAAATCCTGGCCCGGCTGCTTACTGGCTGTGTGGCCTTGGGCAAATTATTTGTTCCCTCAGAGCCTCCCTCTGTAAGGTGGTGGTAATAATAGGGCTCATAGAGTTGTTAGGATCAAATATGTACTATATGTAAGGTTCTTAGATAAAAGTACAGCTGGGTGGATTCCCCAACAGCTGAACATAGTATCCAAAGGACATACACTGGGAGGATGTCAAACTGCAGAGGGAGGGTTTCTGGTGGCATGCCACAGGGCTCTGCCCTTCTTTTCCTCCAAGACAATGGATCAAGTTGAATAGAGGAATTTCTCACTACTGCACCAACATTCACATCTGCAACCAGGGCAGTCCCTCTATTCTTCCCCCTGTTCTGTGTATTCTTCATGGGACTGTGCATTCTTTCAGGGTGGGGTGGAGCCTTATCCATCTTATAGTTCCTTTATCATTTAGTTCAGTGCTCAGCCCACAGCAGGAGCTCAATTACACACACACACACACAAACACACACACACACACACACACACACACACACACACACGACCGTATTTGCATGCTCCCAACCTTGGGGCGGGGGGCATGGGATGGGGAGTGATCAATGCTTTGGAGAACAGAATTGAGAGTTACGAGGATCTCCAGAGGTTGAAAATGGAAGGAAATCAACAAGATGGAATTGAATGGGGAATCATTCACTTATCAAGTATTTACTGAGCAGCTACTGTATGATGGACACTGTTCTGAGTGCAGAGGATACAGAAGTGAGCAAAGAGACCAAACCCCCGCCTTTGTGGAGCTGACATCCTAGTGCAGAGAGAATGACAAACAAAACGGGTAAGTGAGGTATATGGTGTATTAGGAAGTGCCAAGTGCTAAGTGGAAAGAGACAAAGCAGGGAAAGTGATAAGAAGTGTCAGAGGAGGGATGGCCTCAGTGCTGCAATTTTGGTTTGGGGCAGCCCAGGGAGGTGACTTGCAGCTACATGGGGGTCTGGGAAGGAGCATTCCAGGAATCGGGAACAGCAAGTGCAAAGGCCCTGAGGCAGGAGTGTCCTTGGTATGTTTGAGAATAAATAAGGGGTTAAACTAGGTTAGGCCCCTTTCATGCTTTGTACTTTTCTCTCCTTGTCATAATTGCAGTTAAATACTTGTCTGATTACCTGTTCAGTGTCTGTTTCTCTACTAGACTCTAAGCTTTCTTGGTGCAGGGGCTGGGTCTTGTTCTCTGTTAAATTCTTAACTCTCAGCACAGGCCCTCGCGCACAGAAGGTGTTCAATTGCATTTTGGTGAGTCAATGAATAAAAGGGCTTCTGGATCAAAAAATCAACTGCACGGGCAGAAGAGGCTTGAGAGCAATTAGAGAGAAAGAGCTTGAAAAGTCGTAGCTGTGGCCAGGGGTGAACTTAGGATAGGGCAGTAAGGGAAGGGGCTGCCGGGGAGCGACAAGAAGCTGTGCTGGCCAGGGGCATTCTTGAAGGTGGGACCAGGGTGGGCAGGGGCTGCAGAACATGAGGTGTGATTGAGGATGGTTGACTTGGAGCAGGGGGTGTGACCCATTCAATAGAACCCATTCTATTGCACTTTGCAAACCTTGGTACTTTTTCTGCTGTAGGATTAGGATCCCTTGGTGTAACTTTGTGTGCAGGAACAAATCACTGAGGCTGTGAGGGGCCTAGCATTCAAATCTCCAAATCTTTTTGTCATTTTCTCCATCACTGCGTGATTTTATTTTTTTTAAATTGGGAAGACGTATGTTACAGCAGTGTTTGAGAACTCAGGAATTCAAGAAGGTCCTTGGGTGTAACTGTCATGGAAAAGAATTCATCTCTTAGAACAAGCACTTATGGGTGCCTAGAGTAAGCCAGACCCTGAGCTGGATGGAGGGGTGGATAAGACAGACATTGTGGAGACATGATCAAAGGTTTGTCTAGTGGACTGCTCTGTGGGGCAGTGATCTGAGCTAGCTGGGGGCCCTGGCTCCAGCCTGATCAGCTGTATTGGTGGCCTTGAGCAAGTCACTGAAACCACAGAGTGCTGGGTCAAAGCAGTCTTAGAGCTCATCTGGTGCAATCTGAAGTTACTCAAGGGAGCACAGACTTTGCACCCTGCCCTACGTCCTGTGGGTTCTCAGACTCCTCAAGTGTGAAATGAGGGCATTGGACCAGAGGGCCTTGAAGCTCTCTGGCTCTAATATTCTTTAATATTACAAATATGAGGAAGTTCCAGGGAGGTAGATTAGGCCCTGTTCCAAGTGTGACCTCTGCCTTCCAACCTCAGTACTGATGGGGGCAGTGGGATGGTGAAGTCAAGTCCACGGAGATCTTTCTCAAGAACGTTTGAGGAAGGAAGGCATCCATCCCTCCTTGCCTCTGCAAAGTGGTCCCCAGAGGGTAGAGTCTGGAGGTGGGTCCTCGATGGGGTTCAACCCATTTCCCAGTTTCTCTTTCTGGACTCCGAGGCTGCTCCGTGCTGCCTTCCCTCTCCACGGTGTAACTAAATCTCTGCTAGGATCCTTTCTCTCCTTTCTTCCTCACCTGGGCCTTCAGTCCCTTGATTGGCTTTTTTTTTTTTTTTTAATTTCAATGTACTTCAGCAAAAAAATCAATTACTTAAGTAATTAATTAAATTTTTAAATTGGAGTGTAGTTGATCTACAATGTTAGTTTCAGGTGTACAGCAAAGTGATTCAGTTATGCATATACATACATATATTTATTTTCTTTTCAGATTCTTTTCCATTATATCTTACTATAAGAAATTGAAGATAGTTCCTCTACAATAGGTCTTTGTTGTTTATCTGTTTTATATATAGTCACGTGGGTCTGTTAATCCTTGATCACCTTTATTCTTCCCACAGAAGGCTTGGCCTCTTCTCCTTGAGGTCATCTGTCATTCAGTTTCATTCTGGGATGCTGACGGATGAGGCGAGGGGAAGGAGGAAGGGGCTTCTAATCCTCTGGAGGGAGGGGAGATGCGCTCACCATTGCCTGGCCTGGGCGGTGGAGTATCTGTGGGACTGTTCACATTGCTAGGACTGACTTCCTCATAGCACATCTCTTGAGTGTTTATTATGACGAGTCTCTGTTTGTCCTGGCTTTGAGCTGAATTATCAAAAGTCCCAGTATCCCAGCTTCATAGTGTATCAGGCTCTAAGAAAGACGGGGGAGGGACAGGAAGAAATAGCCATCCCTCCATGTAAGGAAAAACCTTAGAAATTTCTAAAAATCAGAGCTGCCAACCCTCCTTGCCAGCAGAGGGAGGGCATCAGTGGAGGCAGCTGGTGGGAGGCTCACTAAATACTACATGAATCTGGAGCTCCTCTAATTGGTAGACTCCCAGGGCAGAGATAGAATCTATCCTGTGGGGAACCTCAAAACTCCTGTTTCTGCTCCCAGTCTCCAGGGAGGAGTATGTTTCTAAATGTACATTTTATTTCGGAGCCTGAGAGCTTCTGATAGGTGAGCTGACAAATGCAGAGTTGGACCCAAGTGGATGGGCCTGGCGCTGTGTGTTTGTGGAAAGGGACACAGGCTGGGTTTGAAATGCTCCATTCATCGCGATCCCAGATGGAGATGCCTGCTCTGAGTGGGGTGGCACCCCATGGATAATTGCTGGGTTGGGCAAGAGGAGGGACTTGGATACCCTGTTTTTCTGTTTCATTTCCAAATCCTGGAGTGTCTTTTAGCCAACGAGGACAATAACACCTCTGTTAACCTTCTGCAGTGCTGCAATGTCTCTTCCTTCTCCTCCTCTTGTACATAGATCCTCTCTTGAGAAGCTTCACTCCTCTGTCCACCATCAGCAGGGCATTCAAGTGCTCCAACTGAACCCCCTCCATCTTCTTCTCCCCTTGAATGTGCCTCCCTTCTTCTTCCCCATCTCCTCCTCCAGGAAGCCTTCCTTGAATGACCCTCCAAGACTTTGCTCAGGGCTGTCCCTCCCCATCCCCCAGCACTGAAGTCCCAGTCTCTGGCTGCTTCCTGGTCTTTGGGACGTGCCCATCCCTCCCGTAGCCTGGGTGCTTTGAGGGCAGTCTCTGGGTCTCCTCCTTGGGCTCTGCACGTGCTGGGCACCTATTCTTTAGGCGTGTCAGAAGAGGTCAGCTGGAGCCAGTGACAGACACAGTCAGGTCAAGAGCATCTTGCTCTCCAAGGCCCAGCCCAGGCACGGGAGGGGATAAAAGTCTTGTGCCGGGGCCTCGGGGCAGGAACTCACACACTTGACTGTCTGCAGCTGTGAGACCATCATTCTCTGCCATGTCTCTCTCTCCCTGCCGGGTCCGGAGGGGCTTCAGTGCTCACTCAGCCTGTTCTGCTCGCTCAGGGGGCCGAGGCAGGGGTGGCTTCAGCAGTAGGAGCCTCAGTTCCTCTGGGGGCTGCCGAGGAGGCTCTCGTGGGAGGGCCTGGGGGTCAGGGGCAAGGCTAGGGGTACGGTTTAGGGAGGGGAGCGCTGGGCCAGGACTTTCTCTGTGCCCTCCCGGAGGCATCCAGGAAGTGACCATCAACCAGAATCTGCTGACTCCACTGAAGATTGAGATCGACCCCCAGTTCCAGGTGGTGCGAACTCAGGAGACCCAGCAGATCAGAACCCTCAACAATCAGTTTGCTTCTTTCATTGACAAGGTGAGGGTCAACTCAGCTAAGCCTCTGTCTCTGCGCCTCCCTTGGAAGAGCTGTTCTCGATGGACTTGGGAATGGGGAAGTCTGATCTCCTACCACTTTTCTGATCACTTCTGCAGCAAGGAAGTCCCTCCTGTGGTCTAACTGGAGTCTCTCTGGTTATGCCAAGGCCCTATTTAATTATTTTGAAATTCCCTTTTAAATTTATTTTTTATTTTTATTGATTTTTAATTGAAATAGAGTCAGTTTAGAATGTTGCGTCGATGTCTGGTGTGTAGCATGATGTTTCGCTCATACCTGTAGCTACATATATTCCTTTTCATTGTAAGTTACTACAAGATATTGAATATAGTTCCCTGTGCTATTTGAAATTCCCTTTATACAAACGTTATTCTAATTCACTTAGTGTGGTTGCAAACATTTATTAAAGGCCTACAAGGCTCCAGGCTGGCTGGAGGGTTGTTGAGGCTTTGCTTCCCAGAGGCTGTGCCCGGGGAGCCCGACGGGAACCTCAGAGCCCCTCTGTCTGTGCTGCAGGTGCGGTTCCTGGAGCAGCAGAACAAGGTCCTGGACACCAAGTGGCACTTGCTGCAGCAGCAGCGGGTGAGAGACAGCCCCCAGGGCCTGGAGTCTTTCTTCGAGGCCTATGTGGTCCAGCTCAGGAAGTGGCTGGAGCAGCTGCAGAGAGACCGAGAGGCTCTGGATGCCGAGCTGAAGTCCTGCCAGGACCAGGAGGAGGAGTATAAGGCCAAGTAGGCAAATCATCGCGTCCCCGCGGGCCTGGGTGGGGTCCTGGAAGGCTGGGATCAGGCTGTCAGCCAGAGGGTCTCCCACTGCTTAGCTCCCAGAGACACAGGCCTGGCCTCCCCGCCAGCCCCTGTGCATGCCCTCTGAGTCTGGGCGCCCACCTGCTGCAGGTGAGAGGCCCCGCAGGCCCTGGTGCCCGGCCACAGAACCTTGGTTCTAGCAGGCCCCAGCTGCGAGGGCCACAACTTTGGTCAAGGCTGGGAGGAGATTATTGAAACAATGCCTCTGTGGGTTTTTTCTTGAGAAATTCCTGTTGAGCAGGCTGTGGGCTACTGTGACTCAGATATTCTCTGGTCAGAGGTGGAAGGGAATCCACTTAGTGGGACCATCCCCTGGTCTGTGGCGTGATTCACAGCTGGGCTGTGGTTCTGGGCTCCCCTTCCAGGTCACCTGTTGGTATAGAGAGAGCCCTGGACCAACAGGAGGCTTGGGTTTGGCGACCGTGAGCACAGAATAGCTGTGTGGCCTTGGGCAGGGATTTCTAACTTTCCCAGCTTCAGTTTCCATATCTGTAGACCAGGAAAATGTCACCCGCCTTTCTTACCTCCCAAAGCCATTGGGAGGATGCTATGTGAGGTGGAGCAGGCCCTGGGAAGAGCCCAGGATTGGGGCTGGGACACCTGGGTTTTAGATCTGCTCGGGACACCTCATTATCTATGACTTGGGCACATCACGTGATCTCCCTGAAACAATCCAAAATACCTGCTTCAGATGATGATTGTGAGTGGGAAGTGAGAAGAAGTGTTTGAATACGCCTTATAAATGTGACGTAGGGTGGCCTTATGTCATCAAGGGGATGTGGGCTGAAAGAGTAAGGGACATAAGACATGATAAAACTTCCAGATGGAAAAGAAGTGATGCGGGCTGGTCGTGTGTCCTGCCTTAGAGCATCTAAAGGCAGACTGGCATTTCAGGGAGGTCATGCTTGGAGGAGGGGCACGGGCTCCGATCTCAGGACCCCAGGCAGGACTCTTCTATGCTTACTTGACAGATATGAACGGGAGGCTCACAAGCACGCCACCGTGGAGAATGACTTTGTGGTCCTCAAAAAGGTGAGAGTGGGGTCAGCTACTCTGCCTGAATCCTGAGCATCCACAGTTCATGGAGCCAGTTCTGGGCTGGGAGGGCCGTGGGTGGGAATCCTCATGCACAACATGCTATTACACTGCCTTCAGGGACCCCCTGGGGAAATGGGACATCTATGTAGACACAGAGACCCCAGGACAAGATCTGACTGAGGGACTGTGTGACAAGCTCTGGATGTCATTGCGGTAGAGGGTGGGGAGGTAGTGGAAGAAGTAGAACTGGTTGGGATGAATCAGGGAAGGCTTCCTGAAGGTGGTATGGGCCAGTGTCAGGCTAAAAAGGGGGCAGGGCAGGGCAGGGCTGGAGAAGGAAGAAATAGGTCTTCAGAGATGAATGTGGGGGTGGATGTTGGGCGGTGTGTAACCTGAACTCCTGAACCAGAATAGGACCCCCAAAGAAGTAGGGGTATATGATTTCTGTCTTCTTGTCCCCAGGATGTGGACGAGGTTTTCCTGAGCAAGACGGAGTTGGAGGGCAAGCTGAAGGCTTTGAGCGAGTACATCTGTTTCCTGAGGCGTCTATATGAAGAAGTGAGCATTCTTCAAGGGCAGAAGTGATGGTCTGCCAAGAACTGGAGGGAGCGAGGGACAGGAAAAGGGTGGGCAGGCTCCCGGTGGCTATAGTGGGAGTGGCCAAGAGGTGAAGCCTGGTTAGTGTGACTTAGATCCCGGTCATTCAGTCATTTGACAAAGAATTACTGAGAATTTCCCATGTGAATTGCTAGGTATTGGGATGTAGCAGCGAATAACCAGACAAAAATTGTGAAGCTTGCTTTCTATTGGGAGACAGACAATAAAAAATAGACCTAGTGAATAAGTAAATTACATAGTATGTTAGAAGGTGACAAATACAATGGAAAAGAGGAAAATTAGAACAGAAAATGAGGATTGGAAATGTAAGGGGTAGGGCAGGTGGCAATTTCAAATAGGGTGGTCAGGGTGGTCTTATTTAGAAGATAAAATTTGAACAAAGATCTGAAGGAGGTGAGAAAGCCACACAGCAGGGAAATGGAGATTCCAGGTAAAGGGAGCCAGGAGCCTGCTGGTGTCTTTGAGAAAATGTAAGGAGGCCACTGTGGCTGGAGCAGTGGGAGTGAGAGGGAGGGGAGTGTGATCAGAGAGTGATGGGGACCAGATGACTCTGGGCCCTGCAGGACATAGTCCTTTATTGTCCAGGAGTCATTGGACAGTTCCTACTTTCAGATAAGGACACAGCCCTGCAGAGGGCAGGGCATGCTCAGTGCCACCCTGCGTGAATGAGGGCTGCCCCCAGAGGAGGGGGCAGGAAGTCAGGCACTCTGCCCACCTGCCTGGGGGAAAGGGGAAAGGAAGCGGTGGGGTGGCAGACACTGAATCAGTCTTTCTGGCAGGAGCTAGGCCAGCTCCAGACCCAGGCTGGTGACCTGTCCGTGGTGCTGTCCATGGACAACAGTCGCTGCCTAGACTTCAGAGACATCATCGCCGAGGTCCGAGCCCGGTATGAGGAGATTGCCCAGACCAGCAAAGCCGAGGCCGAGATGCTGTACCAGACCAAGGTGCCAGGGCCATGGGCAAGCACCGCGCTGGGGAAGGCTGGGTCTCCCTCCCGCCCGCAGGGTGGTCATCCACCTCAGCCCCACTGGGCTGTTCTGATAACCTCCCTGCAGCTCCAGGGCTGGGTGGGCACCACATTTCCCTTCTCCAGGAGGGAGGCAATGCAGGGAAACCACGGGCGACAAGCCCGGACTTCCTCAAGCACATCCCACCATGTTCTGGTCTCAGCATTTAACCCACAGCCCAAATGTGAGGAGGCTGAGAACTGGGGCCATGGTGTTTCTCATTGTCTTGGGGTCAAAGGTGAGGGTCCTCCCCAGTGATGGTGTCACCTCTGTCCCCCCTCAGTACCAGGAGCTTCAGGCGTCTGCCCAGCTTCACGGGGACAACATGAAGGAAATCAAAGCCCACATCAGTCAGCTACAGCAGACGATTCAGAAGCTGCAGAGTCAGACTGAGAACCTCAAGAAGCAGGTGAGGGTCCCAGAGCCCCCAAGGCCTCCGTCTCACTGCTTCGTGCCAGGGTCACTGCTGGGTTTGTGTGAAACCTTGATAACTGGCTGGAACTTTGGCTAATTTGGTGGGGAGAGAACTTCAAGCCCCACTTAAGAGGAGTCCAGCCCTCCTCCTGTGGACTCCGGCTGCACTGGCTCCGCACCGCCAGCCCCGGCCCCAGCCCTCACGCCGCATTCTGTGTACATGTGTCCTGGTGTGCTTCTTGCTTTCGGCAACTTGGGGAACAGTGTTAATTTCTCTCTTTTTTTATCTCTTCTTTTGACACTTACTCCTCAAGCCCAGCAGGGATTCTAAGGCTGTGTGCTGAATTTCCTGGTCCCCTGCTGGGGAGGGTGAGAGCCAGGACCTCAGGGAGCAGGAGACACGGGCAGTACGGTGGGGCACTGAGGCCCCCTTGGGTCGGGGTGGAGGTGATGCTGTGGTGCCTGCGTAGGAGGAGCAGGGAGAGGTGGAGGAAGATGACGGCAAGGCAGCGAGGTGGTTTCCAGCTCCTCCTGGAGAACCTACTTTAGATGTGAAGATTATGATTTTTAAGTTGTCAAGTGCCTTTATGCTTACTTTCCCAAAAGCCAAAGAATTGTTTTTTTGGGATCAACAGAGGGTCGAGAGCTGAGACCACAGAGTCAGGTGGTTTCCTCAAGCACTTGGGCCTGACCCCCAGGCCGCTCCCAAGCAGGGCCCTCCACGGAAAGTTCTCGGAGCACAGAGAACTTTCATTCAAAGGCCAGACTCCGTCCCTGTCCAACCTGACCTGCTCTTCTTTGGAGTATGAGGCAGCACCTGAGATGAAGGTGACCAGGTCCTATTACTCAATTTGCTGCCACAGTGTTTTGCTCATAAATTTAGATTTTTTCCTTCGGAATTTTCTGGGGTGTCTGATAAGATGCAGATTCCTGGGCTTCCCGGCAGAAAGAGGGAATCTGTCTCTAAGTGTGGAGCCCGGAAACCTGTTCTCTCAACCAAGTTCATCCCGGTGATGGTGAAGAGTGTGGAGTCTCAGAGCCCAGTGGCCAGCACCTAGGAGAGTCGCTATGTCCCCACACTGGGAACCACGGTCCCCCCACATAGCAGGGTGCCTTTCCTGGGAGAATCCCTCTTGGGGACCCAGCCCCGACCGACTCCTCCTTTTCGTGTGCAAGCCTGTTGAACTGGGGCTGCGGTAAGAACGGTGGACTGGACGTCAGCTGCTCTGGGTTAAGGTCCCAGCTCTGTCACTTACCTCCTTTCTTAGTCACAGTTTCTTCATCTGTAGAATGGAGACCGCGTTCCCATTCATAGGGTGCTGGCATGGGAAGTGAGTAATGAGAGCTTATTTTTTAAAATTTTTATTTAAAAAATTTTAGTTGAAATTTATACATATGTATGGCTGAATCACTATGCCGTACCCCAGAAACTGACACAACATTGTAAACTGACTACACTTCAGTGAGAGCCTTTAGGGGACGCCTTCTCTCCTGAACCCAACGTGAGGGTGAATCAGCTCAGCGGCGGATTAGACAGGGATGTCGTCCTTCCTCTGGGAGTTTTCTATCAGATTGGAGGCGTGCGCAGAGGATGGATTTTTCAAATCTAAAACTGAGGTCCACGGTTTGATAGATAGACTCTGACAACAACAGGACAAAGTATGTGATGAGGGGCTGTTCAACATCAAGGACCTCGTGGCCCTCAAGAGGGGACTTGTAGCTAATGACCCATACAGGACAGGAGGAGCTTCAAGAACCCCGGGAGAGAGAAGGTGCCTCAGGAAAGGTGCTGAGGTTGGGGATGGGAAGAAACAGGGACGATCACAGGAGGAAGTGGCAAAGGAGGCGGCCTCGTTTCCTGTGACTACTGTCACGAAGTACCATAAACGCGGCGGCTTGAAACGACAGAAATTATTCTCTCAGTTCTGGAGGCTAGAAGTCTGAACTCACGTATAGGTGGGCCATGCTCGCTCTGAGGGAACTGGGGGGCTTTCTTCCACGTGTGGTCACTGTGTCACTCCAATCTCTGCCTCCATTTTTTTTTTAATTGAAGTATAGTCAGTTTACAATGTTATGTCAGATTCCAGTGCTCAGCGTAATGTTTCAGTCATACATATACATACATATATTCTTTTTCATTTTTATTTTTCATTATAGGTTACTACAAGGTATTGAATATAGTTCCCTGTGCTATCCAGTATCAACTTGCTGTTTATCGATTTTGTACATGGTAGCTAGTATCTGCAAATCTCCAGCTCCCAATTTATCCCTTCCCACCCTGTCTGCCTCCATCTTCATACAGCATCGTCTCTGTGTCTGTCTCTGCATCCTCTCATCGTTTTCTGGGACACCAGTCACTGGATTGAGGGCTCACTGTGAATGCAGTATGATATCATCTTGAGATCTGTAACTAATTACATCTGCAAAGACCCTCTTTCCAAATAAGATCAGGCGCTGAAGTTCTAGGTGAACATGACAACTTTGGGGACACTATTTAACCCACTCCAGGAGTTTAGAAAGCAGGAGAAGCAATATCTTCCCTCAGACCTAGAGGAGCTAGAGGTGGCCAGGAATAATTTTGAGCTCATGAGATTACGGTTCATCTCAGCCTTGGAGTTAAATCCACAGTAGGTGCTTTGGTAGGCTGGATGGGCTTACAGCCACTTTCAGCCGCGCTTCTACACCCCATCCAGAATGCCAACCTGGAGGCCGCCATCGCCGATGCTGAGCAGCGTGGGGAGCTGGCCGTCAAGGATGCTCAGGCCAAGGTGGCCGAGATGGAGGCCGCTCTGAGAACTGCCAAGCAGGACATGGCGCGGCTGCTGCGTGAGTACCAGGAGCTGATGAGCTCGAAGCTGGCCCTGGACATCGAGATCGCCACCTACCGCAAGCTGCTGGAGGGCGAGGAGAGCCGGTGAGGGCCGGTCAGAGGGCCCCCGGGGATGTCACCGAGGTGGGGGAGGAGGATGCAAGGTCAACAAGCACTCTCCTTGCTGCAGGGGATGCTGAAAGATTTCCCGACACTCGGAGCCACTGAGGGGCACCTATTCTGTTCGGAGGGATTTTAAATTGGGGACTGGGGGTTTTATCTGCTCCGAGGGTAGTGAACTGCTCTAGGAGGCTTAAAACAACTGGGGACGCATTCTCTGCAGCCCTTCTTAGTGTTTCTTCCTCTCTTTCTTTCTCTCCCAGGATGTCTGGGGAGTGCACCAGTCAGGTCATTATCTGTGAGTATCGGGGGACTTCAGGAGAGGGGTCCCCACAAGGAGCTGAGGACTCTGCTGTGACTTTGGTGTCTTTCTTGGCAGCCGTTGGAGGAGGCAGCACTGCTGTGTCTGGAGGAGCAAGTGGTGGCCTGGCGGGCACTTGTGGACTCGGAGGTGGGAAAGGCAGCTTTGGGTCCAGCTGCTCCAGTGTTGTGACCGGAGGCTCCAGCATTGTGACTGGAGGCTCCAGCATTGTGACTGGAGGCTCCAGCATCGTGACTGGAGGCTCCAATGTTATCCTGGGCTCTGGGCAGGGCCCTGTTTTTGGCTCCTGCTCTGTGTCTGGCTCTGGCTCTGGCTCTGGCTCCACCTGCCACACCATCCTGAAGAAGACGGTCGAGTCAAGTCTGAAGACATCCATCACCTACTGAGTGGCTCAGAGGCCCCTTGCTCCCCCTGGTCTCCCGCATCCTCATCAGCCCCATCCCTGCAGGGCTGGCTCTGTGTCCACTGCCCATAGCCCGAGCCAGCCCACAGGGGACTCTGCAGAAGTCAGCCGGGTTCCACCTGCCTGCTGTTCCAGCCTTGCTCTGCATACTGATTTGATAGCGCCCTGTCCTCCAGTCAGACAGCCTCGTCTTCTCCTCTCTCCACAGCCTTCCACTGGGCTGGGAAAGCTCCTGTATTTGGGTTGGTCAGACTGCATCCCCACCCCAAGGGAGAGGCCTGAGGCCCACTGACCAGAGCCTGGGGGCTGGAACCGAGGGGTACTGCCCTCATCCTCTTGACCTGCCTCTGAGCCTCCATTTCTGTATTTCTGTCCATTTATTTCCTGTGAAATAAAAGCAGCATCCAGTTATCCCTGAAGTGGGTCTTCCTTTCTCCTTGCCACCCCTCCTTCCCCTCCCGTAAATTTTATTGAGTGCAAACCATACCCTAGACACTGTGCCAGGACTGGGTCTACTCTGACAAACAAGAGCAAACCCATCGTGCCCTCCTCCTGGGTTCGGTGTCTCGGTCACCCTTTCTGTTTCTTGTGTCTCCGGTGTAACCTCTTCCATGCATGAGAGCCAGCTCTTCCTTTCTGAAGCTCTTGGTTTCCAGGGCCAGAGGCTGGCCTCCTGCAGCTAATTCAGTCACCCTGGGTTGGGAGATGGGGATTTGTGGAGAGGTCCTTTTGTGCTCTGACCCTTCTTCCGATGATGCTCTGGCTCCAGCTCTGCCCAGGGTGGTAAGCCTCCATCTCTCACTTCTGAGCTTTAAACTGGCCTTCTGCCGGGCAGGTTAATTATTCAGCACTGACGTTAAGCCTTAGCCTTAAACACGTGTTCAAAGGGCATTTAGAGGACAGGCTGAAGGGCAGAAACAAAGGTTCCCCATGACAACGTGCAGCTTCTCTGCCACTGCTTCTAGCAATTTAGCTCTGCCCAGGCTTGCACGGCTCACCCAGCAAAGCAAAAGCTGTGCAGCTGCCCAGTTCACTCTCCTCAGGAGGCAATTTGTGGAATATCTATGGCTGTTTGGGTACCTCCTGTGGGCATCTCACTCCTCACCCCAGTCAGCTCATCAAGGGATCCCCTTTGCCTTCCTCTATGCTCCCTGGGATGCCCTCCCTCTCCTCCGACCCCACTGAAGTTCTAGTATCTCTCGTAGCTTCCTCCTGGTTAACTGCCCACAGCACACTCTATTCTTGACCCAAGACAGCCTCCTCCATCCACTCTTCCTTCTTCCCAAGTCTGTACCAGATTTCCTCTCCCTGGAAAACTTCCCCAATTCCCCGTGTCAGAAGGTGCCAGAGCCTCCCCGCCCCTGGCACAGCCTGGCTGCACCTGTTGATATCCCTGGCTCTGCTTCTGTCCCGTTCTGGTCTCGAACTCAGCTTCCCTATTAGCCTGGGACCTCTGGGCAGGTTATTCTCCTGCACCCAGGACGGGGCTCAGCAGCTTAGCTTGTGCCCAGGGGCTCTGATGGGGACTTGGGATCAGAACTATGTCCCATCCCCCTGCCCCTTGGCTCTCATCCTATCACTGGTCCCGTCTGAACATGACCGTGGAAACTCCTCCTCCTTCCCTCTTCTGCAGGAAGCTCTACTGGAAGCCAGGACTGTGGGCTGGGTCACCTTCTTCCCCTCCCTCGCAGCAGCCCATCGGCTCTTGCACTGCTCCGTCCCTCTTCCCCTCTCCACCTGGTCCACCCCCAGCGCCAGGACCTGAGCTGCAGGAGGTCATGCCATTGCCCCCTGCTTTAGGGGGAGGCCAGCCCTTTTCTCAGACCCATGGGTCTCTCCATCAAAAGTATCCAAGGAGAAGCTTTTCAGCCTTTGCCTTCTATGAGGGAGACATAAGTGGGTCAGCACACGGCCCTGGAGTAGACATCCTGGGCTTGAATTCCAGCTCTGCCATTTGCTGGTGGTGTGACTTTGACCGAGTACTTGACCTCTCCGTGCTTCAGTTCCCTTGTCTGTGAAAAGACATTAATCATGATAACACCCACCTCACAGGGCCATGTGGGGGTGAGACCATTCAGGGTCCCGGCAGGACTCCAGTTCACCCAAGACAGTTTAGCTAGATGGACTTGAATGAAAGGACCCCTTACAGAGGCATGGGTGTGTCTAAGGGATGGGACATAGGCCAGGGGCGGCCAGCAGTGGGAAGCCATGGCCACCCCAGAACCCGGGGCGGCCAACCTCCATTTTATCCAGGGCTGAGGGGTTTTCCAGGGTGTGAGACTTTCAGGGCTAAAGTGGGACAGTCCTGGGAAAATCAGGACGAGGTGGTGGCTCTGTGTAGAGCTGAAGAGACAGAGGAAGAGTGGTGACTGACTAGGTGATAGAGGCGTGGGGACTGGAAGAAGCTGCAATCATGGAGGAAGGCTGCCACCCCTCGAGTAGGGAGGGCATCGAGGAGAAATCCGCCCCCCCCAGGTCTCCTGCTAGTGTCTCCCCCTTGGCCAAACTCACCCCATCTCCCCAGAAGCCAAAGAGCCAGGGAGCAGCCCACAGGGGTCAAGGAGGTCGGCGAATGGGTCTGGGGTGGGAAAGAGGCAAAAGGAGCATCCTTAGTGTGGAGACTGGTTACATCATTTGCATGGAAAGCATCTGCCATATAGTAAGTGCTCAATAAACGCTGACTCTAACAGTCATTCCTATTGGGTGAGAAAGACCTGCCCTGGATGGTTCCTCAAGGGCATTGGCTGTTTTCTTCACCGCTTCATCTTTTCTGTCTTGGGCTCAGCACCCAGCCTGATCTGTACTGGGTGCTTGGTTGATGCCATCAGCCATCTCACCCCATCCCTTCTATAGCAGCAGCAACGCTCCATCTTCTCTGTCCTTGTGTCCTGTGCAAGGAGGGACCCGGGGCAGAGGAACGTCTCCAGAGATGGAGCCCTTGGTCCAAGCAGCAGCAGGGGAGGGAACCGTGCCTGCTCGGCTATAGAAAGGTATGAGTTTGGGTGGCCAGTATGAAGGTGGATTAGAGAGTTGGGCCGGAGAAGGCACAGTGGCTCCTGCGCTGTCTGGGCTCGGTGGGACAGAGGCTGTCTCTAAGCAGTAAAAGTGAGAGCCGGTCCTGGGCTGCCTGCGCGGCTATCACCAGCTCCTGGCTGAAAGCCTGGCACAGAGCACCAGGTAAATACAGGAGGGTATCAGTCTCTGGGGAGGAGTGGAGTGTGTGTTTGCAGCCGACTCAACTCCCACCAAGCTGGCTATGCCTGACTCAGATGGCTGACATCACCCTCTTCCCCAGGGGGACCCCACTCACCACTGTCTCTCCCTCGCATGCCATGTGGGGAGAGATAAGGGAGGCTGAGAAAGTGATTACAGCCTCAGGGACCGGAGATAAAAGTCAGTGGGAAGTGATGGCTCAGTCTTGGGATCTTGGGCCAGTGTCTTTTGAAAGGGCTTCTCTGGACGGCCTTGCTTGTAGGCAGAGGCGAGGAGGCCCAGAGAGGTTGAGTGTTGCCCTTGGACACACAGCTCAGTGGGAATTCATCTCCCAGCCTGGCTCCCCCAAATGTCTGGTGTCCTAACTCCAAGCAGGGAGGAAAATCCCTATGGGCATGAAGGGACTAGTTCTGTTGAGTGCCCTCAACTCCATCATGTAAAGGGAGGCGGGGTTCAACTTCTTCAGGCAACTGGGAGCCGCTTACATCCTCCCAGGGCCCTAGGAGAGGGTCCCACAGGCTCCTCTGGGCCTGGAGCGGGCATGCTCTCTGCCGGCCTTCCTTGGGCGGTGGAGATGGTCCCATGTCCTCTCCTTTGGGGTCCTGGGGAGACAGTCGATGCGAGTCCCAGTTCTAACCCGGCAGCTGTGTGAGGACCACAGCGAGCGCTGTTTCTGCTCCTTCCCTCAGGCACGTGTCTCCGCTCCGGGCCCAACTGCTTGCTGAAAGCTGAGGACGGTGAAGAGGGACAACCGCTAAAGTCACCTCCTCAACACGACCTTGTTCTAACACTTGACTAGCTTTGACCCCCGGGCTCCGTGGGCTGAGAAGACGGAAATGTTTTGGGGCCTCTCTGGGCTTCTGTTGAACACATGCTTCTTGGATCTGTTCGTACGTCCAGCCAGGATGGGGTGTGTCCTCCGCCCACTTCCAGCTCCCTCCAAAGTGGCCGGGCCCTTCTGGGGCGGCCCTGCCATGGGGCAGAGGGTTGGGGTCTCAGGCGGTGGTCGAGGCCCTCCTCCCTGTCTCTCTTCAGGGCCCCAAAGAGTGTGTTTTGCCTCCTCCTCCCCTGGCTTTGGGGCACCTGGGCACCCAGGCCCTTCTACCTGCTTAGTAAGTGCCCAGGTCCCAAGGTTGGGCAGGGACCCTCTTTCTATCCTGGTATCCACTTTGCCCAGCACAGGATCTCTGCCGAGCAGACAGTCTGTCAGCGTGTGACAAAAGAACAGACTACGCCCACCTTATGCTGTCACCTGTGCCCCCCAACCCTGGACCTGTCAGGAGGCAATGAGGCTGTGGGCTGGGGAGGTAGGACGGGAGCAGGTCTGGGCACTCTCACAACCATCCATTGCCCAACACTTCCTCCCTTACCACCTGCACAGCCCCGGGCCCTGGGGCCTTGGCTTACTCCCGGGGCCGTGGACAAAACCCACAGAACAGAGCCCCATTGATGGCGGCCACCAGGGCTGGATGGGAGGAGAGTAACCAGCCACTGGGTGGTGGGGGAGGCTGTAGGAGACTGTGTCATCCTGTTCCAAGTCAGGAGTGCCCCCGGGGGGAGCAGAAGGTGACATCCTGCCCCATCAGTCTCGGCTTAGCCGCAGCGCCGGAGCACAGGAGATAACCGGGAGCAGTTGGCCCTCCCCCGGCCTGCAGGGCCCCTCCCTCTCTTCCTGGGGTGATGGGGCAGGAGTGTCTGCGGAGCCCAGGAGCCAGCCCAGCTGGGAAAAGATAAAAAGCCCATCAGTGGCCCAGCAGCTCACTGCTGGCCTGCGTTCCTGCCCCTCTGCAACCATGAAGTCCTCTGTGTCTCGGCGGATGTTCTCCACCAACGGGGGCTTCAGCTCCAGCTCTGCCAGTGGTGGGGGCAGGTCCCAGGCCCACACGAGCTTTAGCTCAGTGACGGTGTCCCAGAGCAGTGGCAGCAGTGAGGGGGCCCGCTGTGGCCCCAGAATAGGCGGCTTTGGCAGCCGGAGCCTCCATAACTTGGGGGGCAGCAAGAGCATCTCTGGCAGTGTGGCTGGAGGGGCCTCATCAGGGCGGGGCCCGGGAGGCTTTGGCCTTGGCGGTGGGGCCTATATGGGCCTGGGGGCTGGGAGGCAGACGTTCAGGCCTGCCTGTCCTCCGGGTGGCATCCAGCAGGTCATTGTCAACCAGAGCCTGCTGACCCCCCTCAACGTGGAGATAGACCCAGAGATCCAGCGGGTGCGCACCCAGGAGCGGGAGCAGATCAAAGTGCTGAACAACAAGTTTGCTTCCTTCATCGACAAGGTGGGCCGAGGTGGAAGAAGGCAGGGAGGGGCTGTGGAGGAGGAGCCGGGCCCCCAAGAGAGGATGGGCCGGGTGGACGCTGTTGCGGCACATGTGCCCTGGGAATGACTTTTGGAACAATTCTGGCCTGAGCCTGGGATGCCTGGATGTGGATGGCTGGACAGTCTTTACTGTAGTTGATGGTGAATCTCCGATCCACTCATGAGGCCTGTTGGCTCCGCCCTGCTTGACTGGGTTGCAGCCTTTCCTTCGGCCATCATTAGCGCGGTTACACAGCAGCTTTACTGCACAATTAAATTAAGCAGATGTCCTCATTGCTTCTCTGGGTTGGGTGGCCCTTACTGCCTCTTGTCATTTTACAGCTGGGGAAACAGGCTTGAGTGTCAAGTCCCCAGGGAGCCCCATCTGCTCCCGGTTCTCTCAGTCTTGGGGGAGGTCTAAGGACAAAGCTGTGATCAGGACGCAGTGGTGGTGGTGGGGCGGTCCTAGCGAAATCTCCTTTTTGCTTCTTTGATTCCTCTTCACTGTTCCAGCCATGAAGCTCCGTTTGGGGTGGACAATGAGAATGGCAGTCACCGGGTCACTCTGACCCCGTGGTAGGGAGTTTGATCTATTCCATATTGGGCATGTCCTGATTCCTTCTCTGGCCTCCAGGCCAACTGGGCCAGCTCTTGTACTAGTCTCTGGCATTTCCAGGTCCATTTTGCTGCAATGTCTACCTCCACCCCGAGCTCCCAGGCAGTGGAGACCATGATGAGGAAAATCCTGGTGGATGACTATACATTGGTTCAATGGGTTCCCAGAGGGCATTCATGTCTCCATTCTCATGTGACATCCACAGTGTCCCAGGGGAAATTAGACTAGGTGATAGTGTGTCCATTTTTGAGAAGAAAAAGTTGAGGTCTGGAGGGGGCAAGTGATTTGTCTAGAATCATACAGGTACTTAGAAACAGAGGTGAGCCTGGGACTCAAGTTTGTGGCACTAAGAGGTCTTGTCACTGCTCCTGGCTGGTGGACCTGGTGCATGGTGCCCCGGGGCCATGTGACTGTGATCCTGGGGTGCTGTGGAGGTGGGATCTGGAGAAACTGGATGGCAAAGGGTGAAGCAAATTATTCCGCCCACCTCCTTACCTTCTCCCTAGTGACTTTCGGTTCTTCTGTGGGACTGTCCCAGAGGTCACACAAGCAAAGCCCTCTTTCAGCCTCTCAGAATCAAGGCCTGGGAGCTGGGGGCCTGACAGGCTGTCCATGTCTCGTGTCTTGGAACCCTGGCTGGGCAGAGAACCCACTGGGATCTGTTAAACTTACACCATGAGCATCCTTCTGAGTCTACAGAGATAGGGCTGCACATTCATATTTTAAAAATAAAAAAATGTCAAATTTACAGAAACGTTGCAATAATAATACAACATATTCCTGTATATCGTTCCTCCCAGGTTCACCAGTTTTTAGCATTTTGCCACATTTGCTTTCTTTTTCTCTGTATGTATATTTGCCTGTATATATGTATATTTATATTCACATATATTTTATATGCACCTGCATTTTTAAAAATTGATTTCGGTGCAGAATTAAGGTTCAGAAACATTGATCTCCTTCAGTTTACCCAGGACACATGAGAGTGGGAGACCCAGAGAGGTGACTGGACTGTCACTAACTAGTACATGACAGGGCTGGGGCTTTTATATTTATTAACTCTTGAGTCCTTGTTATCAGATTGGACTGTCTTTCTCGGCAATGATGGCTCTCTCAGAAACTTCTCCCTACAGCAGGGGGGCTGCGCTGCCCCGTGATGTTCTGGTCAGGAACGGATGCTGATGGTGGGCCCGCTCCTTGGTCTCTCCTGGGGCTGGGGGATGGCGCCGGCCCACCCTTCTTGCTCTGGCTCAGGTGCGGTTCCTGGAGCAGCAGAACAAGGTGCTGGAGACCAAGTGGGCACTGCTGCAGGAGCAGGGCCAGAACTCAGGCGTCACCAGGAAAAATCTGGAGCCCCTCTTTGAGAATTACATCAGAAACCTGCAGAGGAACCTGGACAGCCTCCTGAGTGAGCGGGAGAGGCTGGACTCAGAGCTGAGGAATGTGCGGGATGTCGTCGAGGACTTCAAGAACAAGTGAGGAGGGCTGGACGGTGTGGGGCCATGTGGGGATGTGGAGGGGGCAGCGCAGGAAATCTCCTGAGAGAGGGCCCCCATTCCCACATCCTGGGACCCACCTGAGGGAGTGCCCAGATACAGCTGCCTCCTTTTGGGGCTCAGGCCCTGGCCCATTGCCTCCTGGAGGATTGTCGCACTGTGTATTTTTGTAATTTAAAAAACTATCGTAAGGTAGGGAGAACTGTGTAATGAACCTCTATGTTCTCATTACCTAGCTTTAATAATCATCAGCTCACAGCCATCTATACCCTTACTCATTTGTTTCATCTGTACCCTTACTCACTTTTCTTCCTTTATTGTCTTGAAGCACATCTCAGCCATTTTGTCATTTCATTCACAAATATTTTAGTGGATATATTCACATTGTTCATCTGCGTAACTTAATAACACAGAAACACAATGCCATAAGAACACCTAAATCTTTTAAAACACTAATCCTCAATATCATCAACTATCCAATCAACAATTGAATTTCTAATTGTTCCATGGTGCCATAAGTTTTAAAAATATGCTTTTCTTGAATCAAGATGCAAGTAAGTTTCACATATTATGATTGGTTGATACATGTTTTTATATGTTTAAGGTCGAAACTTTCATAACTTTTCCAGTTGCTTGACACTGGCAAATACCAACCTTACAGTCTACGCAAAAGCAGCTGGAGAGAAGTTAATTATTTTCAATAACATCCTGTTATCAAAAGTGAATGCAAAGGTTAACCATGGTTGACACATCTTCACGTGTTCCTGCAAAGCCTCCCAAGGGCTCTGAGCCGAAGGGATGGCTGCTCTCAATTGCCATATTATTGCACAAATTCTGAGCCCATTTCCTCAGAGTGGGTGGGAGACACATTTAAAGACTGTACCCGCAGTTTCTTCATTGGTTGGCTGCACTGCAGAACTGCTCCCCAAAGGTGTTCTTGGCCTGTGTGAAACCCATCAGGGCTTTCTTAAAGCCAAGTGGGTTCAACGTCTTAAAAGGCAGAACTGGGCTGAGCCTGGGCTGAGTCTTCCCTGTGTAACAGGTACGAGGATGAAATCAACAAGCGCACTGGTGCGGAGAACGAGTTTGTGGTGCTCAAGAAGGTGAGCAGGGTGCAGGGGGTGGGGGCAGGTGGTTTGGCTGCGAGGGTGCTGGGCTGACTCACACAGAGGCAAGAGCCCTAGGGGCTGAGCCAACTGCTCCCTCCCTCACCCCCAGGATGTGGATGCCGCATACATGGGCCGAATGGATCTGCAAGGCAGAGTGCGCCTCCTGACCGAGGAGATTGACTTCCTGAGTCATCTCTACGAGATGGTGAGATAGCCAATGCACAGGGACACTTACATTTACAGACAGCGTTGGGGATCCCGTCTGGAAGTCTGATCTGAATTCACCAATGCAGCTTACTTGATAGAAGAGAGCACCTGGACTTTTAACCAATACTAGCGTCCATGTATTACGTGCTTTTAATGGCCAGGCACTGGGCTAAGCTTTTGACATAATCCTCTCAACCAGTCCATAATATAGATACTCTTATTGCCTCTATTTCATAGTCAGGGCCCCTGAGGCTTCAAGTAACTTGCCCACAGTCACCGAGCTAGTAAGAGGCAGCACTGGAATTAAAGCCTGATCCTTGGGCTTCAAGGTCTGACTCTTGCTACTGTGATACACTCTTCCCTTTCTTGCCCAGTTTGTAATGGAGCAAGGGATGGAGGAACAGTGATGGGCAGAGAGTGGGGACTGAGATTCCAGGTTGAATAGGAGGTGAGGAGTGGGTAGTGGGTACATCATGGACTCCAAGAGGGGTCCCAGGAAACAAAGGGGCTTTGAAGACTAAGGTGAGGGGTTGAACTTGACATGAGTTGATCATTGAATCATAGACTCTTAAACTTGGTAGGGACCTCAAGGCCAACCTTTCACTCAGTATAAGAGCCCTTTCTCTAACATCCAAGACAGGGGGGCATGTAGCCTCGACTTGAATACTTCTGGTGAGAGGGAGCTCACTATTTTTCAGTGCAGGCACTTCCATTGTTGAACAACTTTATTGGAAAGCTGACTTCTTGTTGGCCCTGATTCTGCCGTCTGGGCTGCACATATCCAACTGTCTTCCAAGTAACGTGTGTCCTTTGTACAACAACACTTTAGAGGTTAGGATGATTGGGGAACCGACATCTGTGGCATGTGAGGAAGTTGAGGAAGTAGGGTTCTTAGTGCAGAATTCGGAAGGCAGAGAGATGGGAAGGCAGAGTACAGATACAGGCTTCTGTTCATGCAGACTACTATTGTACTAGTTTATGTGCTATTTTTAGAAGCCACTTTGCAATGTTTGGTCCTTAAAAGTCCTCTGGATTTTTTCTCATGAATGCTTTCAAGTGTCTTCCAGCTTCCTATATTCAGGCAGCTGAATTTTTGAAACTGAGTATGAGTTAATGATTCCCCTTTTTCCTATGAAATATTGTTATGGTTTCATCCCATTATTTTAGGTCGTTGTGGGTCCTTTGCTTTTTTTTTTGGGGGGGGGTGATAATTAGGTTTGTTTGTTTGTTTGTTTATTTATTTAATGGAGGGACTGGGGATTGAACCCAGGACCCTGTGCATGCCGTGCATGCCAAGCATGCACTCTACCACTGAGCTATACCCTCCCCCATGTGGATGCTTTGAAACTTGATTCTCTATCCATAGATTGGAGATGCCCAATTGGATAAGTGGGTGTATTAGTGGTACTCAAACTCTGAGATATCTGCAGAACTGATAAGCTTTCCATTTAGTTATTTGATAACATTTCAGGGTAAAACACTGATAAACACATGAAGGCAGACAGAGCCAAGAAAAGGGTCCTAGTCCAAGAACTAAATTTTTTTCTTTAAACGGAGGTTCTGGGAATTGAACCCAGGACCTCATGCATGCTAAGCATGTGCTCTACCGCTGAGCTATACCCACTGCCCCAAGAACTAGATCTTCACTGGTACCTTCCCACCATGCTGATCTCATCCCCCCCGGTAAATAATTTGGGTTTCAAGTGGCTCAGCTATTTTAAAATCCAGTGAACCATGGCATCACCTGGCCCACATTTTCTCTCTTATTTTTAAGAATGCCAGAGAAAAGCAATTTCAAATAGAGGGAATAAAAAGGACTTCCCCAAAAAAGACTTGGTCAGATAACATCTGTGACATCCTTTAGTAGTTGGATAACACAGCCACGGAAGAAAATCTATTTGGTTTGACTTTTCCTTAAGGAAGTCTGGCTGGCTGCATGCCTCTCACACACATTTTAGAATTCATTCTAGTGGTTCATAGGAGATTGATATCAAGTTTAACTTGGGTATCTTTGTCCCCTTGTCCTAGACAGAAGACCCTCATCCACTCTTGGTGGTGACTGGTAGACAGTATTTGCCTCTTTGTCTTAAAAATTCCAAGTTAATTTTGTTCAGGATCATGCTCTGGCCCAGGACTATGGAGGGACCCTGAGCTGGGGAGATGAGGGGTGACGCTGCAAGATGATACTGGCAGTGCAGAGCTGTGACAAAATGGTTTTATCTGTGGCACCTGCCTCTGGACTGACCTGCAGAGAAGTCTAGGCAAATGATGCATTTTACTGAGCACCCGCCATGGGCCACGTATGAATCTGAACCTCAGATCAACTGTGTGAGGAAGGTATCATCCTGGCCATTTTATGGAAAAGAAGGCTGAGGCCTCATGTGGCTCATCCCCTTGGTCCTTCAGCTGGTGAATGTCACCCTGGGGACTTGAACTTAGCTTTGCCTGCTTTCAGAGCTCGTGTCTTTTCATTAAACCACAAATGTTTTAGTGATTGGGTTTCTACCCTCACTGCTGTCCTCCCAACTCATCCCACCTTTTAAGAGACAACCTAATTCAGGAATTTAACTCTATGTCAGTAGGCTATCAATTTTGGCTTTGGTAGTTCTTTTCTTAAGTTTAATTTTTTGTTGGAGTGTAGTTGATTTACAATACTGTGTTAGTTTCAAGTGTGCAGCAAAGTGATTAAGTACACATATACATATGTATGCATCTGTACTCTTTTTTTCCCAATTCTTTTCCATTATAGTTTATTACAAGAGGTAATTCTTTCTCTCTTTATTTCTGTCTCCGCTTGAGTCCTTTTCAGCTTAAATTCTGGTGTCAGTCTCCCTAGATTTGAGACTGGACTCCCTGCTTAATGGTTTGTGATTTTGGGTGAGTTACTGTCTGTGCCGTTGGGAAAGGTCAGGTAAGAGTTGGTCTGCCAAGTGCCCAGCCCAGTGCCTGACCACAGGAAACAGCCCTACGTGAGGGTTGTTGCTGCTATTATTCTATCTGTATCTGCTGTAATCCCACTGGCAGCAGTGAGCAAAGCTGGGGACAAGACCGCAATGTGCTGGGAGGTGTTGACTTAGTGGGAAGATTCGCTTCCCTTTGGGAGCCACTGAGGAGCACTGAGTGAATGAGGGGTTCGACTGGAGCTGGGGTTTAGGGCCGTTAGTCTGCAGCCCAGGGCAGGAAGGACCACGGGAGAGAGATGGAGGCAGAGACCAACTGGGAAGCAATGCATTCGTGACCGAGTGATGGAGTTGGTCTCAAAGTCAGTCTCAAAGCCAGAACACTGAAACCCAACCTGCTGTTCATGGCATCTTTAAACACCTGTTTAGGTGTGAAAGCTGATGTTCCCAGAAACACAGGGAGGGTCTGAGAACATGACCATAGTCTATAAACAGCAATGTCTTGTAGAAGAACTCACTTGGGCTTTGGCTCAGCTGACTGGTCCCAGTCTGGGCCCCGCTCAGTCAGACTGGATGACCCTGAATCTGGTGACCTTGGATGTGTCACTTCTCCAAGCCTCGTTCCTCACCTGCCTACATCAGGACCACTGTAAATGGTGGTGCAGGTTGTTAATGGCTGAGTGGAGAGTGGGGTTTGAATCAGGCCCATACTAGGCTCTCCAGGCCCTCCCAGCTGCCTCCTCCCAGCTGCCTCTGCCCAGAGGAGAGTTGTTTCCCAATTTGCACAGGAGCATTCCGTGGGCTGGCTGCAGCCCTGCAAGCCTCACAGGGTGTTCTCAGGATTAAAGAGGTGGTAAAAGTGCTGGTTCAGGGCCCAGCGCCAGCTTGAGTGCACATTCCTTTTCCCCTTCTATAATCTCTCACAAATCCACACAAAGAAAGATGTCTATCACCCTGGAAGTCCCTTTTCCAGATGGAGAGACTTAAGCCTTTCCTGGGAGTTGTAGCTTCCTTTGAGGGTGGAGCCTGGGAAGACACAGGCCTCCTGATGCCACCTGGGGCTCTGGTCCTTCATCCTTGGGCTGCCCCCTGGGAGCCCTAGGGCAGGGGCGCTGGTGACAGCAGCGACTTCTGTTTCTGCAGGAGCTGAGCCAAGTGCAGACTCACGTGTCTGACACCAATGTCGTCCTCTCCATGGACAATAACCGCAGCCTGGACCTGGACAGCATCATCGCCGAGGTCAAGACCCAGTACGAGCTGATTGCCCAGAAGAGCAGGGCTGAGGCCGAGGCCTGGTACCAGATCAAGGTGGCTGGCTCCGGGATGTGGGCTGGGACCGGACACAGACCTTCCCCCATTGTGAGAGGCCTGGGCCTCTGGGCTCCTTGGAGGCCTGGGGCCAGACACACCCAGCCTCTAGTTGTGAGGGTTGGGCCCAGGGGCCAATGTTTACCCACGTGGGCCTGTATATCTGATAGCTCACTACCACTTCTTTGGCCTCCAGTACGAGGAGTTGCAGGTGACAGCTGGGAAACATGGGGACAACCTGCGGGACACCAAGAATGAGATCTCTGAGCTCACCCGCACTGTCCAGAGGCTGCAGGGGGAGATGGATGCAGCCAAGAAGCAGGTGAGCCTCTGGAAGCGGGCCTGAGCGTCAGGTCTGGGTGTTGGCAGAGGTGAGAGACCTTCTCATTGTCATGTTGAGGGTGAGACCTGTTCTTCTCATAGACAGGGCACACTCAAATGCTGGGCCATCAAGATCAACATGCTCCTTTTACAGGGAGGAAACTGAGGCCCAGAGAGGGGAGGGGACTTGCCCAAGATCACACAGCATATTAGTGGTGAAGCAGGTGGGGCAACCTCCCCAGGGAGATTGAGCCCATCTCTAAGAGGTCAGAGCAGGAGGCTGAGGGTTCAAGAGTCCAGGTCACAATTGCTGACTCCGTCCAAGGCATGACTAAAAAGCCTGGGCTCCTCCCGAGATCAGAGTAAAGCATTTGGTTAATGGCAAATTTGTATTATTTATTTTATCTTTTTGAGGCAGTGGTTTGAGCTACAGCAGGAGGGACTAAGATTAGACTTCAGTAAGGACTTTCCCAACGGTGCTACATGATCTTGTTTGTGTAATAACATTTCTTCTCTCAGATGAATGTTTCTCTTTTCCTTCTTTCCCAGTTTGTTGGGGTGGGGGAAGTGGAAGCGGGTATGGTGATGCCTGGCTTAAGGGTAGAGAGATGAAGGTAATGGCCCTGGAGAGTGTTCCCCAAGTCTCTCATCCCCTGGGCAGTGCCAGCAGCTGCAGACTGCCATTGTGGAAGCGGAGCGGTGTGGGGACCTGGCATTAAAGGATGCTCAGAAAAAGCTTGGGGACCTGGACACAGCCCTGCACCACGCCAAGGAGGACCTGGCCCGGCTACTGCGCGACTACCAGGCTCTCATGAACATCAAGCTGGCTCTGGACGTGGAGATTGCCACTTATCACAAGCTGCTGGAGAGCGAGGAGAGCCGGTGGGTGCCCCTCCTGCCCGGATTCAGAGGGCTCTCCTGCCCTGTGGGAGATCCCGTGTAGTCTGCTCTGGTGCTGGTACAAGGGGACAAGGGAGGAACCGGGGAGCTGGGCTTCTAATTCGTCACCTGTGGGAGACTTTCCCACTTGTGTTCGCTGCCTCTGCTGTGTGGCTCCTGGGCTGGCATGACCATCAGTAATCCTGATGGTGTCTGGCAGGCCTACAGGAGCAAGACTCTCTCTTCCAACATCAGACTCCACCACCAGTGGAAGCTTTGAAAAAAATTCATCATCTCTGTCTTTGGGAAGGCGCGAGATATGAAGGATGTACCTTAGCCAGAAAACGGCCAGCTCTGTTTTGGCATGAGTTTTGTTTCCCATTCCATCTGAGCAAGGATGAACTCTATGGTCCATGTGTGGAGGAAAGGGGCAGGGGGATGGGGCTGCACGACCTGCTGCGGCTCTGTTTTCTCTGCTGCACTGGCTTTAGGACCTGGTGAAAGGGCCCCTTGGCCCAGGGTGGCCACATGCACAAACTTCGCGTGTCTCCTGGTCTTGTCATGTGGGCTCTGGCTCCTGAGAGTCTCAAGGCCCACCGAATTGATCTACTGTAAAGGCAGAGGGAGGGAGAGGGCGGGTTTTTACTTGGGCTTCTGGGACCACTGACCCTTCTCCTGGCCTTTCTCTTTCCCCCAGGATGTCTGGAGAATGTCCCAGTGCCGTTAGCATCTGTGAGTATTTTGTTGCCTCAGGCCCAGCCCCAGTTCTGCTCGGTCCATTCAATCTGTCCTTGGCCAGAGCACACGTTCCTTCCACTTGAGTCCTGGGGACAGGTTCAGAGGGTCCCAGAGAATGAGCTCCCTGCCCCCATTTTTCCAAGGCTCCCCTGTCTGATTTCGTTCTCATCCCTCACCGATTTCTGGGAGCCCCCGCCCTCTCCCAGCATGGCTGCCCCGCCTCACCCAGATCCTTTCCCTTGCAGCGGTGACGGGCAGCTCCACCACTGTGTGCGGAGGCGGCGCAGCTGGCTTTGGGGGTGGCATATCGCTGGGTGGGAGTCGGCGAGCCAGTAAGGCTGGATTCAGCACCAATGTGGGCTATAGCACTGCCAAGGGAGGGCCCGCCCCTGGGGGCACCTCCATCCTGCAGAAGACCACCACGGTCAAGACGTCCAGCCGGAGGTATTAGCTGCTGTCTTGCAAACCAGGGCCCTTTTAGTCCCCACTCCCTTACCCGACCTCTGCTGCCCTCCTCACCTACCTCTTTAGGAGCAGGAATAGCCCTGGGACCACAGATTCAGTGTATTTGCATATAATCTGCATTTTGGGGAGGTCTCAAATCTACCCAGCTTCTCTGTTTGGTTATACAATAGGATGGGAGTGGAGGTTAAGGCCACCAGCTTGAGTGATGTGTTTGGGTGATTTGGGGGTGATTTTCTGACCACTGAGAGGAAGTTGGATTTCCCAGCTTCCCGCACCTCTTCTACTCATCTACTCTGGGCTCAGATCAGGCTGAGGGAGGAGGGAGGGAAGTCACGAGTGGTACCCAGAGGCACTTCAACCTCCCCAGTCTCCTACCAGACCCACCCAATTCCTGAATCTACCTACACCCACCTCCCCTGTCTGTACTTGTGATGTGTCTCAATAAATGGCAACTGCAGCTAGCTGTCCTGCCCAGGGAACTGAAAACTGTCCTTGTTTAGCTCCCCAACGATTGAGGCAGCAGCAACCATGCACTCACTATGCCTCAGTCATGCTGAAAGCACGCTAGATGGAGACCATCACCATTCTAGGCCTTGGCTGTTCTCTCCCCTTTGCAGAGTTCAAAGGAGAAGGCTGGAGGGAATATGTAAATTGCTCATGGTAGGACCCAGCAACTGAGCAGCTGCCTGTGAGTCAGCCCGTCCCCTGATGTTATTGAGCCCTCTGCTAATTCTGTGGGCGGGCAGGATGAGTGTTCAGTGGAGAGATCTTGGGCTTCAGAACTAGATAGACCTTGGTTTAAATCCCAGCTCTGCCACTTACTAGCTTTGTGAACTTGGGCCAATTACTTAACCTCTTTGAGCCCCAGTTTCTTCCTTTGTAAAAGCAGGGTGTGATGAGAATATGCATAAAGCATCTGACTTAGAAGGGCCTTAACAAGAATTACTTCCCTTTGTTTCCCTTCCCCCTGGATTCTGGTTTCCCAGCTCATCACCTTGGAGTCAGATGATTTCTCTCTCAGCCCTCACATCCAGTCATCAATAAAAATCCACATTTCCCTGACAATAACAGAATACACATTCTTCTCAAGTGCACACGGCACATTTTCTAGGATGGATCCTACGTTAGGCCACAAAACAAGTCTTAGCAAATTCAAGAAGGTTGAAATCATATCAAGTATCTTTGCTGACCACAATAGTATGAAACTAGAACTCAATAATAGGAGGAAACCTGGAAAAGTCATGAATACATGGAAATTAAATGACACTCTCTTGAACAACCAGTGGGTCAAAGAACAAATTAAAAGGAAGATAAAAAAGTATCTTGAGACAAAAGAAAATAGAAACACAACATACCAAAACTTAAGGGATGCAGCAAAAGCAGTTCTATGAGGGAAGTTGATAGCTATGAACACATTTATCAAGAAAACAGAATGATCCCAAATAAACAACTTAACCTTACACCTCAAGGAACTAAAAAAAGGAGAAAAAATTAAGCCCAAATTTAGCAAAAGGAAGGAAATAATAAAGATTAAAGTAGAAATAAATTAAATAGGGAACAGAAAAATCACAGAAAAGATAAAAAACTCTACGTGTTGGTTCTTTGAAAAGATAAACAAAATTGACAAATCTTTAGCTAGACTAACCGAGATAAAGAGAGAGAAGGCCCAAATCAATAAAATCATAAATGAAAGAGGAGACATTACAACTGATACCAGAGAAATACAGAGGATCATAAGAGGCTACCCTGTACAACCATCTGCCAATAAATGGACAACCTAGAAGAAATGGATAAATTCCTAGAAACATACAACCTACCAAGAATGAATCAGGAAGAAATTAGAAATTTGAAAGATCAGTTCCTAATAAGGAGATGGACTCAATAATCAAAAATCTCCCAACAAAGAAAATCTGGGGACCGGATGGCTTCACTAGTAAATTTTCACCAAACATTTAAAGAAGAATTAATGCCAATCCTTCTTGAACTCCTCCAAAACTCAAAGTGGAGGGAAAATCCCCTAACTTATTTTATGGGGTCAGCATCAAAGCCAAATAAGGACACTACAAGAAAAGAAAACTATAGGCCAATATCCCCAGTGAATACAGATGCAAAAAATTCCCTCTGAAATGCTAGAAAGTTGAATTCAGCAGCACGTTCAAAGGACCATACACCATGATCTAGTGGGATTCATCCCTGGAATGCAAGGGTAGTTCAACATACACAAATCAATCAGTGTGATACATCACAGTAGTAGAATGAAAGATAAAAAAAAATCAAACAATATTTCAATAGATGCAGAAAAAGCATCTGACAAAATTCAACATCCATTCATGATAAAAACTATCAACAAACTAGGTATAGAAAGAATACACCTCAACATAATAAAGGCCATATATGACAAGCCCACAGCTAGCATCGTACTTAATGGTAAAAGGTCACAAGCTTTTCCTCCAAAATCAGGAACAAGACAAAGATGCCCACTTTCACAACTCCTACTCAGCTAGTACTGGAAGCCCTAGCCAGAGCAATCAGGCAAGAAAAAAAAAGGCATCAGAATTGGAAAGGAAAAAAATAAAATTGTTTCCATTTGTAAGTGACATGATCCTGAATCCTAAAGACTCCACCAAAAAACTGTTAGATCTAATCAGTGAATTCAGTAAAGTGACAGGATACAAAAGTAACATACAAAAATCCATAATTTTTCTATACACTAACAAGAAACAAAGAAAATGATCTCATCTACAATAGCATCAAAAACAATAAAATACTTAGGAATAAACATAACCAAGGAAGTGAAGGAGCTCTACATTGAAAACTATAAGATGTTCATGAAAGAAATTGAAGATTTCTTCAATAAATGGATAAATGGAAAGATACCCTGTCCTCATAGATTGAAAGAATTAATATTGTTAAAATATCTATGCTACCCAAAACCACTTGTAGATTCAATGCAATCCCTATCAAGATTCCAATACAGAAATAGAAAAACAGTCCTAAAATTCTTGTGGAAGCACAAAAGTACCAAAATAGCCAAAGAAATTTTGAGAAAGAAGAAGAAAGCCGGAGGCACCACAATTCCTGATTTCAAACTATATTATAAAGCTATAATCATCAAAACAGTATGGTCCTGTCATTAAAAACAGATACATTGACTAATGCAATAGAGCTCAGAAATACTCCCAATCATATACAGTCAACTAATATTTGACAAGAGAGTCAAGTTATCTTTTGATGGACATTTAGGTTGCTTCCATGTCTTGGCTATTGTAAATAGTGCTGCTATGAACATTGGGGTGCATGTGTCTTTTTTAATTAGAGTTTTTTCCCCAGATATATAACCAGGAGTAGGATTGCTGGGTCATAGGGCAACTATATTTAGTTTTTTAAGGAATCTCCATAGTGCTTTCCACAGTGGCAGCACTAAGTTACATTCCCACCAATAGTGTAAGAAGGTTCCCTTTTCTCCACACCCTCTCCAGCATTTATTGTTTGTGGACTTTTTAATGATGGCCATTCTGACTGGTGTGAGGCGATACCTCATCAAAGTTTTGATTTGTGGAATAGACCCTTTTTGATGTCCTCTCCACTCTGAGCCTGGTTACTCAGTCTCCCTCAAAGAGCTCAGACAAGCCCCACGAAACTTCCACCAGTGTTGTGGGAATGCCAGCAGAGGGATTTTGAACCCTAAACCACAGCTTAGGAATCTAAAGTCCTAGCACTTATCAAAATCAGCTCCATCTCACTAACTGGGGTGACCCTTGGCTTTGGGAGGCAGTCATAGCTTCAGAATGATCCTTCTTTTCCTGTAGGGATGGAGTGCAGAGCATGCCTGGTGCACAACACCTTATAGGAATAATAGCTAGCGTTTACTGATGCTCACTGTGCCCTGCACTGCTGTCCACCCTCTAACTGATCACTCTTCACAGCAGCCTGTGGGAGAAGTGCTATTACCATCCCCATCTTTCAGATGAGGAAACTGAGGCACAGAGTGATTAAGTAACTTCTCTAAGGTCACACAACTAGTAAATAGCAGAGTTGGGTGTGGACTCCAAGCCGTTTGGTTCCAGAGCCCAAGTTCTTAACAAGTGGGTTATGCTGCCTTCATAGAAAAAGAAATTGAGAAGCAGGAGTGCTGGAGCTGAAGAGACACTGGAGGCAATTTACTCCAAACATTTCATTTTATAGGTGAGAAAATGAGCTGAGAGAGGGCAAAAAATTGCTGATGTCAGAGTAAAACAAAGATGCAATTTTATTGGAATTATATTTCAATATATATTTCAATTTATATACTATATAAAAACTAAGTAGACACAGTTTTAATGATCATGTCACGAAACTCAAAGACTGTACCATGGGTCAGGAAGATTCACTAACAATGTGTTAATTAGAAATACTTGTGTAACGCTGGGCATTCCCACAGGGGTTTCCACGTTGAATTCCTGGAGCCTCAGGACCCAGGGGCTGCTCTCAGGGGGTCCAGGGAGAGGCTAGCAGGTGAGAAGGCTCATGGTCCCCTCCTCTGCACCAATCAGAGCATCTCCCCTGTTACCTGTTTCACAAATGGAGCTGTGCATATGTTTTTTCGTCAATTTATAGAACGTTTAACTAAGATACAAATTACAGTAACACACAATCGGAATAAACACATTTGACATCAAGCACAACCAACTCTGGGTAAAGCAGTGGCAAGGAGGCAGCCTTGCCTTTCCCGGTGGGGAGAACTGCACAGCATTCTAGAAGATACTCACTTCCTAGGTTTGAATTGCAGCTTCACTTACTAGTTGTGGGACCGGAGTGGCAAACATTTTTCGTTGACAAGAATGGCTTCGCTGCCAAGACATATTGGGTCCACCCTGCTCGCACAGGCCCATGGTAGGAGACCAGGAGTGCTCTCCGCCCCTGGGAAAGGGGGGACCCTGGGCACAGACCTCCTTGCCGTTCTAAGGGCTCCCCACCCTCCCTCTGCCCTCACTGTCCCCTTCCCGACATGCTGACTGATCCTTTTCTGCAGAATCTCTGATCCCCAAGTTGGCTCTGGCTCCCCATGGAGTGACTCAAGAGTGGCGAAGGCCAGAGAGAGGGCACGGATGGGGTCAGGGCGGGGGGGGGGTTGCTTTCCCACAGCACACACAGGTTTGGGGCTGAGAGTGAGAGAGGACTTGGGCTCCCCGTAATCCCAAGGCTGAATGCAAGGGCTTGCCGCCCTCACCCAGCAAGCCCCAAGCAAACACACCCTCCGTCCCACTCCACACCCTCGTCAGGTGGTTCATCCCTCTTTGACAAGATGGGGGAACGGCTGCCAGTGGAGGGAGGAAGGGTCACGGAGGACAAGAGCTGAGGCTGTGGGGGTGGGGCGGGACCCAGCTTTTAGCTGTCGCTGCTCCAGGCAGAGTCACCTTGTCCAATCCCCTGCCTCTGGCCCGATGCTGCAGGAGGCGTCCTCCCCTCTCCTGGGGAAGGAAACCCTTCTTGGCCTCTCTCACTCGGGGATCAATGCTCTCTTGCACACTGAGAACCTGCCTCCCTTCACTTTCTCAGGCTACAGTTAATTTGAGCATTTTGTGAACTTCTGGCAATTCTCACTTCATAACAGGGTCCTAGAACATGGCTCTAGTCCAGAGCTTTATTCCTGTTTTGCTTTGGGTTTATTGTAGGATTTGTAATTTAGTTAGTTTGGATTTAGGCAGTTGGAGGCCACAGAACTGGCCCCTCAGGGTGGTGTCATATCTTACTGGGTACTTGTAAGGCCAGGGTCACATGAGCCAGACAACCAGTCACGTGACAAAAGCAAGGCCAGAGGACGCAGCGTGCTGGCCGAGACCCCTTTGCTGCTCTCGTGGGACAGAAGCTGCGGGGTCTAAGTGGCTGTATAATTTCCCCCCTGCAGATTCTGACAAAAGCCTTGTGGTGCAGAGCTTAAGGTCACAAGCTGTGAAGTTAGGCAGGACTGGCCACCTACCTCCACCACTTCCCAGCTGTGTGGTCTCAGGCAAGTTACAAAACCTCTCTGAGCCTCAGGGTCTATAGCTCTAAACTGAGCAGAGCAGCCCTTCTTTGGCAGTGTTGTTGTGAGGAAGGGACCTTTTACAGGAAAAGCACCCAGTGTCCGGCATGTAACGGCAGCTCTACATGAGAGCACTGCTACCTGGAGAGCAAAGTAGCCTTTCTTTCATCTTTTTTTCTTTATAATTTTTAACATTTTTATGGGGGGGAATAATTAGGTTTATTTATTTAGTTTTAATTAATTTATTATTATTTTTTAAATGAAGATACTGAGGGCTGAACCAGGACCTCGTGCATGCCAAGCACGCTCTCTGCTGCTGAGCTACACCCTCCCCCTTCCTTTTCCTTCATCTTACTTTTTGTCTGAGGCATCTGGGGCGTCTCCCTCAACTCAGAGTTAACTTGATGAGAAGTACCTCAACACACCGTTTTCTCCTCGTGTTGGAGTGTCACAGCTGCAGATTACAAGACACAATGGGCACATCACGAGACTCCTTGGAGTTGTGGAGGCAAACCCTCCTCCCAGCCCATGAAAGTCCTCATCAACCTCCGGGGCAGCCAGGAGAATGGAGCTGTGAGTGAGAGGCGCAGAGACCCAGGTGAGGTAGCCAGGGGTCTGCGCTCCGGGCCCCGGCTCAGGCTATGGTCCTGGCCACCCTCCCACCGCCTCTCGGGGCAGCAAAGCAAAGACTCAGCTCCCCCAGGGGGTGGATCTAGGTGCCTTCTGCTCCTGCAGCTGCTGCACCAGCCATGCCCATCTCTGTGGTTAGGGTGGAAATTGGTAGATCCCAGAAGTGTGTGCGCTTGGAGCCCATCTGACCAAAATAGTCAGTTCAGTCGGGTTTGTTCAGGTGCCCACTTCTGGACTGGCCACTGAATACGGTAGACAGACTGACTCCATACTAGGCAGGATGGTCTGGGTGAGAGGCCAGGGAGGGCAGAGCCTCTGGGACCAGACTGCTGTGGGTTCAGGCTCCACCACATCCTGCTGTGTGACCCTGGGGGTTACTTTACTTCCTGGGTCTTCCAAGTCATCGTTTGTAAACACGGCTACAATACTGACTGCAGAGAGCTTTGGGAAGATTACACGATCACATGTATAAAAAGCATCCAGCATGGTGCCTGGCATGAAGCTGGCACTTGGGAGATACTCACTGAAAGGATGAGAGGATGTTCAACCCTGTCCCTCGCAGGAGATGGTCCTGGCTCTAGAATGCTTGCTTATGACAGGTGGTCGGACCATCCCTCGAGCTTTCTTCCGTGGTCCTTTAATGGAGCCCGGGCGCCTCCTGTCCTCCCTGCCACAGTGCTCCCCACTCTCTGTTTACTTAGAGACCACTTGGGCAGGGGCAAGGAGAGCTCAGCAAAGACCGAGATGGATGGGGACAGGGGGAGGGGTTCAGATCAGAGGTAGAAGGGAGAGGACAGCAGGGAAAGAGGATGCGGGTGGAGGTGGGAAGAGAGGAGATGGCCAGAGGGAGAGCTCCCCGCCAGCTCAGTTTTCCCTGCAGCCCGGTCCCCAAGGCCTGGATCCAATGACCACCCTCTTCTCACCCCAGGGGCCCACCCTGCTCTCTCTCTTTGCATGGAAGGAGCTGCTCATTTTGGCCATGGTCAGCTTTCATTCCGTCAGGGTCAGCTCGGGCCTGTGGGAATTCTGCAGACTCTTATCACTGCTTTCCCCCAGACTGGAACAGCAGTCTCATCAGGGATTGAGAAGAGGAGGAGGGATGCAGAGTCATCCGATTTATCCTCTAAGTAGCGATGGCAGGGGGGAGGGTATAGCTCAGTGGTGGAGTATGTGCTTAGTGTGCACAAGGTCCTGGGTTCAATCCCCAGTAACTCCATTAAAAACATCTAATTACTGCCCCCTCCCCAGTCCAAACCAACCAACCAAACAAAAGAATTAAAAAGTGGCGATGGCAAAGGCTTAGAATGCCAGGCACTATAGGAACATCCTCTCATGATCTATTAGGCAGGCGTCCCATATTATAGATGAGAGGAGGGGTTGAATAGGTTCACAGAGGTTAGCTGACCTGCCCTAGACTGCATAGCTAGTTAGTGGCAGCAGGTGGGATTTGAACACAGAAACACTGCCCTCAGTGGGGAAGAATTTAATCTAGGGCTTAAAACTAAGCATTTTGCATTTGAAAACCCTGCTTTGAGAAGGGGCTCATTGATTTCACCGTTCTGCCAAAGGGGTCACCAGCACCAAAACATTTACAAGCTTCTGCCCTGATTGCTGGGACCATTATGGGAAAACAGAACATGCTCTGTCCTGGTGGAGCCAAACAAACAGAAGCGGGGTGCACACAGTAAGGACCCAGCCTGGGGAACGCGGACCTGGAATCCTGCACACACAGACGGGGGTCCTCAGAGAAGGAACGTGAATCTTGAAAGTCTGAGGCCAAGTCACCTCTATTCAGTCCGAAGCCGGCACATGGTAGGTTCTCAATTACTGTGTGTCAAGTCAAAGTGGGTCTTCACC
The DNA here is from genome assembly GCF_048564905.1 of Vicugna pacos. Taxonomy (NCBI): domain Eukaryota; kingdom Metazoa; phylum Chordata; class Mammalia; order Artiodactyla; family Camelidae; genus Vicugna; species Vicugna pacos. The sequence goes on from NC_132998.1 coordinate 10,488,745, forward strand.
TAGGTTTGGAAGGCTAGAACGCTGGAATATGAATTTCCCCTTTTGTATGTGTACTTGGGGCCAAGTGCACATGGAGGAGTGAATAGTCATGGTAATAATGACAAATATACGTGCGGCCTCTGACAGTTTACAAAGCACTCATTCATCATAATCTCAGTGCAATCTTGAGACGAGGCAAAGGCAAATATTTGTATTATTTCCAATTTATAGCAACTGAGCCCCAGAGAATGACTTGCTGCAGGTTTGCAGAGCTGGTAAGGGCGGGCTGTGCACTTGAAGCCAGGCCCTGGGTTTCCAAATTCTGCAGAGTGAGAGACAGAGCATTTGTCTGGAGCAGAGAGGCCCCTGGAGGCTGGTGAGATGGAAGTGCAGGTGGTGGGGGATGGGGTGGGCTGTGACCCAGGAGGCCCTGGGACACCGGTTCAGCTTCTCCCAGGGGAGAGTGTCCTCCGAATGACTTCTGTAGGTGTGTTTGTGACACGTTCAGCAGGTGCAGGAAGGATGGGCCAGTGCCAAAGGCCAAGCCCAGAGATGTTTCGGATTTTTCCCTTTATGCCCCTGCAACCAAGCCCTGCTCTCCAGCACATATAAGAGACCCAGGCTAAGGCTGCAGCATTCAGTGGCCTGGTCGCTCTCGCTTCTCTGTGACAACTCTGAGCTTGCTCTACTCTCTCCAGCCATGATTGCCAGACAGCAGGGTGTCCGAGGCGGGTCCCGAGGCTTTAGCTGTGGCTCGGCCATCGTAGGAGGGGGCCGGAAGGCTGCTTTCAGTTCCATCTCCATGTCTGGGGGTGCGGGCCGCTGCTCCTCTGGGGGCTTCGGCAGCAGAAGCCTCTACAACCTCGGGGGGAACAAGAGCATCTCCATCAGCATGGCCGGGTCCCGGCAAGGTGCGGGCTTCGGGGCTGCTGGAGGTTTGGGAGCTTATGGCTTTGGTGCTGGTTTTGGCACCGGCGGTTTTGGCACCGGCAGCTTTGGTGGTGGATTTGGGGGCTCCTTCGGTGGACGTGGTGGTGCTGGCTTCCCAGTCTGCCCTGCTGGCGGGATTCAGGAGGTCACCATCAACCAGAGCCTGCTGACCCCACTCCACGTGGAGATCGATCCTGAGATCCAGAAGGTCCGGACCGAGGAGCGGGAGCAGATCAAGACTCTCAACAACAAGTTTGCTGCCTTCATTGACAAGGTGAGGCGGCCCCTTGGCCAGACAAGGTGGTAGAAGCCAGGGCTTCTGAGTCCCGGCATTTCAGACCTGACGCTGCCACAAGCCTTGGGAAAACCAGTGTACTTCTCTGGGTCTCTGTTTTCCACCTGGTTAAGGAGAGTCATCACTCTTTCTCTTTTGTCCCGTGGCTGGTGGGAAAACGTCTTGCTCAAAGCAGTTCAATAGTTGGATTTCCTAGATGTGCTGTGTGTTACTGGGCATATCATTCAACTTTTCTGGCTCCAGTCACCCCAGCTACAAAGTGGGTTCATTGTTTCTCTGCTTTTTTTTTTTTCAGATTTTGATTTCAGAAATAATGTGGTTACTAATCTAATAGTTAACTTAGAGTTAATATAATTATTTAATTATTGGCACTTCCATTGCTGGAGCAGAAGAAAACCAGGTTGGTTTTCCAAATGAGAAAGGGATCAATTCCAATGGCCGATTCTAGGTCCCAACAGGATCTCCACAGGTCATTGTGTTCATCCTCATGACTCTGGGCAAAATTGCTCATTTCTGGGTCTGGTTGAAGAGAGGAAGGGATGGGTCTCTCCTTCTCTTTTTTGTAGTCCATCTTCCTTCTCCAGGCAAGTCATTTGTGCTGTATTCTGTGCTTATATGTGATAGATGACAGTAACCAGATCTGTCATAAATCCATAGATGAATGACTGAATGGAGGAGTCCAGCACATTTGGCCAAGGACGCTCTGGTTCTCTGTGCATGAAAATCTGAGTCTTCTTAGATGAATGGGGCAAGAATGAACAACCTTGGAGTAGATGAGTGGGAATATTTTCTCTTCTTGCTAGTCTGATTAAACCCATAGAAGCTTAAAGGGGCTTTACTGTGACTCTAGGACCTATAGATGTAAAAGCAAGATCAAGTGTTTGGTGATTCCTTGCCTCACCTCCCCTCATCTCCTCTTTTAAGTTCAATCTGTGATCAGTCACCCTTATCTGCTTTCCTTCCAGTTCTGAAGCACTTACAGTGAAAATGTCATGCTAAGCTGCTACCTTGGTTTATCTGGCTAAATCCCTTCCTAGAAGGAAAGTTCAGGGAAGTCCCCTTGCAGGAGTGAGTCTAGCTGAGACTCAGAATATGTCTAGGGTTTGATCTTAAATATACTCAGTTGTGCACAGGTTCGCAGGGACATACTAGGTCCATTTATAAGTATGCTTGTTTAAAAAATCTTCAGTGAATTTATCATTCCTTCGCCTTGGGTCAGGATCACTTTGAAGTAGCCCCCAGAATGTGGTTGTATCTCCCAATTTTGTTTTCTTTTATTATTTGATAGATGTTCAGTATTCTCAGCAACTCATCCCAGGGCCCCTGGATCCCTGTGGTTGGGAAGTTGTTCTTGCTGCACAGCTGGGTCCCGCTGCCCTTGCCATGCTCTGTTCTTTACAACACACGCGGCTCGTTTGCTGCTATGGATTGGGGCCACCGTGTTGACTCCAGTGGATGGTGCCTGGAGCTGTAACATGGTAGCCCTACTCAGATGGGTCTTGGGCTGCCTGATTGGCTTGGAATGACTGGGTTGGTGTTGGCCAGCCCTCCTGCCAAAGCTTCAGGCTCTCATCAGTTGGTCGGTGCCTTTGTTAAACACAGGTGCGGTTCTTAGAGCAGCAGAATAAGGTGCTGGAGACCAAGTGGAAACTCCTTCAGCAGCAGAAGACCACCACGTCCAGCAAAAACCTCGAGCCCTTCTTTGAGACCTACATCAGTGCCCTGAGGAAGCAGTTAGATAGCTTGGCCAATGACAAAGGACGCCTGCAGTCTGAGCTGAAGATCATGCAGGACAGCGTGGAGGACTTCAAGGCCAAGTACGTGGGGAGGGGATAGCACCCGACAAATCTGCCTGGCCATGCCCCAGGCCCCCCCGGGCTCCTCTCCAGTCATTTAAAACCGCAGGCTCTGAAGAGATCCTAAAGGGGTCAGGAAGGACCTCCAGTCTGCCCTCTTTATCTACATGGTCACTTTTTAATGGGATGAGGTCTAGTAATCCTAAGTTGCCCCAAACAGAAAATCTGGGCTTTCCACGCACAACTCAGATCAGAAACCAAACAGATGAAGAGTAGTTTAGCAGCATCAGAAGAATTCGAGCTGGAGAGTTAGGTGGACCTGGTTTCCAGACCGATTCCTCCACTTACTAGTGTGATCTTTGCTGACTTGCTTAACCTCTCTAACCTTAGTTTTCTTCATCTTTAAAATGGGGATAATAGTCCTACCTTATAGGTTGTAAGAATTAAATGAAATTAAATAAGGTAGAGACAGCAGGTAGCGTAGGGATGAACGTGTAATGAACCTTGAATACATGGTAGCTCTTACTATGTTTTTCAAACAAAAATACTTCTTTTTTGTTTGTTTTGGAAGGGAGGAGGTAATTAGGTTTTTATTTATTTATTTTAATGGAGGTACTGGGGATTGAAGCCAGGACCTCTTGCACACTAAGCACGTGCTCTACCACGGAGCTACACTCTCCCCCCACCAAAATACTTCTGATTTATTACCTTCTCCTTTCTTTTTAATTAGTTAAAAACAAGGGTCTCTTGTTGTTTGTCTATTTTATATATATAGTAGTTTGTATCTGCTAACACCAAACTAACATAACATTGTAAATCAACTCTATTTCAATAAACAAACAAACAAACATAAAGGGGGATCTCGGAGATAAAGCCTTTGTTCACGCATTTCTTTTCCCATTGTGACATCACATCAAGCCCTAATTTTTACAAGTGAGAATATCAAGGCTCAGAGGGGCATTAATTTTCAGTGTCGTGCATAGCAGTTCTTATTATACTTACTATGGGATGGAGCTGAGAAAAGACCAACCCCCTGTCCCAAGTCACTCTCACACCAAAGAAAGAGAACCGGAGTATTGGCAACCCTCCTGAGCATCTGATCCACCCACTGGCCTAAGGACAGCCCTTCTGTGGAAATAAAATCAACCAGATCACTGCTGGTTTCCTCTTCATGGCTTACCTCTTGAAAACAGTCTTTCTGAAGTTTGGTTTTCACTTCTCTGAGTAAACCAGGACCTAGCTAGTACCTCATGTGTGGGACTTACTCAATACATGTAGGTTGAATGAATATCTGTCTGCACATGGGAAGATGTGGCCAATTAGATGGATTTCTTCCAAATAGATGGAGAGCGCCAAGAAACAGTAGTTCACTGCAGGGATTTTGTCTTTTCTTCTTACCCTACCCCCAGGTATGAAGATGAGATCAACAAACGCACAGCTGCTGAAAATGACTTTGTGGTCCTCAAGAAGGTAAGGGCTGAAGGAGGGTAGGGCTCTGCTGTGAGCACACCCCTTCCCCAGGAGTGGTCTTGTGCTTGAATCATGGGTTTGGTCTATCTGTGTCTCATCTCCACCCAACTGGGTACTGCCTAGATCTAACCGAACCAGGAATTAAGGCTGTGAAAATAGCTCACTTGGATAATTAACTTCCATGTCTGCGAGTGGCTTTAGGGACAGACTAGGCCAAATGATTAGTCCCTCACCACCTCATCTGGTGCTACCTTTGAGTATCCCATCACACCCCCTGCTCCCTATTGTAATGCCTGGACCTTGTCTCTTATCCTCCCCCCTCATCTGCAGGATGTGGACGCCGCCTACATGAGCAAAGTGGAGTTGGACGCCAAGGTGGACGCCCTCAACGACGAGATCAACTTCCTGAGGGTCCTCTATGCTGCGGTGAGGACTCCATCCCCACTTCTCCATTCAGGGAAAGGATTCTTCCATCTGTGAGGCTGCTGGTTGGAATTCACAGTTCTTTGAAAGGACCACAGCTCCCTTACTTCAGGGCAGTGGGCTCTTTCAAGGTCATGGATAGAAAGAGTCAAAGTGAGGGATTCAACTGAAAGGTTCTCAAAACCAGAAGCTGTCTTAGAAGATTAGAGCTAAAGATTGCATAGGATAGAATATAGGGCCATCTAGCATTTCTCTAGTGAAATAGATCCATTTCTTTTCCTTCCACACAACATACAGGGTGCCCACCAACCTTAAGTGGCTTGTGATTCCCAGGGAGCAGTAAAGACTAGAAGCATTACTTTTCTGTTTTGAGACATCACCAACCACTTGACTTCTATATAGATATTTACCCCTCTCCCTTCTCCCTACACATTGGGAATGACAAGTCTGTTTCCATCTGAGTCTGTGGTATGCCATTTTCACGATGATAGCAGATTTCTGGTGTCAGAGATTAGAAAAGACTTCAGGAGGCCTGACATGAGACTTTTTTCTTGCAGGAGCTGTCCCAGATGCAGACCCATGTCAGCGACACGTCTGTGGTCCTGTCCATGGACAACAACCGGAACCTGGACCTGGACAGCATCATCGCCGAGGTCCGCGCGCAGTATGAGGAGATTGCCCAGAGGAGCAAGGCTGAGGCTGAGGCACTGTACCAGACCAAGGTGGGTGTCAGGGATCTCTCAGGAGTTGGGAGTGGCTCCTGGGACTTTACTTTTGATGTCTGTGGGCAGACAACCACCAGCTCGAGCCCAAGAGAAGTCGGAGCTCAACTGATTCTTCTGGGCATCAGTGGCCCTGTTTGGCCTTGAGACTACATGACATTTTGTGTTATCCCTGCCACCTGTGGCTATTCTTGCTAAGTTGACTTGAGAATAGACCCCACCCAAACACTCCGACACCTACTTCCTTATATCTCTGGGATATTAGGTCCAGCAGCTCCAGACCTCAGTTGACCAATATGGGGACAACCTGAAGAACACCAAGAGTGAGATCGCAGAGCTCAACAGGATGATCCAGAGGCTGCGGGCTGAGATCGAGAACATCAAGAAGCAGGTAGACATCACCTCCCAGTCTCAGTACAGGGCCGGGGCCCAAGACAGCTGTCTCCGCAGTGGACAAACAGATCAGACATCAGGCCAGAAGGGCCTGAGCTTGTCTGCGGAGGATTTGTAGCTCTTTACATAAGCATGCCCAGATCTTTTCAGCGATATCCTAGTTAACATGACATGACACCTCAATAAATAAGGTCTCTTGGCTCTTTTTCATTGGTTTTGCTCATTTTCATCTAATCAGTCTGGTGGGGGCATTGGTGGACCCCAACTAGAGTGAATGAAATGCATGAGTCAGGGGAAAAGGACAGACAGAATTCTGACATCTTAACCCAAGCAAAGTAGCTACAGGAGAGGGGACAGATTTAGAGGTCTTGAGGACAAGACCCTGATGACTGCCTGACCCATGCTGTTGTCTGCAGTGCCAGACTCTGCAGGCATCCGTGGCCGACGCAGAGCAGCGTGGGGAGGTGGCCCTGAAAGATGCCTACAGCAAGCGCACAGAGCTGGAAACCGCCCTGCAGAAGGCCAAAGAGGAGCTGGCCCGGATGCTGCGTGAATACCAGGAGCTCATGAGCGTGAAGTTGGCCTTGGACATTGAGATTGCCACCTATCGCAAGCTGCTGGAGGGCGAGGAGTGCCGGTGAGGGGGAGGAGGCAGGGCGGGGACAGGAGGAATGAAGTTCAGGGCCACAGGAGGTCCAAGGCGCCTCAGCCGGACCGCTTGCTTCGGGGCTGGGCTGGTGCATTACGAGCCAGGACAGTGTTAGAAAAAAAGTGCACATTCAGGCCTTAAACGGGGCTGCTGAAGGATGGCAGGGTTCTTGCCATCTGCTTATTGAATGAAGCATGGCTCCAGGCTGGCTGTGGCTCATTGCTCTTTCTGTCCCCCAACAGAATGTCTGGAGAATGCCAGAGTGCCGTGAGCATCTGTAAGTACCATCTGCCCCTGCTGTGGACATTCGTTCACCCTGGTTTGGGGTGAGACTCCCAGTTGCCAGCACTGTTGGAATAACCTTGTCCTTGACTTTCTCCCGCAGCTGTGGTCGGTGGTGCCGCTGGTGCAGGAGGCATCGGTGGAGGGCTAGGAAGCGGCTCTGGATTTGGCCTGGGCAGCGGCTTTGGCTCTGGCTCCGGAATTGGCTTTGGATTTGGTGGTGGTGTCTGTGGCAGTTCCAGCGGCAAGATCATCTCTACCAGCACCCTGAGCAAGAGATCCTACCGATAGAGGAGACGAGGTCTCTGCCGCCCCTGAGGCCAGCCCGGCCAAGCCCTGGTGTCTCTGCTTCCTTCACCCCTTCTTCCATCCTCCCTTCCTGGGGCTCATCTTACCAGTGTCTCCTCAGTACCAGGGCATGGACTCTGCCTTCTTGGAGTTTGGTAGCTTCTTCCTGACTGGGGCTTGGGGACCCAGCTGGAACGGAAGAGGTGTCAGCTGACTCTTCACCTCCCATGGACAGAGGAGAATATAACCAGGAGCTTCATCTCCAGAATCATCAGGGTCACACATGCCCCCACCCAGTCCAATGCCGTCTCCTACCAGACTCTGGATATCCCTCTCCATCAGGACCATACTCCATCACTTGGCAGCAACTGGCCCTGTCAGGTCAGGACAAGAACCACTCAGTGTCCAGTCCAACTCTTTTCCTTCTCTCGCTCCATCTTCGGGTGAATCTTCAATAAACGCTTTTGTCATTCACTTTGAGCAATTGTGTTTGTTCCCTGGGGAGAAGTCTCCAGAATTCAGGTGGAAGTGAAGGAGGCTGGGGCCTGAGGGATCTGTCTGTCCAGATCACGGTCATTGGCTATTTTCTCAGGTCTCTACTTCTAAGTTGCCCAGATTATTGGGAAAGGAGGGCTGTGAGCGGAGCCTGAGGCCGTCTATAGAACAGAAACATGTAACCAACAATTACACAAAGACGGCCCAGTGCAGGCGATCAGCGCGGGGCCATCTCAGCGCTGAGGCTGAGGCACACCTGGTGGAGAGGGGTGCAAGTCTGGAGGGGCGGGCGCAGGGTAGCTACCGGAGAGGCAGTCAGGGGTCTCTACTGAATACAGAGCAAGAGGTTACTGAGCTTACGGAGCGGAGCATTTGTACTCAGGGTCGAGCAAGGCCTCCCTGTCTTCACAGAACTCCAGGCATGGGTTTTCCCACCAGGCCGCAGGCTTTTCAGGAATTGTTCACAGAATCACCAAGGTCAGGAATATTGGATGGAGAAGTGAAAGCTCATCGTTCTCATGGAGCTTTCTGCTGTGCTCACTAGTTCATGTCCTCAGGTGATTCTCTCAGGGGTGACATCTGAGCTGCTGCCCCTGAGTGGTGGGAGAGTCAGGGAGCGAGCAGGCCTTTGGGGCAGTGGAGGGTGCGGCTGCCTGACTGGGCCAGCCCTGCAGATTCTGGTTGGACAGTCAGAGCTGGGGGTCTGGGTATAGCCTTTGTGGACAGCCTGTCCTGTACTGGGCTTATTCCAAGATACCTGGAGCAGCATGATCTTTCCTTGTTCAGAGGAAGTCTGCACAGCTCCTCCTCGTGCAGTCTGACCTAAATCCCTCCTCCTGCGGGTGCAGATGCCAGAGTTCTCTGGCATCAATTGGTGCCTCCCACCCCCGACTGCCAGGGAGTTCATTCAGACTTCAGTTCCCCCCAAGGCAGTGCCCACGGGCCCTTATTGTGTGTAGAATGAAGGATACCTGGTCTGCCCAAGGCCAGTCCCTACCCACCGAGCCTTTGTACAGGCAGTCTCAGGGCAGCAGGGCAAAGCAGCGAAGGGTTAATCTCAGGGGTTTGTGCTCCTGGAAGGGGGCCTTCTGCCAGGAGCAGCCTCCCTGGGCCTTCACAAGCCCCAGCGCTAATCTCCCCATTGTCCCGGGGCTCACCCTGTGTGTCAGAGCAGGAAATCTTTGACTTCCCACCACTGCACCCCTTCCCTGGGAAAATGCTGAACGGGCTCTTTTCTGAGTTTCTAGGGTGGAGAGGAGGAGTCAAGGGCTGGAAGCTGGGGAGGGGTTTCTCAAGTTCACCCACCAGGAAGTTGCAGCTTGGAATGGGCCACACCGAGAAGCCAAGAGGGCGGGGCAGGTTAACGCCTTTCTCAGGCCCTCTGAGCAGGCGGCTGCGGGAGGGGCCAGCCCAAGTGTCACTGCCAGGTCTCTTAGAGCCTCCTCAGTTGAATTTAATGACTTACACACAAAGCTAGATTGTAGATTATATACGTGCGTGTGTGTCTTAGAATAAATGTGTTTGGATTTGTAGGCAAGTGGCTTCGTGAATGTGTTTGCTTTTTGTTTGGACAGGAGGACTCTTGTTTTACGTAAAAAGAGGGAAAACCATCGTGTTGGCCTCAATTTCCAGAACAGTCCAGGGAGTGGATCCTGGCCATTGTCCATGGGTTTGGAGTTGGCTGGCCTGTCAAAGGGGACTTGTGAGGCTTGAGAAGGAGTCAGCCAGGTGAAAAGGGTGTGGACCTGGAGTTGGGGCGAGAGGTGCAGGGGCACAGATGAGAAGGGTGCTCTCGGCAGCAAGAGTACCAGAGCAGGGAAGTGTGGCACCACGCAGTGTGTATACGAAGCCACAGCAGCTTGGCATCACGCTAGGTTAAGAGCAGGGAGTGGTGGGAAGGAGGCTGGAGATGGGGGTTGAGGCCAGACCGTGGCTTCTCCTATCATCCAATTTGTGTGGGGCTTGGGTTTTGTGTTCCAAAACTAGACAAGCTCAGAACGAGGCGTGTCTGAGAGAACAGGTCTGAAAGAGATGAAGAGGAAACTCTGGGCCACCTGCCTTCAGGGAGTGGCCTTTAGGTCCATGATGTGCTTTGGCCTGGTGTCTGGGAACCGCCACATTTGCACCTCACTGCCCTTCCAGGTGGCTGTCATGCTAAGGCTTATTGCAACGCTATGCCTCCTTTCCCAGTCTTGTTCACCAGGAGGAAATGGTCCAGGGACTAAGAGGTTTGCTGTCATTCTTTCGTTTCCTGGCAGGATCATCTTCTCCACAATAATATTCATTCCTTTAATATTTGTTGAGTACCTGCCTTATGCTAGGGGCTATGAAACATCGGTTCTAAATCTCCTTAGGTTACTTACACGATATCTCATGGTCACCCTGTTCCCTCCCACGATCACATTTTCTGCTTTAGGTCCAGCTGGACCCTCTTACATTCTGTAGTGCAGAGAAAGCCGTGCTTTTAAAAATCATTGCACTGAAAAATAAATTTGAATTTCCTCTTAACTTTCTCTTCCCCAGGTTGAATAATTGCTTAACAACTTTTGCTCCTCCCCTTTTACCTTTTGTTTCTAGTGACTTATTTAATAGCTTCCTGTTTTTTTTTAAAATTATAAATTTCTCAGAAGGACAACATGTGACTTCTAGCACAAATATGGTGGAGAACTCCTGTCACGCAGAAGAATCTTTTATAATAAAAGGTTACTCAGGGCAAACCTCGTGCTCAGTTTTATTGTCTAATTTATCTTTATCTTCTCTGGAATGCTCTGTGGTTGCTGTTCCTTCAGTTTATTCTTATAGCAGGAGATAAAATTGAGTTATTTAAGACCAGAAGGTAAGTTTCCGTCCTGGAAGCTAAGAACAGTGGAGTGGGTCTCACATGTTTCCCCCTTGACCCCTAGAATCCATCCTCACACCGCAGCCAGACTCATATGCTTATAGGTCAGCTGGTAGCTCGCCTTTGCTGAAACCCTTCAATGGCTTTGTCTCTCAGAGCAAAAGGCAGCCTTAGTCAGTGTCACAAAGTCCTGTGTGATCAGTCTCCCAGCTGCCTCATCTCTGACGCCTGTCCCCCTCCCTCACTCTGCTTCAGCTCTGCTGTCCCCATGCTGCTCCCCAAACACACCTCACCTGTCAGCCTCAGGGCCTTTGCACTTGTGGTTTCCTCTGCTCAGCACTCCCTTTATTCAGGTGTCTGCATACCTTGCTTCCTCACTGCATTCAGGTATCTGCTCAGGTCCGCTCAGACCACCATCTATGAAACAGCACCCTTGTCGTGTCTGCCTCCATTTTCCTGCTGCATATATTTTATAGCGCCTTTCACAGCCTGGCATAACGTGTATTTATTTCTTTATTGTCTGTTCCCCACTGTGAGCATGTGAGCACTAGAAGAGCAGGAACTTCATCACTGCATTCCTGGGGCCTGAAACAGTGATCGGTAAACAGTAAGCACTCAATGAGTATTTATTGCATACATAGAGAGAAAGCAGGGCAGACTGATGGGGGCCAATGTTTTGCATCTGAGGAAGAAGGACAATAAGAATATGATGGAGAAAATGAAGCGCTTGGGTCAACACAGGAGCAATGAATTCATTAAATTAAACTGTGGTTTGTCCAGAGCAACAGAAGAGGCTCTATCGTCACGTTAGGACAGAAGAACATCCCAAAGTGACACAAAATGACAAATACAAAGTAATAGCTAGTATGTGAACCACATACGAAGTTTATAAATTTCTCTTCTTCAGGTCCATTGAAGCCACATGGCAAAAGGTAGAGGAAACAGGTGAAATTAACTTAATATATTATACTTAACTAATATATCAAAATATTATTTCAATATGTAATCAAAATAAAAATTATTAGTGAGATAAAAAAATGGTAACTAGTGTTTTCTGAGTACTGATTTATGTCTAGGTACCATTCCTAATGTCAGCCATGCATAATTTAACTCAGTTCTCACTACGAAAGATTACTCTGCTATTATTTCCATTTTACAGAGTAGGGAACTTAGGCTTGGAGAGGTTTAGCAACTGCCCCAAACCACACGATAAAAAAGAGGCGGAGCCGAGATTCAAACCCAGGACTGCTGGGCTTACAGGGGTAAAGCCCACGTCTAGCCTTTCCACCCCCTCTGCCCTCTGGATTGATGTGAGCCAACAGGTAAAGAAGGGGAGAGAATCTCCCCTGCATTGGAAGAAGCACAGTGTCTGCACCAAAGGCAGTAAGGGTCCTCCTAGTTTTGGTGGACATCACACCACCTCTGATCATTTTATTTTAATTAGGCACTGTGATTTTAAGAGGTATATTAACAAAATGGAGTGAAGAGGAACCATGCGTACTGAAGGCTGGGAGAAGCAACTGGGTATGTTTCACCCAGAGAACAGCTCCTGGAAATTCAACGGTATTTTCTAATGTCAGAAGAGTTGTCACACAGAAGCCAGGGAAGTTGGTGTTTGTTACCCCAAAAGGCCAGACAAGAGCAAGTCCACTTGGGTTCAGGTCACGTCCACTGAAGGCCTGCCAAGACCAGATGCTAATGGACACAGAGGCAAGGAAGACTGGCGGTGACAGCACTCAGAGGGCAGTGGTCCAGCAGGGAATCTCAGCTGGGGACCGCCAGCCCTGTCTAAGGGACAGTGCTGCCCAGCAGTGGAAGTGGCCGGCTGGCAGGAGTTTGAGACCTGAGGCTGACAGGCCTCAGTTAGGGTGGCTGCTGTGTTATGTGAGGGTTCTAAGTGTCCAAACGTGTACAAATGTCTGGGGACTGAATAAACAGCATGTCTTTCATGTATATTTATTACCATTTCCAAATGGTTGTGATTATAAGATAGTTCTATTTAAAAGTATTGCTGAAGTCATAGTAGAGATATATCTTCTCAAAAGACATTGAAAGTATAGGTTCTGACTTATGTAAAGATCAATATAATTTTCGGATGTTAGAAGGCGTCTTCAGATCCAGAGAGGCTTGGGTGCCATGGTGATGTGTGGACAGGTCAACTCAACTTCTCTGATCCCACGAAGAGGAGTCCGGCTCCCACTGGAGCATACACATTAAAACTAGGTCCCAGAAGATCTTACTAGGGGTCAGGGTGGTGCCTTGCTGGCCTGGGCAAGCCAGAAGTTTTGATGAATTGCCTTCCATGAGGATCCTGAAAAATAGGAGAGGCTTTGTGTGTGTATGTATGTGTTTGTGTGTGTGTAACTTCCTTGAAGCTGAATAGGCTGGCTAGCCTTTTGGCTCCAGCGCCCTATGAGGCTCTGATTTTACACATTGCAACACAGTGACTCACTCTTTTCTCTAAGGAGAAGATACTTAGGTTATTTAGTTAAGCTTCAGATAATCCAGGTGTTGAAAGTGAGTGTAAGCAAGCTATGTTTTCTCAAAATATCTACTGGGTCCCCCAAGCCTGGAGGGCTGGGCTCAACCATCAAGGATTTCAACTCACGGATTGCTTCCTTCTCTTCCTTTATTTGCACCCCTAGTGACTCTCCGATCAGAATTGACACTCTAGTCCTGCTAATGCACTCCCAGTCCCTAGTTTGCTTCCTATCCCCTAGTGGACAGTGTCTTCTCTGCAATCTGGCTGCAGAATAAGAATAGATTAAGCACTTTCTCCCCCCAACTCCTTCCACCACCTGCTGGGAAGGTCCCAGATCTAGGTTCAGCTGATGACAACCATGGTTGTGACTTTGCTTTTCAAAGATTTCTCTCCAAGTTAATTTCCTCTAAAGGAATGACAAGTGTGGCTCAGGATCGTGGGCTTTGGCAGTGGCTGGGCTCTGCCCCAGTGTGGGGCAGAAATGTATCTTGCTTTACTAGCTGTTTAAGAATTCTTAGAGACGAGGGTGGAGGGTGAGAGTGCAAGGGTATAGCTCATGGTAGAGTGCATACCTAGCAGGGTCCTAGGTTCAATTCCCAGCACCTCCATCAAATAAATAAACCTAATTACCCCCCCCCCAACAACAAAATTCCCAGAGACCCACTGCCCTGGACTTCAGGCCCCACAAGTGGCCATGCAGCAGCCTCATTCTGTCTGGCACAAAAGGCAGGCCCTCCATCCTGTTCTCACCTACTTCCCCAGCGTCTTCTCCTACAATTCCTTTCTGCTCTAGGCAGGCCCACCCCATCACTGCATCACTGCATGGATTCCCATCACTGCATGGATCAGTGCCCATACTAGCAAATAAGAACACCCATTCTGTCTGATGTAAACAGAAAATAATTGAGGAAACACATTGTTGCTCATGGCATCTCTGGGGGCTCTGCAGCTTGAAAGCACCCCCAGCCACCCCTGGGGGCTGCTCTGGTAGTGACCATGGTTGCTGTGATGTGATGCTTGGGGCGAAATGACAGAACTCCACCTCTGCCTGTGGCGACCCCGCGTTACACTCTCTAGAAAGATCGATTGTCGTCTCTGTGGCCATCTTACATCGTCTCCATCCGAATCCAGGTCTCACAAGGGTCTCTCTCATTGGAAGATTCTTGGTCACGGGCCTGGCTTCTCACTGCAAAGGAGTCTGGGAAGGTGTTTTCTGGATTTTACCCTAGAAACGTGGGGACCTCAATGTGGGAAATAACCAAAAGGAAGGAGAGGTGTTCAAAGATGTGGTGTCACCACAGATGACAGAAGCCTTCCCCGGTCTCCATGTCCTGAACCTGACTGTGTCTGTTTATGCTGAGCCTTTTAATTTTTTTTTTTTAAATTTTTGAACTTAACGGAGGTGCTGGGGATTGAAACCAGGACCTTGTGCATGCTAAGCACGTGCTCTACCACTGAGCTCTATCCTCCCCTACACTGAGCCTTGGCTGAAATGCCTTTTCTTCTAAATATCCAAATTCTGCTCTTCTTAAAAGTTTGGCTCATTCTTCACGAAGCCTCCACGTGTGATTCCCCTCTCTCATGGCTTTTCTAACTCGGCACTTAGTTTTACACACTCTTGTACTGTTCGGCTTGTCTGCACCGTGAGCGCCTTGAAAACCATTCGCTCCACCACATAGCGACAGATTATGTCCACGCAAGGTAAATACTCCTCATATTTGTTTGTGGATTTCTCTTCGTTGGGCCGTAAACTGAGGCTTGCTTCTCCTCATCCCAAGTCGTGGAGCTGACAGGATTTTCCTCTATTCAGCACCCCGCTGCGTTCACTTTCTCTGGGAGGCCTCAGTGGCTAATTTTTCAGTAGAATCATCACTTGATTGTATCCATTCTTTTGACAAATATGAAAGCTGAAATTCTCCGTGTGATTTGTAAATAAAAATAGTGAAAAATAATAGTGAACACTGAACACTTACACTGTGCTGGGTGCTTTCTGGGCACGACCATGACTCTCTGATGGAGGTATCTTTAATAACTTAATTTTGCAGATGAGGAAAGCGAGGCACAGAGAGGTTAAAGAACTCCCTCATGGACATGCAGTGACAAAGCTGAGATGTAAAAGCTGGGTCTGTTTGGCTCCAAAGTGCACACACTTAAATATGAGGAAAAAAAAATATGATCTAATTTCTGGGATATGTTTCTTGAAACACTTGACAGAGATTTCACTCCACCAGCTATGCTCCTGCGAGAATCAGAGGGGCAGAGATGACTGACCATCTTCAATGGTTAATGAGGCTGAAACCCAGAGTATTTAAATAGACTTGGTGATACGGAGTTAGTCACGGGGAGGGACTGGTCCAGCTCTGGATTTGGTTCATTCTTTAAACTCTGGTTCCTCTGAGGGAGAAAAGCTGAGGAAGGTGTCTGTGTATAGCCAGCCTCTGGGCCTTGGGCTAAGTTCACATGCCAGTAATCTCTGGGTAGCAGTTGTGGAAGATCAGAGGTATTAGTCAGATGTGCTAGAGAGGGGATCCCAGTACTGGTCGGGGGCTGATTTTGTGACCTCAAATGCCCAGTCAGCTTCAAGTTGATTCTGTGATTGATTGATGCTTTTTTTTTTTTAATAGAGATACTGGGGATTGAACCCAGGACTTCGCAAATGCTTAGCATGTGCTCTAACACTGATCTATATCCCACCCCTCAACTGATTGATTCTTGACTGATTCTTTTTTTTTAAATTGAAGTATAGTCAGTTTACAATGTTGTGTCAATTTCTGGTGTACAGCATAATGTTTCAGTCATACATATACATACATATATTCATTTTCATATTCTTTTTTGTTATAGGTTACTACAAGATATTGGATATAGTTCCCTGTGCTATAGAGTATGAACTCGTTGCTTATCTATTTTATATGTAGTAGTTAGTATCTGCTAATCCCAAACTCCAAATTTATCCCTTCTTACCCCATTTCCCCCCTGATAAGCATAAGTTTGTTTTCTACGTCTGTGAATCTGTTTCTGTTTTGTAAATAAGTTCATTTGTGTGTTCATTTTTTTAAGATTCCACATTGCATGATATCACATGGTATTTTTCTTTCTTTTTCTGGCTTACTTCACTTAGAATGACAATCTCCAGGTCCATACATGTTGTAGCAAATGATATTATTTTATTCTTTTTTTATGGCTCAGTAGCATTCCATTGTATATACATACTACCACTTTTTATCCAGTCATCTGTCGATGGACATTTAGATTGCTCCCATGGATTCTTGAATGATTCTTCATACTGTGATCCTACATTTTTTACATTGGAGAGGAGATGACACTCACTTTGCATGGACATTTTCTTAAATCTGAACACCAAGTTTGAGAGGTCTGGATTCCTTATGTTGAGATAACCTCATGACCTTGGACTACCTTATGTCACAGGATTTGAATTAGCTTTTGCCTAGTTTTATTTGGTTGTCATCCAATAGAAAGACTAAATTCATTCATTAATTTATTAATTGATTGATTGATCAATCCATCCCTTCAGTCTTTACGGGCATCTATTATTGGCAAAGGCTGTGCTAAGGACCAAGGGATCCAGTATATTAACAAAACTGTAAACTTCTGGAAAGTTGATGGCTTTATTCTGGGGAAGGGACTGTGATGTGGCAGAGCTTGGGGGTAACAGCTAGGGGAGGGGGCACAATGTGAGAACCAGGGTACTGAACAGAATTTCACTTCCTCCGTGCTGGGTCATCCCCAGCCTTGTCCAGTGAGCACCGAAGAATCCACTGTCCTTCCCTCCTGTTCCCCTACTCTGAGGAGGTCATGCAGGCCACGCCCTTGGCAGGGGCTACTGTGCATCAGACAGAAGGAGAAAGCCTTGTCCTGGAGAGATAAGTGACTGACTCGGCGGCTCCAGAGCAGCGCAGAAAGGCTTTCTTCTTGGACAAGCCAAGCCCAGTCCCTAAGCCTCTGAAAAAACTTCAGACTGGCAGATTCTCAGGCTTTCAGAGTTAGACACGTGCAGCAGTGTGGCCGGCCCTGCCGCGTCTGCCTCCTGAGGCTGAGGGGTGGGGTGGTGTCTGGAAACCGAGGCCACAGACCCCCCTGGGGAGCATGCATTCTCCTCCAACAGAGGATGGTCCCACAGGCACCCTCCCCCACCTTGTCTTTTTCACAACCAAGTCTCCAGTGCCTCCTACACACTCCAGGCCTGACCTGAGTGAGGTGACCTGTAAATATTCACTGCACTGGTGGTAGAATTGGCGTTTGGATTTGCAGTACCCTAGGCTGAAACCAGAGAGGTGCCAAAAATAGGCGGAACAAGGAAGGAAGCTGGAGAGATGTCTCAAAGTTGAGAAGAGTGTATAATTTCTCTGGGAATTTTAAAAAACAAACAAATCATTTGGCGTGTTGAACTTTGCCATTGTCTCATTAAAGCTCAGAGTGTTCGGTCCTCCTTTTCTCAGAACATAGTCATGAACCTGAGTACTTGCAGCCTCCTGAACTCCACCTGGGGAGAGAGGGAGGATGCCAGCAGGCAGCTGTGTGATGGTTCGGGGCTTTGTTTCCAGGAAAGGAGAAAGAGGGGTCATCACCTTATCCTTGCACCCAGCACAGAGCTGGGCACACAGTGGGCGCTCAGTGGCCAGGTGTGGGCTTTTGGAGTGAACTGTACCACCCCTCCTACTGAGATACTTCCCTGAGTCCATCACCCTGACAACCAGACCCCCCCCCCCACCTTCCCCTCTATCCTTTCTAGAGCCGAGCCCAGCTCTGACGGGGCTGGGGACAGCTGACCTGAGGACAGGTGCGCGTGCTTCCTGGATCCTGGCAGACAATGCTAGGAGGTGGCCATGCCCAACACGGGGCCATGACAGGCACCACCCCTGCCAGGTAAGCCTGCCACCTTAGCACTTTTACTATTTCAGTTTATTTTTAAGGTGTGTTTAGTAGCTTGGAATAAACTTATTGCCTTGAAGGCAAACCCAACCCATGACTACTTGAGATTAATTATCTCTCCTTTGTTTAAGCCCAGCAGCCTCCTATGTGTATATAAAGGGATTTATTCTGCACAGGTCTTCAGTTCGCCTCTCTCTTCCTCTGGCTCTCAGGGCCCTGCTTAACTCTTACATTTTCCCTTGGCCAAGCTCTCTCACCATGAATAGACAAGTCAGCAAGATATCTGGTGGTGGGAGCCAGGGCTTCTCTGGCCGCTCCGCCGTGGTCTCCGGCAGCAGCAGGCTGAGCTGTGTGGCCCGCACGGCGGGAGCCGGAGGAGGGGCCTTTGGGTTCCGGAGCGGAGCGGGTGGCTTTGGCAGTCGCAGCCTCTACAACCTGGGTGGCAGCAAGAGCATCTCCATCAGTGTGGCTGGTGGATCCCGGGCTGGTGGCTTTGGGGGAGGGCGCAGCAGCTGTGTCAGTGGCTTTGGAGGTGGCTATGGAGGTGGATTTGGTGGTGGCTTTGGTGGTGGCAGAGGACTGGGAGGTGGCTTTGGAGGGGCTGGTGGCTTTGGAGGAGTAGGTGGCTTTGGAGGGGCTGGTGGCTTTGGAGGAGCAGGTGGATTTGGTGGGCCTGGTGGTTTTGGTGGGCCTGGTGGCTTTGGCCCTGGTGGCTTCCCTGGGGGAATCCAGGAAGTGACTGTCAACCAGAGCCTCCTGCAGCCCCTCAATGTGGAGATCGACCCCCAGATTGGGCAAGTAAAGGCCCAGGAGCGGGAGCAGATCAAGACCCTCAACAACAAGTTCGCCTCCTTCATCGACAAGGTGAGGGAACTTGACTTGCGCCTCCCATTTCTAGGCAGGGGCCTTTGAGATTTAGATGTGTAGGATCGCTCTTGAGTGGGCCAGCTTGGAGGGGGAGGGGTTAGGCAGCATTCTGGGGTCTGTGAAGATGCTCAGGGCTGACGAGCTTGTCCACCTGCCTATGTGAGTGGGAAAGACAGCCGTCTCCTATTTGGACCTGGACACCCCCAGGTCCCGCTTTTCTGATGCTCTGCTCAAGTTTCCCACCTGCTGCCTCACAGAGCCTGTGCAGGCAGCGCTGGCAGCACAGGGCGAGGACCGTGACCTCTGGCAGGGAAGGGTCTGACTGAGATCTAGAGGCTTTTCAAACACAAGCTGCCCTCTGGGGCTTTCCAAAAAGCCTGTTCTCTCTATGTCGCCGTGCCTGTCAAAAGAGGTGGGCACCCTAGAGAAGAGATTAAAGAGGCTCCCAGGGAACCTGGGTCAGGGGACTGCAGAGGAGCTGGCAACTCTGTCTGTATCCCCAGTCAACCTCGTCAGCAAGGGAAGGGTGCTTGTGAGCTCCAGACCAGGATAGCTCACACCAGCAGCCTCTCCCGTCGTGACAATGACAGCATTTCAACAGTATCAGTTCCCAGTGATTCCCATCCTTTGAGGGGCTGGAGTGTCAGGGGTACCTTAGATGGAAACGATGCCTTGAGGTTTAAGCACCTTTCTGCAGCAAATACTGTATTTTTAGAAGTTGGGGTAGAGTCATGAAATCCCCAGAAACACCGAGGGGTCACCTTTACAATTCCTCTGCTTTCAGGCAGGGGTGACTTCCAGTTTCCCCGTCCATTTCTCCTTCTTCTGTAAGTTTCCAAACCATGCTGCATCTTTAGTGGTCTGCCTGATGTGACTGTCTAACCGTACCCTCTCCAGCTACAGCAGAAGCTTTCTAGGTCTTTGTGCTGGAGGATGGGGAGAGACTGACACCCAGTCCGGCCTGAGCCAAGGCCCCTCTGCCCCTCCACTCCAAGTGTTACCTGATGTTACTTCCCACAACGCATTGCAGGTGCGGTTCCTGGAGCAACAGAACAAGGTCCTGGAAACCAAATGGAGCCTGCTCCAGCAGCAGGGCACCAATTCCGTCACAGGCACCAACAACCTTGACCCCATTTTTGAGAACTATATCAACTCCCAGCGGAACTACCTGGACAGCATCCTGGCAGAGAGAGGCCGCCTGGACTCAGAGCTGAGGAACATGCAGGACCTGGTGGAGGACTTCAAGAAGAAGTGAGTGACAGAGGCATGGGTGGAAAAATGCTGTGGGCTACCCTGTCTGGGAGTCCCAGCCCTCACTGCCTTCCTCCTGCCCACTGGGCAGTGCTGTCACTGAGCCTGCTTTCCTCTCTTTATCTTCATGGAGGACGGCTTCATTCACTGGATTTTCCCTTCCCCTTCCTTCCTGAAGCGTAGTCCTTTACAAATAAAATTGTAAGTTTAGAGTTGAAGAAGCACTTCCTCAGAGCCAGGCTGGGGAAGGTCCAGGTTCTGGGATCTGAAGGATGCTGGGACAACTCAAGGTGTGGTGACCGAGCATCTCAGTTTGCCCAGGACTGAGGGATTTCCTAGGACTCAGGATTTTTAGTACTAAAACTGGACCATGTGCCTGAATATATGGGAATGGTCAGTCCTCTTAACTAACAGGAAGATGGTGAAAGGATGAGTTCATCTAAGAGGGACCGGAGAGGGACAGAAGATGGATGAGAAGCACTTTCAGAGTTTCAGAGAACAGTGGTGTTTATGACTACTTCAAGCCCCAAACTCAGCGGTTTCTTTTTAACATACAGATATGAGGATGAAATCAACAAGCGTACGGCTGCTGAGAATGATTTTGTGACCCTGAAGAAGGTAAGGGCTGTGTGTGAGGTTCCCGGGGCTTGCCAGCACAGGCTTCCATCTGGGTTGGGGTAATCTTCTTATTGCACTGTCATGGAGCTGCCAAGTTCAGGCACTTGGAGCAAAAAAACTGAAGCCAGGTGCATTTAAGTCTGGAGAGATCTCTAAGGGAGCCAGATCATTCATTTCTAGTTTTGGAGTAGGACTGAACTTCTACCATCCCAGTGAGACGTGAATCATTCCTTTACATGGAGACTCGCCTCGGAAAAGGACTGACCCATCGCAGCCGTGGTCCTCCTGACTCTTTGTTGCTGTGGTTGCAGTGTGTTATTTGTTATTTGGGGGAATAAGGCCTTTATGCTTTTGTCTTTCTCAGGACGTGGATGCTGCCTACATGAACAAGGTGGAGCTTCAGGCCAAGGTGGATGCCTTAATGGACGAGATCAATTTCTTGACGACCCTCTATGATATGGTGAGGATGTTTCCTGCTAAGAAGGGGAGAGAGGGAGGGTGATATGTTTTTAGAGTGGATATGTAGATCCCAGGAAGACTGAGCCGAGAGAGAAGGCCCCTTGTTGGGGCTCTACAGGAGGAACTACAAACATGGGGTTCTCTGAGGGGCTGGGAAGAGGGACAGGGTGAGGCAGACGCACATTCAGAGCCAAATCAGTGCATGGGTCTGTTGATCAGGAGCCTCTCTGGGCCTCTGTGTGCTTGTTGCCGAGGGCTTGAGAATGAACAGTCCCCTCTGTGTTGGCAGGAACTGTCCCAGATGCAGAGCCATGTCAGTGACACGTCCGTTGTCCTGTCCATGGACAACAACCGCTCCCTAGACCTGGACAGCATCATCGCCGAGGTCAAGGCCCAGTATGAGGAGATCGCCAACCGCAGCCGGGCTGAGGCCGAGGCCTGGTACCAGACCAAGGTGGGAGTTAGCCACCTCTCAGAGGACACACTGAGGGTCTTGGGGAGGCTGTGGTCCACGGGACGGCTGGGCAGTGGCCATTGGGTGGACCCTTCTTGGTTGTCCTTTCTGGAGACATCTAGAAACATCTGCAGCATCAGCTGCAGAAAGTGCTGTCCCCTGGGGGGAGGTGGCTCCACTGTCCCCTGCCAGACCACATGGGACCAACTCCAGCTTGCTCAGAGACTAGAAGGGAGAGAATCTTCTGCCACCACAACCCTGCTGCCTCAGAGGTGTCCCTGCAGAAACATCACTTGACGTCATTTAAACAAGTGCTTGCTAAGCACCTCGAGGCAGGGTAGATGTTAGGGACAGAGAAACAAGTCAGGCAAAGCTGCATTAACATCTCACCCTCCTTCTATTCTCCAGTTGGGTGAGCTGCAGACCACAGCTGGCAGGCACGGGGATGATCTGAAGAACACCAAGAGTGAGATCTCGGAGCTCAACAGGCTGATCCAGCGGCTGCGGGCAGAGATTGAGAACATCAAGAAGCAGGTGGGCTGACCAGGGATGCTGGTGCTTAGGCTGATCGTGAGGGGTGGGGGCTAGGATTTCAGGACTTCTGGTCTGGAGGGGACTTTTGGGGTCCTCTCAGGTAGCATTGGCCTCCAAGAAGTTCAAAGACCAAGCTAGTCTAGATGGCTGGTAATCCCCAGGGGAAATATCTCCATGGATGAAGACAGAGGTGCTAAGGAGGAGGTGAGGTTGCCTGACTTGCTTTGGGATAATCTATTCGAAGACCCAGAGACCCTGGGACCCTTCCACTGAGCTTCTCTCCCACCTCCCTCTGCTCCAGAATGCTAAACTGCAGTCCGCCATTGCCGAAGCTGAGCAGCGTGGGGAGCTGGCCCTCAAGGATGCCAATGCCAAACTCCAAGAGCTTCAGGCTGCCCTACAGCAGGCCAAGGATGACCTGGCCCGGCTGCTGCGGGACTACCAGGAGCTGATGAATGTCAAGCTGGCCCTGGACGTGGAGATCGCCACCTACCGCAAGCTGCTGGAGGGCGAGGAGTGCAGGTGAGCCTCCACGTCCATCTCCCCACCTTCCCTGATCCAAGTCACATGCTGAGGGCCAGATAAGTGAGCAAGCGAATGGAGCAGAGGCCTGCTGTATGAAAGAGGCCCCCACCTTGCACGGGCCTTGCTGGGAAGCACTTGCCTTGGCCAGTTCTTTCCCTCCATGGGCGGCCAAAGTGCACATGGAACTCGTGTGCACAGGAGCTCTGTTCCAGCCAGTGGAAGGGTAGAGAGAGGGTACTGATCTGCCAGGCCAGAGAATCCTACTTTGGTTGCTATATGTCACCGTCATCAATGGGCTTGTTGGAAATTTGCTTTGTGATGGAGCTGTCCTTCTCTCTTTCTCACACAGGATGTCTGGAGAGTGCCAGAGTGCTGTCAGCATCTGTAAGTAGCCAAAGTAGCCATGACCGTGAGAACTGAGTCTGAAATATCTGTCCTAACACAGGGTGAAAGCAACTAATTAAAAAAAATTTCTGTTGAGGTTGGAGGGGTTTTCTGGGGGTGGAAAGGGCAGTAGACATGCTTTTGTAATTGTTCCGGGTTCAGGGCACTGTTAATAGGTCTATATGGTGGATGGAGAATATTGAATAGGGAGCCTGTTAATCAGAAGAGAAATCCTGGATAATCTCCTAGGGGGTCATCAAGTGTTGACCTTACATAGAAGGAACCATTGGAAATTCATAATGACTTAACACTGTGGGGGGGGAACACCTTATAACGTCAGAGTGTATCACAATGATCATCAGGTGCAAAGTTGCCTTGATCGCCTTCCAATCATCCTGGGCCCGGGGATCGTTAACTACAACACAGGGAGGTGGGCGCGGGTGCTGACGCTGCGCTGTTCTCTCCTCCGCAGCCGTGGTCACCGGCAGCAGCACGGCGGCGGCCTCGGCGGGGGGTTATGGAGGCGGTTACGGCGGTGGCCTCAGCTTGGGCCGGGCTGGTGGCAGTGGCCTTGGCGGCGGCAGCAGCTTTGGCGGTGGCAGCGGCGGCTTCGGAGGCGGCAGCGGCTTCGGAGGCGGCAGTGGCTTCGGCGGCGGCAGCAGCTTCGGCGGTGGCAGCGGCGGCAGCAGCTTTGGCTCTGGCTCCGGGGTCCGCGGTGGGGTCAGTGGTGGAGGCTTAAGCTCAGGCAGCACCCGTGGAGGCAGCGTCACGATCTCCCAGCGCTCGCAGCTCAGCTCCAGATAAATACCGCGCATGTGCACGGCAGCCACCCCGGCGTCTCGCATCCACATCCGCATCCGCTTCTCCACTCCGACATCAGCGACACCCTCAGCACCTTTCTCCATCCCCGCTCCAGCCCCCTCCGGGCCCGCTCTTTGGGGCTAGAAGACCGTGGCCTCTCGCTTCTCCATCAGGATCCCCGGCCAAAATCAGCCACGAGAATTTCAGGCTCTCGCTCTGGCTCCAGCCTGTTCCTTGCGATTGTCCATGTGTGGCCACAGCTACCACCTTCTGCTGCTCTTGGGGTCCCCTCCCTGGGTGGAATGGTCACCACTGTTCTGATGTACATAACACACAGGCCCCTCTGCCCATCTGTTCTGTTGCCAATAAAGTGCATTGTGTTTCACATCAGGCCTCTGAGTCTCTCTGGAGCCTTTCTCCCCGCTAGACTGCCTTCCTCTATCCTGTCCCACGTGGGCTGTGCGGCCCACAGGAAAACTTGAGGGCTAGTCCTCTGAAACTGAGGCGGTTATGGGGTCTAAGTGGGCAAGCTCTGGTTGTTCATTTATTCCGTGAGCACTATGGGGAGGGTGGGGGGCACACTCCAGGAGCCAGGGCGGGGGCAGTTCTTAGTGGGGAAAGCGGGACCACGCAGACATCCCTTTCCTTGATTTTTCTTATTTGGGGGAAACTCAGAGGGGCCCTTGAGGTGCCGAGGGGTTAGGGACAGAGGATTTCTTGCCCTGGTGCTGGTCCCCTCTTCCCTCATCAAGGTTTTCCTGGGAAAGTGTGAACTGACGGAAACCTAGAGCTGCAGGGATTTCTCAATAGTCACCTGTCTCAAAGTCAGACCCACAAGTCCCGGTCTGCTAGGGAACTCTGCAAAAAGGGGTTCCGTGTTCATTGAATCTTCCCTCTGTAGAGAACATATTAGAGGTTCTGAGAAGCCTTGTAGGAAAGATTACCTGTTAGCTATCTGTATGTAACCTAACATTTTCCACAGAGGCTCCCTGTTTCTGGTCAACAATTATTTTTTTGAGGGGGGAGGTAATTAGGTTTGTTTGTTTATTTACTTTTAAACAGAGGTACTGGGGATTGAACCCAGGACCTTATGCATGCTAAGCCAGCGCTCTGCCACTGAGCTGTACCCTCCTGGCCTCCCCATGTCGACAATGATTAACATCCTTCAGGAAACATCCTGCTCCTGAGCACTGTCTGCATGCAGTCTGGGCCCCCGGGTGTGTGTGGCAGCCATGGAAGCTCCCAGCATCTGCCCTGCACCAGGACACCCGAGTGTTAGTTGGCCTTGGGAGTGCTGTCCAGAAGGTCATGGCTGGAAGGGACTCAGGCACAGGAAGCCAAGAACTTCATCTGCCAATGAGAAGACTGAGCTCAGAGAGGTGGAGTGGCCTGCCTAGGGCTGTAGAGCATCTGAGGGTCTGAGCCACGAGCACATCTGAGGATCCCAGGCCTGGAGCTCCTCTGCTTACCCACACTGTCTCTGAGGCTGCAGCCGCGCCCTCCAGGCATGGTGGGCTGCCTGCGTATCCAGGAAACACAGACATGATGAAGAAGGGTTGGCCAGGCCAGGCCAGGCCAGGGAGGCAGTATTTTCATCTTAGGCCAAAGCTGAATTTATTTCAGAGAAGGGAAATGACAGTTAAATAAACAAAGAAAACCAGCTACTGGGGCTTGAAGAGATTTGTATGGAAATCCCACATCCAGGCTTGGTCGAGCAATACTGTGGTGGTCCTACTCTGATCTCCCAGGAAGGCTCTTTGAAGGAGGTGGGACTTAGCAGTTGCTGCTTCATTTTGGGGCAGGAAGGTACGTCTTCTGGTTGGTATCCCACTGTGAAAAAGGAAGAGAGACAGGTGAGGAGACTCGGTGCCTGCCGCAGCTCAGAGGGCTGGCCCTCTGGGAATGTGTCAGGCCAGTAACGAGACAGATGCTTCGCCCTGGATGAAATCATTAATAATGAATTCTTTCCTTCCTTCATTCAGTTGTTGTTCATTAAGTGTTTACTCTCCTGCGCTGGGCTAAATGTTGGAGATGCACTGGTGAGTGAGTATTATTTCTCGTGTTCATAGAAAGCCCAACACCAATGAAGAAGTAAACAGACAAACAAATAACTTAAAGTTGTGATAAGAATATGAAGAGAAGAAACTGGGGGCTGAGCTGGAGAAATGACAGGACCTGTGAATGGATGAGATGTGGGGGTAAAGGAGAGGGGAGTTTCAACCACGATGCCCAGTTTTCTAGCCTGAGCTATTGGGGGGCTGGTGATGCCATCTACTGAGGTGGGGGGTGGGATGGGTCTGTGGAGGAACTTCGGGAGCTCTGCTTTAGATGATTTTGAGTTGCTCACGAGACAGCCGAGGGGAGCTATCCATGTTACACTTGGAGATGTGAGTGTGGATTCAGAGGGAGGTCTGCCAGGGCTGGGGACTCACATTTGGACAGCATCAGCGTAAGGTCAGTTAGGGTGGTTTCTAAGCCATGGGAGTTGATGAGAGAGGGCCCAGATGGGCTCCCAGGAAGCCCGGCATTCAGAATCAGGGAGGGGAAGGCAGCGAGCCAGGCTATAGAGCCTGGTCCAGGTTTTCCAAAATCTCTCCTCCAAGGGCCCAGAACAGGCTCAGTCTTCTTTGGGATACTGTCCAGGGGTCTCAAGGCTCATATTCAGACAGTGGATGCTTGCGTTTGCTGCTACTCTCTGGCCTCTGGCTTATACCTGAAGGCCTTTATTTGTCGGGGAGACCACCACCTCACCACACCCCACTACCTAGAGGCAGGGGGGAATCCATACAGATCCTTTAAAAAATATATATTATTGAAGTATAATTGGTTTACAATGCTGTGTTAATTTCTGGTGTACAGCATAGTGATTCAGTTATACATATATATTCCTTTTCATATTCTTTTTCATTATAGGCTATTACAAGATATTGAATATAGTTCCCTGTGCTGTACAGTAGGAACTTGCTGTTTATTTTATATGTAGTAGTTAGTTTCTGCAAATCCTGAACTCCCAGTTTATCCCCCTCACCCCACTTCCCCCTCTGGTAACCAGTTTGTTTTCTATGTTTGTGAGTCTATTTCAGTTTCGTAAATAAGTTCATTTGTCTCATTTTTTAGATCCCACATATAAGTGATATCATATGGTATTTGTCTTTCTCTGTCTGACTTACTTCACTTAGTATGACAATCTCCAGGTCCATCTATTTTGCTGCAAATGGCATTATTTTTTTATGGCTGAGTCGTATTCCATTGTGTATCTATACCGCCACTTCTTTATCCAATCATCTGTTGATTGGCATTTAGGTTGCTTCCATGTCTTGGCTCATGCAGCTTCTCAGAGGAGAGGGTAGCCTGGCTCAGGAGGAAGGGCACCATGGAGAGGGCTATTTCTCCGCTGTGTGGTTGCGCAGGAACGGCCAGGCAGGTAAGCTTGGGGCCAGGACCTGAGCTTAAGGAGTTAATCCCACGCTTGGCTGGATATTCTCAGCCCGGCCCTAACTTCTTCTAATCCAGACTGACAGCACTTCTAGGGAAGTTCACCCCATCCTGCCTGCTCCCCCGCTTCCTGCCCCCTCAGCAATTACATAACTTTTTTGCGGAGTTCTCTGTTGGTTTTTGAGCGCTTTTAAGTTGCTGGGCTTGGACTTGCTTGCACTTGACTTTTTATTTTTCGAGTAGACAGCCAGTTGGTGCTGTGTTGTCCATTCTTTTCCTATTCTCTAAGGCATTTTCTTTTTCTGCCCATAGGGGAGCACATAGAGCTTGTTGAATAATACAGACTTGTGCGCCTGAACCCTAAACTGAGATGTGGGGCCATGAATCAA
The DNA here is from genome assembly GCF_048564905.1 of Vicugna pacos. Taxonomy (NCBI): domain Eukaryota; kingdom Metazoa; phylum Chordata; class Mammalia; order Artiodactyla; family Camelidae; genus Vicugna; species Vicugna pacos. The sequence continues at coordinate 10,516,398 of NC_132998.1, forward strand.
TGGTCAAATATTTCTTTTGCTTGCTCTGCTTTGCTCGACGTCTCTTGTCCTGGGTGTGGAGTGGTACATCCTCCTGTGATGACACAGAGGACTTACTTCTATCCCCCCACCACACTCCTGTCCCCATCCATTCCTCTCTGCCTGTTCCCCTTATGTCTCAATTGGAAAGAATGCTCAAAACAGCACCTTCCTGTTCTCAGAGACTGTTGACTCACCCCTTGATATTAAAGAGACCAAGATGTGTTTTTAGATTTCAGGTGATTTCCTTCTGTCTCCTCCTGGGATGTAGGCTACACGCCAGAGAAAGTATCAACAGCTGCAAAAAAAGGCTCAGCTAAGGAAATCAGGGGATTGTTTCCCAGAAAAATCTGCCTGTGGATAATCCAGACTTGATTTCTGATGATCAAGTTTGCATATAAAATGTGGGTACTTTGTAGGTAAAACTCTATAGGACTCTTCCTGTTTTGACTTTGAGCTGGGTGGGGTTTCTGTTAGCCAATCACTAGAGATCTCATCTTTTGGGATTTGGACTGCCCCTTCCCTCTGCCTTCTTAGCACCTTAGCCCAGGTACATACTCTGTTGCCAAGACCAGAAATGTGGACACCTTTCGACAATCTCTGGATGATGGAGAAAAACTCATTTGGGTTCTGAAAATACTTCTTCACATATTTTATCTCCATCCCTCCTTGCAGTTCTGGCCTGCAAACTGCACAAATGCACATCTCTGCTGTGGCTAAAGTTAAACTCATCTCCACCAACACTTCCAGCCCAGCCCAGGTTGAACGCTGAAGGCTAGTTGGTTCTCCTAGGAAACCACTGATGAAGTTATGGTGGGAGCAATCTGTACCCTTGGAATCCATGGTGGCATCACTAAATAGTGGCAGCTTTATCAACTCCTGGAGAAGACGGGTGGCAGGAAAGGAGGGTTCTAGGTGTCAATAAAGCAGTGATTCTCAATGGGGGCAATCTCATCCCTCCCCTTGTCCCCCTAGAACATTTGGCAATGTCTGATAACATTGTTGGCTGTCACAACTGGAGGAGATGCTGCTGGCATCTAGCGGGTAGAGGCCTGGTGGCTACTAGACATCCTAAAATGCACAGGACAGGTCCCACAACAGAGAATTATCCAACCTAAATATCAGTAGAGCTGCCATTAAGAAACCCTGTGCCTAGGCGAGAGGCCATCTCGTTCAGCCCTCTCCTTGGGAAAGGCTGCTTGGCTAGAGTCATATTGGTAGTTGCTGAGCCGGACAGAGATCATTCTGAATTTCAGGAAAGCATATATTTTTAGAAGTTCATTTGATTTTGAAATACCCTTTAATTTTGGGCAAAGACATAGGAAACAAACCAGGCAAGGACTTTCAAGACCTGCGCAGATGGTCTGTGGGGTGCGGGCAGTTCCATTGCAAGCCTACTGCTTCAGGCCTCTGTGCCTCTGATAATCTGTCCCCCTTGCCAGGAATGCTCATTTCACCTTCAATTACTTGGCTAGGCCTTACTTCTCATCATAGATCACTCAGGCACTGCCCCCTGAAGGCTCTCCCGGACTGCCTCATGGCACTGAATATCTGTTTCGGCTCCCGTAGGACCCTGTTAACCCCTTTTCATCACTTGTCCTGTTTTTAGCACTCGTTTCAGCACCTGCACTCTGCATGAGAATGGAAATTCCCTGGAGGGACAAATGTGCCGCCTTCTTCTCTGTGCCTCTCCTTGCTGGGCACATACGAGGCACTGCGACTTTCAGTGAGCTAGTGGCGCACCTGAAGAGGACAGGGTGGACTCTGAAATGCAGCTGCTGTACTGACATACTAACAAAAACAACATGATTAAACAATTAACTTTTGTTCTGTACTTACTGGTGCGAGTCATACGCTGGGCACTTTGTACCTGTTGTTTCATGTAATCCTTATAACTACCACGGGAGGCAGGTGGTAATTATCCTCACTTTCCTGATGAGGAAGTGGAGGTTAGAGAGGCAGAGGAACATGCCTGCGTTAGCCATGGAAGCGGCAGATCTGGGCCTCAGATCCGAAGTCTGCACTCGTGACCTCCGTGCTGTGCTGCCGGCCGGGGCCGGCTGACTTGCTCTCGGCCTCCTGTTTGCCCTCCCTTGCCCCATCTCTGGCATGTGCTGCTAACAGCTCTCTGGAGTCTTGAGGAGCCAGAAACCAAACCTGAAGCTCCTGTATTAGTAAGAGAGGTTTCTTTAGGGTTCTGACATGGGTGGGCCCACCTTCAGCTTTGGAACGTTCTCATCTCCAGTGGAAGAGTCAGGGAGACTGACTAGGGGAAGTATCTTGATAATGATGTGTGTTTCCCTTTGATGCCAAAGAGAACTTCCTAAGATTTAAAGCAACTTTCATTAACACAGGTTGCTGCATTATCTGTTGTGTGATTGACCTATTCAGTCATTCAACAACTGGACTGAGTGATTAGTTTTCCAGACATGGTACCAGGCCCAGGAATAGAGTGGAGAGCACGTTTAGCCTCCGCTCTCACAGAGTTTAGTTTAGCTGGGAAGAAATTTACCAAATAACGTCTTTCCGTACAACAAATATAGATGGAGATCATTATTTTCTTTACAGTGCAGATTTTAATTTTTACATGAAAAAAAGCAAACGCACACATTGGGAATTAAAATATTATTTTTTTCTTCTATCTACAGGTGTGATATTCATGTTTTTTGGTCTGTAATGTTCTACCAAACATTTTCCTAAACCAGAGCCAGACAAGATCATCATTACCAAACCTCTCTGCTCCCCCTCCGTCCTCAGGCTGAGGTAGAGCAGTGCGGCACCATTTTGACAGGACGAAGAATAGAGTTGGAAGTACAGAGCTTGAAGAATCACATATTAACCAAACTTACCCCCACTCCAGTCCAGAAATAACCAACTAATTTATCCAGAAAGGATTTTAAGCAAACTTGCACAAATACACTTAATATGCCATAAGAAAAGGGTACCTTTTAGTCTTCTTATAGTATATATAGCATATATTCACTGTGCCCAGTAAAATAGTAACTTCAGTGAAGTATTTTTGCCACCATAGCACTAACAACTAAAAATTACAGCCCTTTAATACTTAGATTTTAAAGTGGTTAATCATAGAAATTCTAAGATTAAATCTACTAGATGCATTAGAGTATTCATTTACAAATTTTTTTTTCAAAAATGATACTAAAAAAGAAAGAGGCTTCTTTCAAAAGACTAGAGTCAGGAGTAGAAGACAGTGATAAAAGACCTGCAAACCCAAGACGAGGAGTTGATTTTCACACGTAGCTTTTGGGTTAAGGACATCTTTTCTCGTCTATTCCCACAGACAAGACTAGTTCTAACTTTCCCATAATGGTGCACAGTAAGTAGGAGTTTCAGAAATCTGAAGACAGAAGCAGCTATTTTAACACCCTAGGTAAGTGCTCCCCGAATCGTAAAAAACTCCACATGGGTCGGCCGCTGTGTTTGAAGGACCGAAGTGCTTGCCCAGGAGAAGGAGCTGTGCGCGCACAGAAGATTCAGGCTAAGCCGCCTGTGGCATTTGGGAGAGGGAGGGCTTGTGAGGGTGTTATTCCATCACACAGAACATAGATGCTGGGGTAGGGGCCTTCTAGGTGGAATTCTTGACACAGTCTTGCCCCAGAGCAGCCAGACTCTCAGAAGCACCTTGAAGAGGTGTCTACTTTGGCAGGGATTATTGAATAGAAGAAGGTGTTTCAGAAAAAAGCAGAAATCCTGGGAGGGTCAAGTAAGTTATCTTTTTGACCCATCAATGCTTAACACTAATAAAAAGCTGCACGACAGAGCCAGTCTTCCCAAGGTGTATTTTCTCGTCATCAGGAGCAGAAGCCTCTTCCCAACTACGAGGCCCATGACATCAGAGGGCTTCCCTTGCCTGGACGTGGGAGCTAGTGTCCCAGATTGTTCTGGGAAGCTGGTACAGGTGATTTGCACAAGGAAGTCACCACTAAACCACTGCTGAAGTCCAGTCCTCAGCCTTTTGTTTTCTGCTCAATACTCTAGAAACATCTCTTTAAAGGCCAGGAAGTCCGTAAATGTGAGCAGCACATTGAATATGTCATGAGTCACTTCATCTTGATGATGCTTTAACATTGTCGTGAAAGCTGCCATGTTGAATGCAGGTATCTGCTCCAGTATCTGTTCTTCAATATACTTTTCTCTCAGTGAAAGGTATTCATTAAAAATTACCGTGTAGGTGAGTTTATTCTCTTCTGAGTCTTCAAACTCCTGGTAGTATTTGTCCATGAAATTTCTCTGCAGTTCTTGGAACTCGGCATCCATGATAATGTCCTCCAGAGATCCAACCACAACATCAAACTCAGCTTCCGCAGCAGACAGCGCGAAGATCTCCTCGGAGACTTCCGTCACTTCTGCAGCATCCATCCTGCTGCCTGGGGCCCAGTGGAGTCTGTCACTCTGCATCGGGCTCCCACTATTGACCTCCAGGAGCCGCACCCTGCCTCCCGTCACCATGGCTGAGCGCATCATTCTTAACGACTACACAATATTCCGTTATATGGATGTAGCATAGCGTTTTGATGCAAATGTTATTTCTGTTTTTCTCCAGTCTAATAAGCACTGCTGCAGTCAACACATATCTCTGAACACTTGTCCTGTTCATTCTTTAGGATGACTTTTCAGATGTGGAATTGCAAGGCCACTTTGCAATTATGATTTACCTCATCAAACTACTATCCAGAGAGATTGTACCAATTGATACTTTTCCAAGTAATGTATGACCTTCTGTTTTTCTCATCTTATGAACACATTGTGTTGTTCTTTTTTGAATTTTTGACAATTTTTGAGGTTTTATTTTTATTTCTTTGATTCCTAATGATGTTGACCATTGTAAATATGCTTATTAGCGATTTAATTTTCATTTTCTGGAAATTGTTTCTTCATTGTTTAGTCCATTTTCTCTTCGGGTGGGCATTTTGTTTTTATTATTAATCTGCTTGTCTGAGGCAAGGATTCCAATAGTACTTGAGCTCCTTAGGAGTCCAGAATCCAGAATCATTCATCATTGGACCAGAATCAGTGTCCTGTGGGGATGCTATGAATAGCTGGGGTGGGGTGAGTAACACAGAATTTAGCCCAGGGTGAGGGGGGCCAGAGGGAGCTAACAGCATTGAAGGAAAATGGGGCCAAGTTGGGGGAGAGGCCACCTCCAGAATCATGCCTGCAGTGGTAGATGTGATGATGGAGTGGGGTGAGGCTAAGAGCAATAAGCAGGAAAAGTCTTGCAGGGATTAGGGGTGTCTAGTGGCTGGCCCCCCACCCCAATCCTGCTTTATTCACTCCCTCATAGCTTTGATCCTAAGAGCACTTCCTCATACATTTTCTGCCCACAAATCTCCATCTCAGAGTCTGTTTCCCAGGAATCTGGCCTGAGATGAGCAGAGGGAGTGGCCAGCTGTCTGCTTGACTGGGATTTGGATGGAGAGGATGCCTCTCTTCCAGTAAGAGCTAATGCCCTGGGGAGAGTGAAGAAGACCTTGAGACCCTTGAAGACCCTGGAAAGGAAAGACCAGGGCAGTGGGTAGCCCATGGCATATACTGAAGATTTCTTTAGAAAATTCTGCAGGGATTCAGAGGGGAGTGGGTTTCCTTGGCTTGCTGCCAACTGATTAGCTGTAAACTCTTTCCTGGGACATTCAGAAAAGCTGAACTGTGGTGGGGGCCAGGGGTTGATGTGCTAATTGGGCCAGTCTCTCCATCCCCTTTCCTGACTTCTCTGGCTCTTCTAGACATTCTTTCTCCCACTGGCTGAATTTCTGAGCACCACACTCTGGTGCCTAAGATCACTGAAATAATGACTCCTGTTAGCTGCCTGAACGTTTTCTCCGCCTCCAGGCTGCTAGGCTGACCTCTCCCGATCCACTCTCACCAGCAACAGGGGAGAGCAATTGGCAAATGCATGTGTTAGAGCTCCTTACCAACTTTCACTGTTAAGACTAGTTATTTGGTTGTTTCAAGCCAGGACTTCCGCCTTATTAAAGATGTGATTACTCACAGTCAAGGTCAATGCAGTCTGTATTTGGATACCTATACATTTATTTCACGTAACTTTTTCCCTGAAAAACTGGTAATTAAGATGCAGGGTCTTAGCCAGCCAATAGTAATCCTTTGCGATGGACGTATAAAGGAAACCTAGGGCTTGAGGCTAGGTTTCTATCAGTTCTTTCCAGCTTTGCATAATTATTGCTGTTCAGTTAGAATTAAATACAATTTAAAATATAGGGCTGAATCAATCTGCCCAGTTTCCCCATCTGCACATGCCCGATGGCCCTGCCTCACCAACCACATAGCTAGATACACACACATGAACTCCCTCTACCTCCCCACGAACACATACCACAGGAACTTTGGAGAATGAAGACTGTGGTGATAAGAGGCCACGTTGTTTAGTTGATGTGAGAGATGAGTTTCTGCCATTGTACTTAAGAATGACCCTATCAGCTGAGTGCTAATGTGTCCTGAGTGCTTATTAGTCACCAAGACCTGCTGTAAAATAACATAATCCTCACAACAAGCCTATGAGATAGATAATATTATTATCTTCATCCTATGGATGGAAATCAAGACGCAGTATGTTAAACGGTTTGCCAAAGATCATGTCACCAGGAGTTGGAGGACCAGGGCTTGAACTCAGGCCTCCAGGAGGTAACTGTCATTCAGAGACTCTGGCAGCCCTTGAACATGGGGATTGATCCCTAGATTTGGGAGGTGAAGATCCAAGCCAAGGAACAGATCCAGGTTCTTTTCTTCACTGAACTGCAGTATGTAATGATGCATTTGGCTCTATGAGTTTCATAGAATAACAGGGAACTACAGTGTTTGCTGAATCAGAGGACAGCACGCTGGAAATGGGGCCTGCAGGATGTTATCTTCACAGGCAGGCGTGAAGTGGGTGAGAGATGAGGACAGAATGGAGTGCTGAGGGAATCTCTGGGGTTAAGCCAACTGTGTCAGACTTTATAATCTGCCCAACTGCCATGATATGCTTCACTCTTTCTGGATCTGTCCCAGGGCAGGCCACACTGGCTTCAGGGGTCCTCGCCAAGAATTCCTAATGGCTCAGTGATAGCTAGTTGGCTAACTACAGTGCCCAGCCTGGCTCATCTCCAAGGCAGCTTTCCCTTACCTCCCCTATTGGGTCTTTGGGCCACGGTGGTGAGAGAATGTGGTCAAAAGCTGCCTCTATATCCTTATTCCTTGTGATTCAATGGCAGCCAACTCTCCCCCGCAAGACTTTGTCTATAGCACTCCACTTTCCTTTTCCCCTTATATTCTGAGATGTCAAGGTTCTGGGAAATCAATAAATGTAGCAGGTTTTTTTTTTTAACATTTTTAAAAAAATTATTATTTGAAGCAAAGTTTTATTTAGTAATCACCACCTGCCCAGGCATTGTTTTGAGAATTTCACATGTAACTCATTTAATCTTCACAATGATCCTATAAATTAGGTATGATTATCCCCATTTTACATAGAGGAAAATAGGGCACAGAGAGGTAAAGATCACACTGTGGCAAAGGTCACAGCAAGTGGTGGAGCCAGAGTTTGGGTAAGGGTAGTTGGACCCCAGAATCCCTGCTTGTAACTTCTTTACTTTGCTAATAACACATGTGTAGTTTTGCTTCTTCACAATAGGTTTAGGGGGTAAGGTATTTGATGGCAGAGGACTACTTTTTTTCCCGAGCCCTTCCCTGTCCTTGGTGCTGCAGTCTGGATGTCTGTGGGACTCTTCTGTTTCAGGAGACTGATTCTCACCATTGCTCCCTCTAAGCTGGATTTCTCCCCATTCCTCCTCTGGCTCTGATTTGTTCACAGGTTTCCTGCTTCAGATCAAGTAAACATTTGTTCCAAAGCTCAACTTTAAAATAGGACCAGACTTTGTCCATTTTATTGTGTTTCCTTTAAAATCAAGACCAAAAAATAAAAAAAATCCCTCTTTCTCTCTCTTAGTCTTTATGAATAATTAAACTTATATAATTTAACACATTTTGTTTTTTGTCTTACCTGGTGGGGAGTATTTATTATTGGATGACTAGAATACTTGCTTCCTTTTAGAAAACATGGGTTATTATTTTAAATTTAACTCATTATTGCGACAAGAGGGGTATAGAAACAAAGAAAATTAAAAAAGCTAGTCTTGAAATTAACACAATATTATAAATCAGCTATACTTCAATCAAAAAGCTAGTCTTCTCTTGGTTGAGGCTAGGCTTATACTGAACAACACTGGAAACTGGGCAGTCACAGAGGAAGACAGTGATTTAAAATATGAGCTATTAAAAAAATAAAATATGAGCTATTAGTATTCATTAATGTAATAAAAATAATATCTGCCTCTCAGGGATGTTTCAAGGAATACATGAAATAATATACATGAAAAGTGCTTTATAAAATGAAAACTATTCATACAGATATTGCACTATATGTTTGAAAATTTTGATTAGCAACTAGATGACAAATTTTTAAAGAGAGGGATTATGTCATGTGCTGTTTGTATGTTGCACAATACTGGACAGAGAATGTGCCCTCCATAGCACTTGTTGACCAATGGACTGATTAAATAATACAATGCATAGCAGAGCTTAGCACAGCTCCCAGAACAAGATAAGTACTCAATAAATGAAAGATATTTCTGTTGTTTCTAGGGTTACCGGTGTTTATTGATTTCTGAGGAGTCAGACTCTTAAGGGTAGAAATGACTTCAGGAGCCACGAAGAGCAGCTCCCGTTTTAGACACTGGAGTCCTCTCTGAAACACCGTTCTACAACTAGGTGATTCTAATACGGTGCCGAGTTTGAGAACGTGTCAAGACTAGGTGGTAGCTTGGGGAATAGAAAACATCTAAATTCTCCTGGATTTAAATTCTCTTTTTTAATGAACTTCAAAGAGCCTCCTTCTAATCCAGTTTATATTCTGAATCGAAGTATTCTTTCCAAAGCATAGGTCTGATGGTGCCACTCTTCTGCCCAAGTCCTTCAGTGGCCCTGACACCTGTCAGGGTGAAGTCCAAGGTTCAGGGTGAAGTCCAAGGTCCTGCCATGCAGATCAGGTTCCTCATGGTCCCAGCCTTAGTCACCTGTCCAGCCTCATCTCCCGTGTCTCCTTTCTGAAATCCTGTGCTCTAGTCACATTAAATTGCTTGTGATTTCCTGCCTATGTCATGGTTCCACTTGTCCCCAGACTCCTCTTACCTGAAGATATGCAGAGAAAGTCATGCTTTCTGAGGTCTTCTGATTCTGAACTGTGTTTTGTATCCGGACATTAAAAGTTAGCACCCCCTGACCAGAGATTTTGATTGCTGTCAACCCATTTTCTCTTACCTTGTGTTAAGAGCCATAGAGGACTCGACTGCAAAGCCTTCCTTAGTATTCCCTCTCCACATCTGCTTTCTCTGCCAGAAATCCTCCCTAAAATGCAACCTAAGACATGCTTACTGCAACACGACACCCTGTCTGGCCTTGTTCCTAGGAGATGGGTGGACACAGGTCTCTTCTAGGTCTTTGTTATCTAAGTGGTTTTCCTGCAACATGATGTGGGGGCCACGCTGGTACCTCCTGCTTACCCTTTGCCATCTGCTTGCCTGTCACCCCAGTGGGTACCAGATCGCCATCAGAAGGATTTAGGCTGGAGTGAGGGGTTGAGTGCTCAGGACCTAGAACCAGAGGCTGAGGATGGATGTGTGGGTGGCTCCAAAGCCGAATAGGATGATTCTTGGCTGAGGGGCTGTTCTATACCATTTAAGCCCCTTCTCCCACCAGTTATGTGAAGCCCCTTCAGCATCCATTCCCATGATCCCCAGAAGCCCCCACCACAGGCTCCCTTCTAACCACTTCTCATCCCAAGAAACTGCTATGCTGATTTCTAACAGCATAGGTTGGTTTTAAATATTTTTGTACTTTACATAAATAGGAGCATACAGGTTGTGGCTTTGATAATTGTGTCAAACAAGCTGTGCAGGTGTAGATCATTCATTCTCATTAGTACGTCATTGTGTGCCTAAACCCCAATTTATGTGCGTACTTTACTGTGATGGACATGGACTTGATTCTGGTTTTCAGCGCTTATGAAACGTGCTGCAATGAATATTCTAGTCCATGTCTTTTGGTGAATACATGTGTGCCCTCAACGGCTCTGTGTATATCTAGTAGTGAGATTGCTGGGTCTACAGGGTATGGGTGTGCTGAGCTACAGGAGATGCTCCAAACACTTTCCCAAGGTGGCCGTGTTAGCGGTGTAGGAGAGTTCCGGTTGCTCCACACTCCTGTTAATGCTTGCTAATTTCTTTCTTTTGTTTCAGCCTTTTTGGAAGGGGTACAATTGTATAGCTCTGTGGTTATAATTTGCATGCCCCATAATGTCTAATGACGCATTTTTATTTTTAATTTTTTTTATTTTTTTGTGCTTTATTTTTTATGTATTTTATTTTTATTTTGTGTGGTGCTTTTTGTGTTCTATACCTTGCCGTATACTTTAAGGGCATGACAGTGTTCTCTGGTGTTTTCTAAAAGGTGTACTGTTTTACCATTCACATTTAGATCTGCAGTTGACTTCTGTGTCTGTTTTTTTTTTTTCCTTCTCACATGGTCATCAAATTGAGATCTCTATAACACTTCAATGATTGAAAGAGAGATGTACATCTGGTTAACCTTGGTGGTGAGCACACAGGTGTTTGTTCTATTGTTTTCTGTATTATTGAAATCTTTTATAATTAAAAATAAAATATTTAAGTGCTGATGTTCTCCTGAGTTCCTTCTTTAATCTGCTGTTCTTTCCATGTTACCTATTCTTCCCCGGGTGAGTCGGCCAGCTTTCTTTTATTCATTTATTTAAATTTCTTCGAGCACCAATTCGTCCATGTAGCATGAGGTTGCTAGTTACAGAGATGCAAATAACATGGCTCTTCCCATAGGGGACGATGGTCTGGTATATATAGGGACAAATCAATACAGTAAAGTTCCTTGGAATAGCTATTCCAAAGAACAGCCCAGAGCTCATATTGTCTGCAACATAAGTATTCTGTCCTCCTGTCCCCTCTTCCTGTCCCCTTTTTAAAATCAACTTCATTGAGGTATAATTTGCATACAGTAATAACGCATCCATTTTCGGAGGACTGTTTCAGTGAGTTTTGACAAATGTACGTACCTGTGTGACTACAACCACAATCAAAATCTAGACCATCATCCAAAATGCTCTCCTGCCCCTTTGCAGTCAGTCACCCACCAGCCCTCAGGCCCAGGCTGGGCTTGCCTTCTGTCACTACAGCTTAGTTTTGCCTCTTCTAGAATTTCATACAAACGGGATCATACAGAGCATATTCTTTTCGTGTCCGGCTTCTTTCGTTCATCAGGATGTTTTTGAGATCCATCAGATTTATGTATTGTGAACATTTTGCCCCAGGCTCTGGTTTTGCCTTTTCTTGTTCTCAGTCATGTGTTTCGAAGCTCCCCGTCCCCTTTGAATCGCTCTGGTGGTGCTTTGCAACCATCGGCACCTGCATCTAAAGGCTGAATGGTGGGCCCAGTCTCTCGGACTAGATGGAACTTGACATCTGGTCTGAAGACAGAGCAAGTGACTGACTCTCCTTGTTCCCCCAGCCTTTCATAAAAATGTAGAATTTTCGTCCTTTAGGAAGTTCCTTGTTTTATAAAAATTAGTCCATCAGAATTAAAGCAAACTGGAGCTTTAAAAAAATACAGGTGCCAGGGCCACTTTCCCTAAGATTCTGATTCCGGAGGTCAGGAGTCAAGAGTGGGGCTTGAGGCTCTGGATTTGTAAAAGCTGTCCAGTGGGCCTGAGTTGCCGTCAGCACTGAGGGCCGATGCACATAGAGTGAAGGCTCAGTACTGCAGCACAGCACACAGAGACCATCATCAGTTTCAACCCACAACTTCATCTCCTTATCACATGTCTTCCTCCTCCATGTCCCCTGTTCTGCAAGCAGATGGGATCTGTCACCAACACTCCTCCCTCACCCATATTTGAAATGTTTTCCTGTCTATTGGGGGTGTCTGTCTCCTATTGTCTACCCACTGGGCCCTCTCCTACTCATCCCTCAATAGCCCACTCAAAATGACCTCTCTGATGCCTTTCTTCCTCTTCTGCCCATAGTCCTTTGATCTTCTGTCAAAAACACTGATTCCCAATGTACTCTAAGGCATTGTTTACACAACTGACCCCTCCTTCAGTACATCTGTGAGCTTCTCTAGACCATGGACCCTGTCTTGTGCATCATTGCATTCCTCTTGGGTAGCCTGGTGCCTGACATAAGTGGGGACTTGGCTAATGATTGCTGAGAGAATGAATGGATGTTTGGAGAGATGACTGAATGGGTAGTGGTCCATGTTGGATCCGTTGGAGAGAATGAAGTCGTAGGAAAACAAGGGCTGGGCACTGCTGTTGGGTCCTCTGAACACTGTGCCTGACCTTACTTCCTGCTCTAGTTTTCACTCTTTTTAGCAGAAAGCAAAGTCAATGGTTAGGCTGGGATAGCAGACAGGTTCTGACTGCATCAGTCTTCAAATCTAGTTCATGCTTAATGCTTGTGTCATTTCCATCTGGAGTCATGGGTTGTACGAAAGTATTTTGTCTGTGAGTCACAGGGGGATGTGTGTCTGCGGGCAGTGCGTTTGCCCATTTGTCTGTCGGGTCAGATAAGTGAAAGGGTTTTAAAAAGTTGAAGACAGTCCACAGATGTCAGATATTATTAAGTATCGGCATATATGATTGTTAGGCTGTGGCTTGGCTTTTTAGAGGAACCAAGAGCAGGCTTCCTGAGTTGTACATGGCTGACTGGGTGCTGGGGAGGTAGGGGGCTGTCCCAGGTGTGAGGCCGGCCCTCCAAGGGCCTCCACACAGGTTGAATGGAGGGAAGATGTTCTTGTTTGATTTATGAGTGTGGTAGGGGCAATGAGTGTCCCAGGTGCTATGGGACAGGAGAGGCCAAGGGGCCAGGCTGGTCATCAGAGGCATGACGGTGGGGCTGGGCTGCTCTTTGGTTCCTCAATGATGGGCCCGTTTGGGCTATAAAGGGAAGAGGGAAGGGGGTTTAAGTCCGAGGACTCTTCATGGTCTCTGGGACAGAGGCAGAGCCAGCCAGAAGAGGTCAGTGCAGTGCCCGGCAGGAAGGGGTGGCCAGGAGATGGATGAGGGGAGTGGCAGAGGGGCCTCCCACTTGGGCCTCATTTAGAGGCCGGGGGAGGCAAAAGTCACCAACTGTGCCCTTCTTAGTGTCCCAGTGGTCCATGGCTCCAGAATGTGGCCCACCAGCTCACAAAATCAGGCCCACGACCTTGACCAGGAAGGAAAGAGATGGTGCAGCACAAACCATCCCCTCCGCTGGGGACCTGATGCAAAGTGCCCTCCCGGGGACCATGCTCGCACCAGTGTGTGGTGGCATCTGTGACTTTGCTCCTGATTCCACACTCTGTTTTCACCTGCCATTTCCCAAACGCGATCAAGTCCGAGTCAACTGTTTAGAGTCAGGGCTTCCTCCACGTGCTGAGCTCTGGGCAGGAACAGACACAGGACAGCCCGTGGGGCCACAAGCCTGGGCTCTGGACTGGGACAGAACTGAGTTGGAGGCCTGGCTCTGCCACTCATGGCCTTGGACAAGTGACTTAACTTCCAAACTCTATTTTTCACTCATCTGTAAAACAGAGCTGTGAACCTTCCCCTCGGGAAGAGGTCTGTCCGATGTTAATTACAGAGCCTGCCGGCAGCCAGCGCCCCTGGACTTGCCTTTCTGCTGCTGTTGTAGCCCCTCAGTTCACACAGCGCTTCTGCTCTCCTGTTTATAAAGTCTTTTCCTCTACTTAAATCACCTCCCAACCTCTCTCTTCAATAGGCAGAGCAGAGAGTCATTACTTTCATTTCATGACTGACTAAATGGAGGCCCAGAGTGTCGGAAGCCTGGAGCCAGGGCCTCCTGCTTCTGGCCAGGGTGCTTCCCAGGACACCGCTCTGATGGCTCCCTGGGTGGGAGGGTCAGGGCACTTTGGGGAGGCTGCCCTGTCCCTCAGAGTGCTCTCCTTCAGGGCTAAGCCCAGTTCAAGGCTGCAGCTGCCCTGCCCAAGACCTTCTTTGCTGAGTCCCAGATGCCAGGGGGCTGGCCCCTCCTTGGTGAGACTCGGCTCAGAGCTCACCTGGTGTCGAGGAGCGGGTCTTCATGGGGCAGCCAGCATTCCCTCCGACTGCAGGCCACGGGGAAGACTCTGCCCAGAGCACCAGAGCTGAGCCCTTCACCTGGCCCTCCCTGCCAAGGCCTCCTGGCCCGGGGCCTGCAGCTGGATGCAGCCCCACATGCTTCTCCCTCTATATCTCTTTCCCACATGCTGTCCCCGGCCCAGCAGCATGTGTCAGCTACTGGGCCACGCGTTGTCAAGTCTGTCCTTAACCCTGAGCACCCACATCTAAGTGCCTGGCTCCCCAGAGAAGCTGAGCCTGCCCGCGGGCAGGAGGAAATGCTCCTCTGCCTCCCTCGTTCCCCAAGTGAGGCTTCAGCTTCCCCAGAGCAGAGGTGGCATTGGTCATGGTGCTGGCTTGGGGGCAAAGCCATGGCCGTGGAGAGGAGCGGGTGCAGGCCTGTGTCTCTCCTGGGATCCCTGTGCCTTCACCTCCTAAAGAGGCCCATCTGGGCTAATTACCTGGCCAGCAGCACACTTTGTTTCTCTCCCCAAGAGGTAGCCCAGGAGAGCAGCTGGGTTTTTATGGGGGTGGAGGGTTAGCAGTGGGTGTGGGGGATCTTTGGACCTTGGCCATGAGAATGCACAGGGCTGCTCTGACACCTTGTGAGGACTTCCGGTCCAAGAGCCCCTCTTAGATTTGATGTGAGAGATGCTGCCTGATCCTTGGTTTCCAGGGTGTGGGCTGGGATTCTAGTCAAAAGGATATCAGAGGTAGGGTCCTGGCTGGTTTGGGGCCTGAGGAGGAGACTGAAGTCTTAGTTATTGTCCCAAATATCCACACTCGCTGTAATCCAGAAATCAAGACAAGGATTCAGCAGGGGTGTTCCTGCGAGCCCAGCACCATCTTCCCACCCTGCAGGAACTGAAGGTGGAGCTCCCCAGGTACCCATCCCTCCCAGGCACAGAGGCTGCCAGGAATTCCTCCTAGGCCTCCGGTCCCCCTTTGGATTGGCAGGGAGGATATTGAAGCTCTCGTTCTAGCTACTCCACCAACTTTTCCTTGTGACCTTGGCCCAGTCCTTTCCTCTCTTTGTATCCATTTCCTTCTCATGAAATGAAGGCACTGGGCTGATGGTCTCTGTCACCTGTCCAGGTCTGACACTCCGTGGGGAAAACAGTGATCTGAGGGTGTGGGCAGCCAAGGCTGGGAGCTTCGATTCCACCCCTGTGGCTCTTCTCCTTCATCCCTGTCACATCATCACCTCCCTTTGGGCCCAGGGGTCCAAAAGCTCCCATTTCAAGGAGATTAAAGGCCCCCATACCTACACCAGGGCTGTAGCTCTCCCCTCCTCCCCAGGTGGGGGCTGGTAGGGAAATTCTCCCTCCCTCCCTTTCTCTGCCCAAGGGGTCCTGTCCCTGTCCCCGTGCCCTGCCACTCTTCTATGCTGCCCGGTGTTATCCTCCTCCAGACGTGGGCGACGCAGGGTGAGATGGGGAGCAGATATGCAGGAGCTGCCCCTGCCAGTCACACCAGCAACTCCTCTCGAACTCTGCCTCCCACTGCTGCCAGAGACTGCGATCTGGTGGCTGATAGCTGTCCTGGGCCTCACCCTCTTGGCAGCTCTGGGTTTCAGTACCTGGGAGACAGGCAGGGCAAGTTGGAGCCCTCAACTGACTTCACACTTACCTTTTAAGGACAGCATGGGTGGCAGGTGTGAAGAGACATGGAGCTGAGGGAAGGGGCGCCTGTCTCTCCAGAGACCCCACCTCTTCTGCAATACATGTGGTTCTGGAGTGGGAGTGCCTGGGTTCTCGTTTCCATTCCACCACTTTCATCGGTGGGTTCTTGGACAATTTCTTTTATCTCTCCAAGTCTCCTCTCTGCCATCTGTAAAGTAAGGGTAAGAATAAGAATCCCTTCCTGACAATGTTAGTTTTTAGATTCAATGAGACTCCCTGCTGTAGACCCAGCACAGTGCATGGGCCGCTGAAAACACTCGGGTAGCAACCTACGAAAAACAAAATGAAGATGAATCTATGTCTGTATATGTATGACTGAACTATTATGCTGTACACCAGAAAATTGACACATTGTACTGACTATACTTCAATTCAAAAAAAAAAAAAAAGAAAGGAAGCACTTGTAAGAGGTTAACTGTTAGTACAATGATCACTATCATTCTTTTGTTCTCGGACTGAATGGAATCTCAAGATGCCATTTCATTCTTCCCCCTGCTTCCTCCAGGCCGGCGATTCCCAAACTTGTCGGCCCATTAAAACCCCTGGGACCTTTTAAAAAATTCCAAAGCCCAGCCTGCCCCCCAGATGAGTGAAATCCCGGTCTCTAGGGATGGGCACAGGCACCCGAAGTTTTTGAAGCTCTCCAGGTGATTCCAACATGTAGCAAGTTTCGAAACTGCTGCTCCCTGCCATCCAACAAATTGAAGGGTTTTCTTTAGGGATAGCATTTTGACCTAGAAACCCCACCCACTGTCTAACACTGACCTGAGGTTAAGTAACTCCTTCAGTACAAGTGAACTCTCTCTTGCCTCACTTTAAGCCAACTTTCTCTTGTGTGGAGGGAAGAGAGAACAGCTATCGGCCTCCACCAAAGGCTCAGTTAGCAGCATTTGCTGGGCACCCCCTTACCCCAGCGCTTCATGGGAGTCACCACCTGACGAGTTAGATCGGGGTGTGGGCACTGGGTGCTGGTATAGTCACAGCCAGAGATCAAAGCGGTTTCCTAAACTCTGTTATTTCATCCCAATTGAATACTTCTCCCTATTCAGCCTGGCAGTAAGATAAACCTGGGGAAGATTCTTGTTTATTTCATTGGCAGTAGAGACACACATGAAGGGTTTAATTATGGGCATCCTTCATACCAAGAGTTGAAAGTGAGTGATGCAAAAAGCATCGCAGCAGGTGAGAGCTCAGCTCACGTGGTCCAGAGCCTCCAGGGAAGACGACGACGACGTGAGGGTGGCGGGGGCGGGAACTCCACTTGCATGACCCTTTGGAGTTTGCATATTGGGTCAGCTATCCACTAGAGTCAGCCTGTGAAGCTAGGATTATTGGCCTTATTTCACAGGCCAGGAAATTGAGGCTCAAGGAGCTAAGTGTCTAAGCCATGAGGCCGGGAAGGGGCAGACGCAGGATTCAAAGCTGGGTTTTGAGATGCCCAACCCAAGGATCTTTCCCACACCATTGCTGCTTCCTGCCCGGACCCCATTGTCCCTTCTCCATATATCCTTTGTTTTCTCTGCCCAGACGTGACTCAGTATCCATGCCTTCAGGCAACTCTGTCTCACTGACCTGTCTCAATCCCTGGCTCCACTTTCCTTTTCTTCTTCTGGTTCTCCTGGTTTTCTCCTTATGCCTCCTGTGTTTAGGGGCTGAGGCTTGGCTTCCTTCCCTTACCAAGAGCTCCCTGAGGGGGTTAGGGTCAGGACAGGGCTGTGCAGACCTGAGATGCCTGGACTAGGCTGGCAATTGTCCTGACTTGCCTGGGACTGTCCTGTTTAAGCACTGAAAGTCCAGGCCAGGTGGGACCATTGGTCATCCCAGCAGGATCTAAGAGTAGCTTTATCTATGCGTGTTTAATTATTAATGTGTTCTGGGCTTTTTCCAATGCCTTATAGTATTGACTCCATGAGAAGCAGACACTCTGATTCCTTTAAGTACTCAAGCCTCTGGAGGAGGTGAGATCACAGGCGGGTAGAAGCAGCGCTGGGAGCTGAAACCAGCTCGTGTGACTGAATTTCAAGCTCACTCTCTCTTCTGTCCCATGGTGGCTTCTGGAGATGGCCCACTAGATAGTTGCTGAGCAACTGGGAAGGCGTGGAGGCGTGGAGGCTGCCCTCAGAGCCCCTCCCAGCCCCGGGATGTTTCTCACTGCTGCTCCCCAGCACCTCTCTTGCTCTTTCCCACCACACAGCTTTTGGCAGCTGAGATTTCAGCTCCAACTTTATTGCACAAAAACAAAGGAGCGTGGGTACTAGGAAAAAACTCTCCTACAGCCTCAATAAATCAACTTACTTCCTATGTTACTTTTTAGGCCACTCATCTCTGCATTCTTAATTTTTCTGAGCTCTCAGGCTGCTCGTTGAATGAGCTTTGCCCATGGTTGCTGAGCGGCGTAGCGCTTCCTAGAACGACAGTCCATCCAGCAATGCTGGCTCACACGTGGTTTGCTACTGGTTTGAAAAGACATATAAACAAAATATGAGAATAACTGTTTAGAAAATTATTCCTTTTAGCAATAGAACAGTTTTGTGTCTGTTAAGTTTAAAATAATAAAATTGAGACTGGTATTTTGCATATCTTAAAAAAAATCTCCCTTTAAGGGTAATTTTTGAAATTCTATTTTAGAAAAGCATTGGTCCATGGTAGATTGGGAATTAAAAAAAAAAAAAAGAAAGAGAGAGAGATTTTTGGAATAATTTGTCTTTTGGTCCAGAAGACAATGGTAGGTCCTGGGAGATGCTCAATGAATCTGCAACCACAGAGCTTTAGTGGCATAGGACCTCAGCTGTTTTGTATTTGAGGAGCCCGAGGTATACAGAGCAGCACATGATGCACCCAGAAAAATGTGGGCAGTCTTGGGCAGGGTCTCTTGGCTTTCGTTTGCACCCAATGACCGCAGAACCATGTTTTTATGTGATTAAAATTTGCGGGGTGTGCATTGGGGGAAGAGTGGGGGACAGAAGCAGAGTGTGGGGAGGTCAGAACAGAACTGTTACCCCACCAGGATCATGCCATGGTGGCAGAAGTCTCCACCCTTGTCCCAGCTCTGGTCCCAAGGCAACTAGACAACCCCTTGCTTTGCCCCAGTCTCCTGGGCGCTCCCCAAAACAAACAACTCAATGGTGGCGTTTCTGAGGAAGCTATCAACCAGTGATTTGGAGGAAACCAGATAGGAGTTTCCAGCAACTCGATCAGGAGAGAATATCGCACTCTGATTTCTAAATGGCGAGAGATGAATGATAAATGATCAAGTTGGGGAAGTTTGTCTACAGTGTGATTTCTGCAACTCAGAGGTGTGAAGTTTTAAACAGATGTTGCTGGCAGGCAAACCAAACATAAATACTCCCCTCCCAGGCTTCAGAAAGTGCCCAGCCCAAACGAGTCCTTGTATATATAGGGACTGAGCCAGATCTCTTGCCAAAGGAGTCATAGTTCCTTCTCTCCCCGGTCTCTGCCTCCTTCTATCCGGTTGGGCCCTTTCTCTTGTCTGCTTCTCTGGATGCGCCAGGAACCATGAGCCGCCAGTTTAGTTCCCAGTCAGCGTTTAGCTCAAGGAGCAGGCGGGTTTACAGCGCTGGCTCCTCTGCGGGCTCCGGTGGTGGGAGTCAGGCTGTGGGGTCTGTGTGCCTGGTCGGAGGGAGGTGTGGCGGTGGTGGGTACGGGAGCCCGGCCAGGGGGTTTGGCTCCAGGAGCCTCTTCAATCTGGGTGGCAGCAGAAGCATCTGCTTCAGCCTAGTGGGGAGAAACGCTAGTGGTTTCCGCCAGGGTGGGGGAGCAGGAGGGGGGTTTGGAGGCGGCAGATGCTTCGGGGGTGGCAGCTTTGTGGGTAGCGGCCTTGGAGGTGGTGGCTTTGGGGGTGGTGGTGCCTTTGGGGGTGGTGGCTTTGGCGGTGGTGGCTATGGAGGAGGTGGCTTGGGGGGTGCTGTGTTTGGAGGCAGCAATTTCAGGCTTGGGGGCTTTGGTCCTTCTTGTCCCCCGGGGGGCATCCAAGAGGTGACCATTAACCAAAGCCTCTTACAACCACTTCACCTGGAGGTGGACCCTGAAATTCAGAGGGTTAAGACCCAGGAGCGGGAGCAGATCATGGTTCTCAATAATAAGTTTGCCTCCTTCATTGACAAGGTGAGTGCCCAGCGACAGGCAGAGTCTCTGGTCTCTGACCAGATGACCTTGTGCCCTGCCGCCTCTCAGCACACTCCGCTGTCTCAGTTTGGTGGTGACAGTCCCTTCCAGATGTCTTGGGACCTTAAGACAGCATTTACTTCACGTAGGCCTCAACTGAGCTCACTGAGGGGATTTTTCTCTATTTTTTCCTTTTGGCAGGAAAGCTGATACGAGGTGTGAAAATATCCAACAGAAAAAAATACATACTGTAATAACCTCATTCTCATCCATCATTTTTCACTTTCCATTCATTCATCCACCCATTCACCCATCCACTTATCTGTCCAGCCACTTATCCATCCACTCATTCACCATCCATCTGTTCATCCATTCATCCATCCACCCATTCTCCATCCATCCATCTGTCCATCCATTCAGCCATCCACCCATTCTCCATCCATCCATCTGTCCATCCATTCAGCCATCCACCCATTCACTATCCATCCATCTGTCCATCCAACATCCACCCATGCAGCCCACAAACATTACCAAGCATCTACTATATGCCCAACACCTCAGGTGCTACAGGGTGACAAGGACACAGGTCCTGCCCTCAAAGGGCCCCAGATGGAAAGGGAAGAGGATGATGACCAAGAGTGGAAAGTGTGTTAGTAGGGACAGAAATCTCTGGGCCATGGTGGCGCAAAGGAGGGTGTGATGGGCTCTGGGCTGACATAGGTCTTGAAGGAGGAGAGAGTCAAACAGGTTCTCAGGGGAGAGGAAATTTCCAGGGAGAAGAATCAGGAGGCATGAGAGTTTGACACTTTTAGGGAATTTCAAATGGTTAAAATTCCTGGAGAACATGGTTTAACGGAGGGAAGAGGAGAGGGGTGGGGATGGCGCTACAGAGACAGGGCAGGAGAAGCAGGGCGGGTGAACCATGGCAGAGCCAAGATGAGCGCCCTGGTGGGGAAGGCTGGGGGCGAAGGCCAATAGCAGACTATGCAGGATTCTGCGTCCATCATTTTAGCTCATCCTGGGCCAACAATGGGCCAGATGGAGCCAAGGAAGCCCTTCTCCCTAGTTCCTTGATTAAATCTCAGGTTAAGTCTGGTTGGGTCCCAATCACCAAGCAGAGGCTGCCCTAGAGGAAGAGCTACGGTAAAGATCTGCCTTCAGCATTTCCTTTTGTCCAGGGATGGAAGCATGGTAGCTGTTGGAGGATCTCTAGAAAGTTCCTTAACTCCTGGGATATGGAGGGAGGCACCCCGGGGCACAGAGGGCCCTATATGCTGGGTGACTTTCCCACAGGAGTTCAGTGTCAAGGACAGAGCTTGACTGGTGGCCTGACTGCAGAGTAGCCATGGCCAAAGTCCACCACTGGGTTGTGTCCCTGGCCTTTGAGATGTGGGCAAACGCTGGGGACAGGACAGTGTGTAGGCTGGGGGCAGAGGGGCCCCAGAGGTAGCCATAGTGCTTCTGGCTACTTCCGATCACTGTGGATGGGAAATTTGGCTGAACAGCATCACACCTCAGGCACAGGCAGGGACTGGGGGTCCTGACTGGAGCAAGGAGGTGACAAGTGAAGGAGACACTACTGGAAGGTCAAGGCTAGCTCAAGGGAGGAGTTGGGAGGAGAGAGGGCTGGGGGTGAGTGAAACGGCCATGGGCTGTGGGCAACGATGTCCTGAGACTCCCATTCGATTGTGCTCCCTGCCATTAACAGGACATCTGTTCTGTTTTATGGCACGGGGCTGAGGGCACAGGCCAGGGTACAGGTGACCAGGGCTTCCTGTCCTTCCTTATGGGCCTGGCCTGTGATGACCATGAGGGGAGAGTCCTCATCCAGGAGGGCTCTGGCCTGGCTGGAGGGGACGCAGGTTCTATTGCAGTGACTTCTGACCCTAGTTTCTGATCTGAGCTTCCTCCTTTTACTCTTAATCCTGTGCAGCTTATTCTCAGCACCACACCAGAGCCACCCTTTAAAAACATAACACATCACTCCTCCATTTGAATCCTCTGTTGGCTTCCTGTTTCATTAAGAACAAAAGCCAAGATCCTTTCCGGCCCTATATGGTCTGATCCTCTAACCCACAGCTGCTGGGAACCCCCTGCTTGCGCTTGTGAAAATCAGGCAACATTGTGGCCACCGGGTGCAACAGTCCTCAAGCTGAAAGGTTTAGTGAGCAGCGTGAAGGCTCTGGGTGCACACGTGCATGTGTGCGTGTGTGTGTGCGTGCGTGCATGTGTGTGTGTACACACCTGAGCAAAGCATGGAGACATCCATTGTCCTCACCTAAGACGTGGGAGGGAAGGCTCCCTCTGCAGGCAGCCAGCAGAGGTAAAATGAGAGTTGATCATCATGTGAAGGAGAGTCCATGCACTTGGTCTGTGTAGCCAACCAGCTCTCTGGACCCTGTACCTGACATTCACATGCACAGTGCTGGGGGGAGAGGCAGTGAGAATACAGAGTGATGTCCACTCTCCATCGTCCTTGCTAATGAAGGGGAGAGTTCCAAACATGAGACAACTCCCATTTCTTTACTTTGGGGCACCAGAGTGCATCACACATTGACATTTTTTTTTTCTTTTACTTTTAAGATTCTGTCTGGGTTATGAAAGCATTGAAATGAGGTGACCTTCTTGAAAAACATACCGGTCAGTGGCAGAGGTGGCGGGGTCTGCAGGGTGAGGACATGTGGGCAAGTTTGCTCAGGAATCAGTTTAATATTTTAAGCCGAATTGTCCCTCCGCTCTTATTTTCTCCTTTCCTCAATCACATGAAGTGCTTCAACCACAAAGAGAAATGAACCTTGGATGGGTCAGTGTTTCAGATGCTCTGGACCACCATTTCCTGATGTTGGCATGGAGAAACTGAGTGTGGGGAGGGACAGCTGTAAAACATAAATGGATGGAGCCAAAGGAAACAGGGCACTCAGTTGACAGGGACTTGCCTTCATTACCAGAGTCAGCTTAGTGTTAATTTTAGGGAGGTTGACTTTATGGTCATTCATCAACCATCAGAAACCACACTGGGTTCATGTGTCCTGGTTCCAGAAAGAGAGACTTCTGACCCCTAGGGGGGCTGTCCTGATTCTCTGAGGTCTGGATATACTGTGAGGCTGCTGATTCTCCTACCTGTGGAGGTGCTTCCCTAACTCACAGCCTGGGAGTGAACCTGGAGGTCTCTTGTTCTCAGGTGCGATTTCTGGAGCAGCAGAATCAGGTGCTACAAACAAAGTGGGAGCTGCTGCAGCAGGTAAACACGTCCACTAGGACCAACAACCTGGAGCCCATCTTGGAGAGCTATATCAGCAACCTGCGGAGGCAGGTGGATTTTCTCAATACGGAGAAGAAGCGCCAGAATATGGAGATCAGGAACATGCAGGACGCCGTGGAGGACTTCAAGAACAAGTGAGGCTCCCGGAGGAGCAAATGTGTCAGGAGCAGCGAGGCAGGGGACTGATTCACGGAGCAAGGGGTTCTGCTTACTATTAACGTGTTGGGGTGGTGGGGCCAGAGCCACCAGGTGCAGCCAGGCAGGGTCTGCGCTACACAACCATAGGGACACCATTTTGCTTATGGTAGCCCTGGCGATGGTATGGCCAGTCGGCTCCCAACTGTATCGGGTGGGGAGGGGACGCTTCATGGATGTTGGAGCCAGGTAAGCCCAAGTTCCAGTGTGGGCTTTTCACTTCCTGGCTGCCTGCAAGGTCATCTTTCTAAGCTTTTAGTTTTCACATTAGTAAAGGGGGGATAGTAAGTGCCATCCTTGTTGGATTGTTGTGAGGTGTAGACGGGTAGTATGCATCAGCTTGTTAAAATCAGATTGATCGAGTAGGTCTGGGATGGGGTCAGAGTGTTTGCCTTTCTAATATGCTTCCAAGTGATGCTGATGCTGATGCTGATGCTGGTGGACTGGGGACCATATGTGGAAAACCACTGGTTTAGACGAAATTATTCTTAATACGTTCTTAGGCTGTGTGTGCAGGTACGAAGCATTCAGTAAGCACTAGCTATTATTAATAATAATCGTAGGGGTGACAGGACTTGCCTGAATCTAGGTCAGCTGCTCCTGCACCGTGCAGGCAATTGAGCGGCCTCTCCCCTCCATGCTGGGGGTGCAAGATGCTTCTCTTTACATCACCTGGGCCAGTAGAGAGTCAGGTTCATGTGAGTCAACAGGCAGAGATGAAATGCACCCTGAAGTTGATGGGGGTGTAGAATGGCAGGTGAAAAAATTTTCTTGTTAAAAACATTTACTGAAAGTGATTATTACTTTAGTTCTTAGTTAAAAAAATGATCGAGCTTGACATATTTACAAAGGTCACACATCAAAATAAAAAGGACATTTGTGGGGCATTCTATGTGGCTTTGGGTTTTCCATATTGTGATGTTGCCCCTCTGTTGAGCTGGAGAGCCAGGAGGTGGTTCTAGCTGCTTGTCAGGGAGAGCGGCGGGCCCTGGCAGGGAATGTCGAGTCCAGGGCAGTAAAAGTTTGGGGAACTCCGAGCCTCCTGCTATGGCAGAATCTCAAGGTGCTCAGCTCAGCCCCTGCAGCCTGTCCGAGGTTCTGACACCCCCCTCCCCCCAGGTATGAGGAAGAAGTCAACCGGAGGAACAACAGCGAGAATGACTTTGTCGTCCTGAAGAAGGTGAGGATTAGGGGAGTCTCAGGGGGGACTGTGGGCTCAGGAGGCTGAGCAGAGGGAGGGCTTCCCGTGGGATGCTGTGTGACCGAGGGGTGGACAGGTGGGCTTGGGGCCAGCCTATTGAACATGTTTCCCAAATGCTGGGGCCCTGGCATTGAAGCAGTAAGCCTGAAAGCGATGCTAATATGAAGCTTTAGGAATCCTTGAGTTTTTCATCTCTCCAGGGTCCTGAATGTGGGATTCAATTAACAGGCAGCCTTTGAGTGTCAGTTCTGTGGAGACTTAGGACATGGGAAGGGACCTGGGGAGGGACCTGGGGTATTTTGTGTGACTGATGGGGCTGAAGAGCTGGTGAATGCTTCCTTATGACCAGGAAAGCCGGGGTTTACTGGTCTCTTATTTGAGTGAAGTGAGGAAATTTGCAGGCAGGGAAATAAACCCAGAGAGGCTTTGCCTCTTGCATGAGGTCACCCAGACAGCTGGTGGCAGGCAACACTTGGGCAATAAAGTCAGACTGTCTTGGCTTGCTGTTCAGGATGTGGATGCAGCTTATTTGAACAAAGAGGATCTGCAGTCCAAGTTGAATGTTCTGCTTCAGGAGGTCGATTTCCAGAATTGTGTAATTCAATCGGTGAGTGAATATCTCCACTACGTAGATGAGATGATGAGTTCAGTCCTCCTAAGAAACCCTTCTTTTTTCTACATCTGACAAGGGGTATAGGCTGTAAGAGGGGGAGGGCTGGAACCAAACATTTCCCACTAGGGGTGTCTCTCCTCAGTCACCTCAACTCAGTGGGCCTGACATCAGCCATCCTCCCAACCCCCAAAGCTCAAGATTCCAGGGTTGGGGAGCTGGAGATGGGAGGCAGGAGAAGGTGAAGCAGTCCCCACTTTGGTCTGGGAAATGAGGTTAACACCCGGGACATAGAGGGGCAACCAGAAATCTTCGTGGGTGCTGGGAAGTCAGTGGGGCTATCAGGGAACTCTGTGGGAGAGGACAGTGTGGATCTTAAAGGGAACAGAGATGAAGACTGTGGAGGTGGGCGATGACACGCTCCTACTCCCCTGGTCCCATTATTGAGGGTCTAACTTGGGGTTACCTGCTGTGGGCCAGATGCTGTGCTGGGAGCTTTCCTGGGTCTTGGGTATCCCCAGTCTACAGATGAGAGAACTGAGGCAAGAGACACCCAGCTGGTTAATGGTGGAGCCCAGACTCAAAAGCGAGTCTGAACGCCTACACAAATGGAATCTTATCTATTGCCTCTGAGAGTTTGTGTGGTTTCAAGGAGCAAGCCTGCCTGTCAAGATGGCAGCCAAGTCAGATAAGGCAAGGATGGAGGGTCCAGGAGAGGTGTGATGGGCTCTGAGTTCCGGCTCCTTTCTTCTCCCTGGAGGCTAGGTCTGGGTGCCTGTATCTTTAGTGAAGGTGCCTCTTGGTGCACAACAACAATCCAAGGAACTTTCCCCTGAGGCTCCTGTCTGACCCAGGCTTCTGGCTTCCCCAGAGAGCTTTGGGGACAGTGGAGGGAAACTGAAGTCCCAGGAGGTGAGCAGAAGAAGTCAGCCTGTGCTTCGTGCCTTGCAGGAGCCGTCTCACATGTATACTAATGTAACGAACACCAATGTCATCCTGTCCATGGACAATAACCGCTTCCTGGATCTGGACAGCATCATTGATGCGGTGCGGACGGAGTACGAGCTGATCACACAGAAGAGCAAGGCTGAGGCTGAGGCGCTATACCAGACCAAGGTGAGCACTGCCATCCCCAGCCCAGACTTGGCACCCCTGAACAAAACGTGCCTCCCAGAACACGTATGGACTTTCTAAAATAAAATATGTTTGTTATAGGAGATGTCAAGATTGCAGATAAAGATCACTCATATCCCACTACCATTTTAAATATGTCAGCATATTTTCCATCAGTTCTTGGCAGCTAACATGTATTGAAAACTCCCATGTACCTGGCATCGCTAAGTGCTTTACATATATTATTTCATGAACTCCTTACAACTACCCGACAAGGTAAAGATTTGATTATCCCTATTTTACAGATAATAGAGTCTGAAATCATCTAATTTCCCTCACGTCTTGTGGCTGGGAAGCAGCAGAGGCAGAATTTAATTAAACTCAAGTGTGCTACCTACCAATCCCTGCACTCAACCACCACAATGTTTTTTATTCTGATTTTTTCATAATGACATCTTTAAAAATACAGTTTTGTACTTGTCTCTTTCACTTATTGCTTATGAATGCCTTTCCGGACATCAAATATTCTATATCATTTTTAACAGCAGCATGGTATTCCATGGTAAGAACATGCCCCCAATTATCAGATAAACATCTTTGTAGCTAAGTCGTTGGGCACATCCTTGGTAACTTGTTTAACATAAATAGACCTGGACCTTTCTATAAGGTGAAGACTGAAGTTCAGAGTCAAAGGCTAGTCACTTAAATTCTGAACACCTAGCACTCGGACAGCTTTGTAGATTACCTGTGGCCAACTCCAATGCCCGCTGACCTCTGTCCCGCTGCCCTGTAGGCAGACGTTCTTAGTGGCATGGATTTTGGCATCATACTGGGGAGGCAGGTGGTCAACATGAAAGTTAAATGCAGAGATACCCGTGCGCCAGCCCTCCCCCTTGCTTCCTTCATTACAGTGGTTGAAAGCATGGGTTTGTAGAGGGGCTGTGGGTAGAGTTTCCATTGATGGGGCCACATAGATGCAGAAATGGAGACAGGAAGATGCGAATAATTGTGGAGCATGCTGAGGACCTGTGAGGAAATGAGGTCCTGATGTTAGGGAAATCATTCTGGAAAAGGGTAGGAAGGAATATGGTGGGGTAGAAAAAGTGAGAGGGCCCCCAAAGGGTAAGGCTTAGATGTGAGCAAAGGAGATAAAAGAGCATCAAGAAGCAGGTCTGTCTGTTGGGGATGTGGGTCTGGCCCAGGGACTGATGGGAATGAAGGAGGCTCATACCTTGGTGTTGATGGAGAGGGTGGACTTCCTGATTTTGAATCTCTGTCTCAAAACACAGGTGTGTGTGTATGTGTGTGTGTGTATGTTGTCACAGCTCAGATGAGGGAGGTTCTGTATAGGTGTGAGTGTGTATGTGGTCACAGCTCTAGGGAGACTTACTCTAGGACCTTGCCTGGGGAAGAGAGACTTGGGCGGGGTCTGGGAAGGCAGACCCACTCCTTCCTGGGGGAGCTGGTGTTGAGCAGCAGGCTGACCATGATGCTGCTCTTGACCCTCAGTACCAGGAGCTCCAGATCTCAGCGGGAAGACACGGAGATGAGCTGAAGACCAGCAAGATGGAGATCTCGGAGCTCAACCTCACCATCCAGAGGCTGCAGTCAGAGATCAGCAACATCAAGAAGCAGGTGAGATGGGTGTTCAGGGTGGCCGACCAGATGTGCCACTTCCCATAATGCTCTGCTTCTGGAGGCTCTTGAAACTCACCACCCTGCATGGTTCTTCTCCATGACCATCTCCCGAGCAGATCGACCAGATGCACATGGCCATTTCGGATGCAGAGGAGAGAGGAGATCGGGCCCTCCAGGATGCGCAGCAGAAGCTGCAGGACATAGAGGCCGCCCTGCAGCAGTCCAAGGAGGAGATGACTCGGCTGCTGCGTGACTACCAGGCGCTGCTGGGAGTCAAGCTGGCCCTGGACGTGGAGATCGCCACCTACCGCAAGCTGCTGGAGGGCGAGGAGTGCAGGTGGGCTTGTTTCTGGGGCCGAGGCGCAGGTTGCAGCTGGAGCAGTGGGACTATTTGGAGAGAAGACAATCCCAGCTTTTCTGGGAAGGTTGGTAGCCCAGGGTGAGCAGAAATGTTCAAGTCAGAAGCAGAGGGTGTGTGAGTTGGCCGGGTCATTGTCATCATTGCCCCGCCTCCAAGCAGACAGTCCCCGTACCCCAACCAAAGCTGCAGCCAGGTGGTGACCCCCCAGTGCTAAAAGACTTCACGAAAATGTTTAAAATCCCCTCTGGTCCCACCGGCTCCCCGACCTTCCTGCCCTGCACACGCCTTCCCTGCTCCCAATGTCTCCAGGCTGCTGCCTGTGTTCTGACCTTCAGGCCTTGTGAGTTTGGCTGATGTGTGGGCTTTGGTTTTACAGGATGTCAGGGGAGCTGCAGAGCCACGTCAGTGTCTGTAAGTAGCAGAACCCAGGAGTGGGCTTGGCTGGTGCCGGGAGAGGGAGGGTCCAGGAGGGCTGGCCAGCAGGGACCTGGCAGTGGGCATTTTCGTGTTCAGTCCTACACAATGAAAACCAAAGTAAATGAACACCACTGCAAAGCCGGGAGAAATTGGATGCAATAAATTGTTATGATGTTAGTTCTTCTTTGTCTTGATTTCTATGATACCTAATAATCAGCAGTGGCTTAGAACTCTTTAGGGTATAGCAATAATGAAAATGTGCCCTGACATCCCTTTGTAGCATGAGGAATACTTTTGAAATGGGGATACCTTCACCAATGTATCTTTTGTCAAGTCAGACGCTGCCAGTGATGAAGGATGTAGGGGGCTGCCTCAAGGGTGGGTGCAGGCGGGGCCCTCTGCCCAGTCCTGCTCACCCCAGTCCTACCCTCCCCCCACAGCTGTGCACAGCAGCCAAGTGAGCGTCAGCGGAGGGGGCCGAGGCTCTGGAGGTTACAGCGGTATTTACAGCGGCGGCAGCAGCGGAGGCTACAGCGGCGGCGGCGGCTCCCGCGGGGGCGCGGGCGGCTCCGGAGGGGGCTCCCGAGGGGGCAGTGGAGGTGGTTATGGAAGTGGCAGCGGCGGGAGCTACGGAGGGAGCAGCAGAGGCAGCAGCAGAGGCAGCAGCAAAGGCAGCAGCAAGTACCAGGGCAGAAGCGGCGGCGGCTCCTCCCCCGTGCAGATCATCCAAACGTCTACCAACACGACCCACAGGCGAATCCTGGAGTAGAGGCCACGGCTTCTGCGACAGAGGGGCCTCTTGGCTCACAGGCCCTCACAAGGCAGAGCTCTCTCCTGTGCCCTCCCGCATGTCCCTCTTGACCCCTCTCACTTACCTTTTCACGATGGGTCTCAGCAATTTTGCCACTCTCCATAGGGAAGCAGGTGCATAACCCCAAACAGCAGATCTCTCTTTGGAGGGCACTGGCTGGCAGTCAAAACACCGCCTGTACATTCTCAACTCAGACTCCACTCAGCTGGCCCTTCTTCTGTCCCTGGAGATACCCAGGGGTCCAGTTTAGCCATGGAAAAGAAGAGCCTGTAGAGCGTCTGCAAGGTGGATAATGGAGAGTTGGTGCCAGGAACACCAGGTTTCTCACTCCCAGGCTCCGTCCTTTTCCTGGATCTGGGCTACTCTGTGAACAATAACCTAGCCCTTAGGGAACCTGCAAAATGAGACCTTTGGGCAAGTGGTTGATGACAAGGCAAGCTAGCTTGGCAAGGAGAACCTCTGTATCAGGGACCGATTCTTGCCTCTTGGTCTGTAGCCTCACACTTTATTATTAATGGAGAGTATGGATATACTGCCCACATCAGACACCTGTAAGTCCTGTCTGGTCTTGATTCTGGGTCTCTGTCTTAAGACATTAATAAGCATTATCCTCTGGGTTTATAGCCCAAGGTGGAGGTATTCAGAGACCAAGAGTCCTTGTTCATGGGGAGGATCGTAATTAACGGCGAGTGGAAGAGGTGATGGACAGCAATCCAGTTCTGTTCTGTCCTACCCCTCCTGCCAGCGCCATTCTTTGCAAGTGTGGCCCCTCCTGAACTCTGCTCCATACAAGCCCTTGAGAATTGTCCAACAGGCTGGGTGTGTGCAGCCCAGCACTGCTCTATCCAGGTGCCCAGGTCCTGAGGAATCTGAGAATTAGACTTGGATCTGAACCAGTCTGCAAGCTGCCTGTTGTTTGCAAGGTAGCTTAATGCTCTTTCCCAGATGATGAAGTCCCTTCTGCCTCTTGATCTCTGTTATGCTGAGCACTTTCTGAGAATGTGACTCTTTATTTGGGGTCTCACATAAGATGCTTGAGATGTGCTCAAGGGGGACAGGAAGGACAGCCAATGAACGGGGGGACCTTGTGGGCCCTAAGAGAGGAAAGGTGGCTTTGCTTCTAAGACCTGAAGTTGCCTCCACTTGCTTGCTGAGTCCCAACACAGTGTGCATGGCGTGATTCTCTTGGGGCAGCTCCTGGGCTGAGCCTGGGTCCTCTGGAGAGTGCTGTGACTCATCATTTCCTGGTTGAAGTTTGTACCTTGAAGGGATCGCCATTTCTGTTGTTTCTACAGTAAATTTCCTGTGATCTCAAACTGTTGTTTGGTCAGATGAGTTACTCTTCTTAACTTTTTGCAGGCCTCTGAAATCATTCACTTTGGGAAAGTAGAGTTTACTATTTTTATTATGATTTTTGAGTGCATAAGTAACACTCGATCTTCAAAAACCTGGCATGCATAATCATACTCATGTGATCCTTAAAGTGGCTGGTCATTCAAAAGTCAGGTACACATTTGTTTCCTAGGCATTTCTTCTGCTCCTACTGTGTGACAGGCAGTGGTCAGGCACTGGGAGTGCGATGGTGAATGAACACACTTCTGAATCTGAAGGCACTCACAACCCAAAAGATACGTCATGGAGGGTAGGGGGAGGAAATCCGAGTGTGGGCCCCCGTGGACCTCCTGGCCTGACGGTGGAAGCAAGGCTATATTGAGGACACAGGCAGACCCACCACACAGGAGCAGCGGGACCTGCAGGAGGTGTTAATGCTAGGGATGGGAAGTCTGGTCCCTGTGGGCTCCTGAGGGGGTGGGAAGTGGAACAATGTGAACAGAAGCAGGACAGGTATGAGCAGGGAGTCAGGGAAGGGCCCTCCAGACAGGGGAACAATTGGCTCAGATAGTCAAAGATAAGAGAGGGTGGGTGTATGTGAGTGACGGAGGGGCGCACACAGGAGAAACTGAGCTGAGGAGATAAGAGGCTGAGGCCATTGACTCAGCAAGGCTCATGGACAGGGCTGTCTTTGATTGATGCCCCTGAGGGAGGCATAGATGCAGAAATTCAAGAACGGAGGAAGTGGTCGGGGTTTCGTGAGTACCAGAGCAACAACCTCGCTGAGATCTACTGAAAGTCAGCCCTTGACACAAGAGTTAGTATTAAAAAAAAAAAAACCAAACAAACAAACAAACAAAAAGAATGGAGCAACTTAAGCTGTCCCCTTACCCTGTGTGATATTCCTAAGCCTGTGTAAAGGAGTCACAGAAATGATGTGACCTACTTTCTCATTCCCTGAAGGAATATAGTTGGAATTTGGATATGGGATGAATTCCAACATGACTGCAACTCACTGATAAGACGCTGTGTTCCCACGCACAATCCTACATTCTCTCTGAGAAGTTTCTCCCCCTCTTGCTTGTCTTGGCAGCAGGCCTGGGGGTGGGGGAACGAGGTGGGAAGGGGAAAGGTGGGCAGAGGAGCTGCCCGAAGGGAAGGAGAGAGGGAGCAAATAGATTTCTATACTTGAAGTCAAAGACCAAGAGCACGAAGACAAGAATGGGAAGATAAGGATAAACAGCAGTGGATACAAAAGTGATTTAGAATATTCAGCTGATGGTGACAGCACGTGAGCGAATAGGATGCAGTGGCCGCTGGGACTGGCACGGGGACAGGAGGAGCAAGTGTGTACAGCCTGCTTTGGCTCTTCTGTAGTCAGGCTGCGCTGAGGCCATGACTCTGTAGGAACCAGGACTATTTAGGGGCTGGGACTTGATGAATCAGAAACCTGATCACCTGAGGAGCTGTGGGAGGCTCTGGAGAAGGAAGTCTTGCGGGGGAGGGGAGGGAGATGTGTTAACTAACTGCAGAGATTTGAAGAGCTTCGCTAGCAAAGAGGAGTTTGCTGATGATCCCGATGGACAGGTGGGAACGCAGCAGATTTGGCCCAGAATAAGAAGCATGTTTTCATTGATGCTGATATGGGAGAGGCCACGTAGGGACTTAGCACATTTTAAGCAGAGATTTGCTAACCGTTTGGCAGGAGGTTGAGGGAGGGAGTGAAAGATGGGTGGGGTTGTGTGTACGGCAGCATTTCACGTCTTTGCTGCCCTACGAGTTTATGTGATGGAGCCGGAGAAAAAAAGGAATTTTACTCTCTATTTTATGTTTGGGGAAATTAAAGTCAGATACTAAGGAAGGATCAAGCCACGGAGAGGCCAAGAGCCCTAGCCAGGATTATAATGTGAACTCAGGTTTTCTGGCACTACCAGATCTATTCCAGGGCGGGGACTTGATTATCCTGGGGCCATGCAGGTGTGTCTGACATTCTTAGGATATCCAGATTGGCTTTGGAAAAAAGATACAAAGGCCAGGCCAACCAGAGGCCGTTGGGATTGACCCAGAAAACATGGCCCTTCCTATTCTCTTTAGAAGCCTTGACCATCTTAATCATGGAAGACTGGGGGACAGATGGAGGACAACATGTGCCTGAATCTTTGGCAAGTAGGGGCATGAGAAATGAAGGCCAAGGAGAGAAGAGTTAATCAAGGAGGATCTTGGGCTCCAATGAGACGTCTCAATGTGATATTCTGGGGCTGAGCACTAAAAGACACCGGAGGAGGTTTTCTGGTGTAAACAGTGTTCCTGTTAGAGACAATGAGTGCTCCCATCTGGAGCAAATGCCTCTTAGCTGAACTCACCCCAGTGGGGAAGAGACCTGAGCAATTTCATAGCCTTTGACCAAGTACAAAATGCTTGCCCCTGTGTTATCTCAGATGACCCTCACTGGCTCTGGGAGAGGGCTGGGGAGACACACGTGGTCCCTTCCAGGGACCAGGGGGCACTCCATCTCTGCTTCTGGTCAATGCTGTTCCCACAAGACAGATACTCGGAGAGCCTACAGCCCCAACCACTAATCAGCAGGGGGGCAGGTAGGAGGGAGCACAGCACTCAGGGAGGCAAGACTCCCAGGGAAAGTTTGCCAAGGGTTCCTCCCTCTGAGAGGCTGTGGTAAGGGCGGGGGCTCTGGGAATCTAAATTTAATCCCACTGTCTTCTCATTTACATAGATTTTGATCTCGAGATGTGGTGAACAGGAGGAGCAACCATAGCTCAAAAAAATTAACTCTGTCTGACCTTGGACAAGGCATACGTTTCTGGGCTGGGAAAGTCTTTGGTCTAAGGACATCTCTCAAGAATGCTGCCTTACCCTCAATTACTGGCCCTTCGGCCCAGGATGTATCGTCAGATTATGAGCCGGGTACGCTGATGTTTCCTCTTCAAACTGAGCGTTAATGCCCATTCTTTGGTTGGATCTGCTGCCCTGATCAGTCCAGGAAACTGCGTGTCTTCAGGTTGATCAATGCTGTGTTGCAAAGCTTGCAATGTTGGGAGGTTCTCGGGCGTGGAGGATCTGTTCTGAACATCCCAGTGCTGAGCCTGAAGGGCTTCTGGGAGCCTCCGATTGCATGCCTAGCCCAGTGTGCTCAGCCCTGGGGATCATCCCCACCCTGCAGAGCAGGCATCCCACTGCCAGAGTAATTCCCAGTCTAGTCTTGCTCCCATCAGCTCAGGTGCACTCAACACTTCTTCCTGTATGTGATGGCCCCCTCGCTTCCTATTACGGATTAATGGTCCACTGTTCCCCCTACTCCAGATTCCCTAAGACTTCCTCCCACAAGGTGTCCTCATTTCAAGAACTTGAAATTCCTTTCCAGGTCTTTTCACTGTTTCCAGTGAAACAGGGGCTTGTTCCAAAGCTTTTCCTGATTGTTGTATCATTTTCTGAGTCCTTCCAAATGCAAAGATGAGAAAGAATCCCTTCTTCTTCTCTCTGTCATCTATTCTACCTCAATCTCCCTGTAAAATAGATATAATCTCTATTTTACAGATGAGAAAACCAGGCTCAGAGAGGGTAAGTGACCTGCTTAGGGTCACACAGCTAGAAATTTGCAGTCTGGAGTGGGACCCAGTCTGGCTGATTCCATGCCTTAAAGTAAGACAACCTCCACCTCTTCTACATGCTCATCTTTGGCTTCCCCCTTTCTGACCTCTGCTCTCCTCCAGCACTGCCGGTGAGGGACTCCGGGGGGCCTCCTTTGCTGTCTGTCTTGGAACAGGCTGCCCCTAGTTCTGCATCTCTTCCTCCTGTATAAGAAGCCTCGACCCCTCCTCGGCTGGCTGCCAGCTTTCGACATCTCACCCCGCCTCCCCATTGTGTGTGATTCTTCTTTACGCCTTCCAGCCTTCAGCTTTCCCCACTGCTGTGACATTTTCTCCTCCTACGTCCCTGGTGGAGTCCCGCAGGGCTGGGCGGCTTGTCATTGCATGTTGCTCTTCGACACTTTTCTCAGTCCCATCCCTCCAAAAGCTCTCCAAATGTCACCACACCTGCCCTGACCTGTCCCCACAGCCTGCTAGTGGCAGCCCCATCTCAGTGACCGGTTCTGGAGTATGAGTGAGGGTCTTTGGGATTGGAGGTGTTCTGGTACTCTGTTATCCGGCTCTGGTGGGGGTACCCCTCAGAGGTAGGAAACCATGTGGATGGCTGGGCAAAGAGGGAGCCTGGGAGGGTACCCAAAGACAGAGGACTTAGTCTTGACTTCAGAAGGCTTACAGAGCAATTAGGAGACCAGCAAATACACAAACACACACATACATGAAAATGAGCCAATCAATACATACTTGAATCTGACAGCAACTGAGCTTAGGAAAAGAAACCATTGGTGCAGCTGAGTGGTGTTAATCAAGGAACACTCCCTGGAGGAGAGGGCCTGTCTACTGCCTGATGGAGCAAAGGAGATGTAGGCATTTGCCTTCAAGGCCCAGTGGACCAAAAGCAGATATTCAGGCCCAAATGCTCAAGAATTGCGATCATAGGTGCCCCAGAGCTTGACTGTGGATGGGAGTTTGAAGATAGTTGCCAAGGCAACTGCAAGGCCTGTTAGACAAGCGTAGAAATGGGCTTGGAAGAGAGAGAGGGACAGAGAAAAAGGGAGGAAGAGGATTTCATGGTGTGGGCAAAGCATGTGAGTGGAAAGGTCAAATGTGAGGCCTGGTGAGAGGGTGACGGGGAAAGCTGCAGGTGATGCAGCTGGCGGAGGCGGGCCAATGACCAGTGGAGGCTCACAGGATGCAGGCAGGCGTCCACTCAGAGTTTGATGAGCTGGGCTTGTCAGTTACCACCTAGGGGAACTTGGGCACATATTTATGAGCCTCAGTTGCCTTTTCTTTAAAATGGGGCTAATAACTACCACCAGGTGCATTTTTGTGATACTTAAATGAATTGTAGCTCCTAGCACATGGTTGGTGCCTGTTGATGGTAGTGTTTCTTTCTGCTTTCATTTTGTCTTTATTTTATAAATGCGGAGAACACAAACAAGCCAGGAATAAGGGAGTGTGGTTAACAACCTTCTCCTATATTTGCTTTTTAACATCAGCGCACACTCACCACAATCCTGGGGCCATCGTAGGATGTGATGAACGTGGTAGTGGGCAGCCTTACAGTTTCCCATCCTAGTAGGTAGCCTCAAAAGTGAGTGCTGGAAAGAGGATGGACATTTGATTCAGAAATTGGACGATTCCCAGGAATTGATTGCATAACTTGGAGAAATGTTTTGACTTCTGTGGATCTGCCTTCTCACTTCTTTCATAGGTGGGTTAGATGATGAGGTCTTGGAGTCTCTGCACATGGGAATATCTTGTGATTCTTTGCCCACTCATTTACAGGAACCAGTTCCCCCTTGTACAACCATGAGCCTCTTCTCCAGTTTTGGAGGAAGAGCGCTTGAATTGAAACCAGAAAACTCAGCTTCTAGTCCCAGGTGTGTCTTTTCTGAGCTGGAGTGTCTAAGCAAGTCACAATCTCTCTGAGCCTCGGTTCTCTATTTTGTCAAATGGGTTGAAAGCAGTTTAACGGCTTAGTTCTCAGGGCTCTTGTGGGGATAGTGTTTGTGTATACTCTTGGTGACCTGAAAGGGCAAATGTAAACTGATGGTAGTTTTGTGCCTTTTGGTCCCTTGCGGCTCCTGTGTCTCTCCCTCCCTCTGGTAGCAGCTAGAGTGAGGTTTGCAGCTCTGTAAATTGTCTATTGATTGCCTGACCATCCACTTCTTTGGTTTTCTCTGTGTCAGTTTCTTAGTTTGAGACTGGACCCACGGATCCCTGCAAAGACTGGCTGTGGGCTGCCGGAAGTAGGAGACGGACACACACCGAGAGACAAGCACACATGCAGGCATATCCATATGCACACCCCTCCAAACTGCTAGAAGGAATCAATTGTGCAGAGTGGTTTGTCTCAGGAGGGAGTTTGCTGAACTGAAAGAATTTTGATTGCCTCTCTCAGAAGATGATTAGGCAACAGTCATTACCACGCCAAGACCATCCCAGGTCCCATTGTTCCAAGTGAGGAACCAGATCTGGATTACTCATTCCGTAAGAGATGGTTGGTTTAGCAGCCCAAGGATGTTAGGGTTGGAACAGAGTCCTGGACAACAGTGCCATGGAGATGGGGAGCAGGCAGGGGCAGTGGAGAGGTGAGGTGAGGGGTGCTCTCTGGAGGACAGCGTGGGGCAAAAACTGCAGGAGAAGAGGAGGGACAGGGCGCAGTGGTGAGGAGCAAGATGGCGAGGGCTGATGCTCGGCCGTCCTGGTTCAGAATCACAGGGCGATGGGACCAGATGGTCTTCACAACCCCCCCTTCTCTTGCATAGTTTGTATTCCACAGTGCAGACCTCCCATGTGGGTCTGTGATTTACCACTCAGAGGTGCTTAGAGCCAGCTGAAGTTAGAGCTGGCCTCTCCTCACTGAGTCTTTAATTCTGTGTCTAGATGCAAGTGTGGGGAGCATGCCAAGCTTCTGAGAAGTCTCAGAATGAAAGTCTGTGTAGGGTTCAGGTCTTTCCAGATCCCAATGCCACTTCTACCCAGTTACGCTGATCAAGGACTGCTCTCCAGGAAGGCCCCTGGAGGTTTCTGGCCCGTCGCAATGCATGCTAGGTCCTCTTGCACCTGGATGGAAGCAAAATCTCCCCACTGAATTCTGTGCCTTGAATCTCCCCTTCTCAAGGTGAACTGAAGAAATGTTTTCCAAGCAGTTGCATGTGCTGGGAGCCATAGTTTCAAAGGGATCAAATGAGCTTTCTGCCCTTGGAGCTCTCTCCAGGGGAACCGATTCCCATGCTGTCTGTTTTACACACAGCGGGCAGCACGCCCTGAGTTCAGCTTTGTGCTGTCCTAAAACACATTAGGATCTTGTACACTATAGCTCAGCATCCTTTGTTCAAACCCCAGCCACGCCACTTACTGCCTATGTAAACTGGGGCTGGCTGTCCAACCTCCGTGCCTCAGTTTCCTCATTTAAAAAATGGGTGGCATAATCCCAACTATCTCAAGATTTTTTTGTGAAAGTTCAGCAAGTTAATACATATAAAATATGCAGACCAGCCCCTGGTACATGGCCAGTTTTTGATACATTATGATTAATTAGCTACTCTTATTCTAGTTAACTACTACTATTATTATTTCTATTGCCCAGAAACAATTTTACTTCTCAGGCCGGCTCTCCAGACTCCCATCATTGTCATCTCTTTCAAACCTACATTCATCTCACCATATAGTCTCGTGTGAGGCTGGAACCACCTATCAAATTTCACCCCCACCCCCTTGTTTTACAAAATGTATGAAATAATGTCCATCTGTTCATTTCGCTGACCACATGGTTTTCCAGCTGGCATTTGCATGCCATCCGTTTGTATTGTTTTCTGTTGCTGGTGTCACTTTCTCCTACCTGGGTCAATCTTTGAGGAGAAAGAAAAACTGGAAAACTAGAAAGGAACATGTGTCTCCCTTCTGGGCTTTCCAGAACATCTACCCATCCAACCTGTTTGCTGACAGTTTCTCCTCCTTCAACATTAATGCAACCAGTTTATAAATCTTACATTTAATAAAAATAACTCCTTTAATTTTTTCACTTATTAAAGATATAACTTGGTGAGCACTGAGGTTTGGAAGGCAGAGCTCAGAAATGGGCCAGAGAACTCCTTCCAAGATTCAAGTGTAGGGAATTGCACCTGCCAGGTCTGAGGAGTGTGTGCTTAGTAGCTTACAAGGGCAAGACACGAATGGTAACTTACATATCTTTGTGACAGGTGGTTATGAAATCTTACCAAGAAGTATCAGGTGGCAGATGTAGGGTCCTGTTTTCCCAAGTCACAGTCACTCGAAGGGAGATTTTGTCTGATAACATGATTACCACTTGAACAATCTCGCATACACAGCAATTTCGAGAGCCATTCTGGGAGCTAGGTGTGTAGTGTTTATCGTGTTGTTGAGGCTCGTAAAAATCTTGTATGGCTGCAGGCAAGCCGTTTGGAGAGGCGCTGTATCCCGCTGACTCGAGGACCAAGCCCTACTTACTCCCTGTATATAAGGGGAAGTCTCTGTGCTTGGGGTAGAGGAGTGTCAGCTCCTTTCCTTTCTCGACCTTGCTCCTTCCTACTCTCTCCAAGTCAACATGAGTCGACACTTTAGCTCCAGGTCTGGGTACCGCTGCGGAAAGGGCTTCAGCTCTGGCTCCGCCGGGGTGGTCAGCTACCAGCGCAGATCCACCAGCAGCTCCACGCGCCGCAGTGGGGGAGGTGGTGGGAGATTTACGAGTGGAGTATGTGGTGTTGGGGGTGCTGGTGGTGGTTTTGGGAGTCGGAGTCTTGTTAACCTTGGTGGCGGTAAAGCCATCTCTATAAGTGTGGCTGGAGGAGGTGGACGTGCTGGTTTTGGTGGTGGTTATGGTGGCAGTTTTGGTGGTGGTGGCTTTGGGAGTGGTGGTTTTGGTGGTGGTGGCTTTGGGGGTGGTGGTTTTGGTGGTGGTGGCTTTGGTGGTGGCGGCTTTGGTGGTGGCTTTGGCAGTGGAGGTTTTGGTGGAGGTGGTTTTGGGCCTGGCTATCCTGGTGGCATACACGAAGTCACCGTCAACCAGAGCCTTCTGCAACCCCTCAATGTGGAGATTGATCCCGAGATCCAAAAAGTAAAGTCACAAGAAAGGGAGCAAATCAAGTCCCTCAACAACCGGTTTGCTTCCTTCATCGACAAGGTGAGTCTCTCTGCTCAGGCACTGGGGGAGTTTCTCCTGGTCCATGTGGGATTGGCGCAGCCAAGGCGCGTTTGGCTTTGAGCCTCAAGGTGCTGAGTTTGGATGATTTAAAGGACAGTTTGTGGAACTGCCTTCTAGAAGATATATTAGAAGTATGTTTGTGAATGATGCTAGGGACTAAACTCTCTCTTGGACAAGGAGGTCTGTGGTCTACTGAAGTGTGGGTCAATTTGACATCACCTTAAACTGTTTTATATTCAGCTCCTCAGCTGAATTGGGCTTCATATATGTTGAATGAAGATCATAGAAACGGGGCTAACTCAATCTTTTGGTGTGTAAATGAGAACCCTGGAAAGGTCTTTCTAATCATAAAAAGGAAGTTTGAATGTGAAGAGAGGGCGCTGTGATATTATAGCAGAAAGTATGTAGCAAGTCAGTGCCAAACAGAGGGGAAGCACGGCACCCTGCAGATTTTACATTGGCACTGGATCAGGGTGGAGATTTTTTTATGCTTATCTCTCCAAGTCTCTGCTCTGGAAAAACCTGTAAATCACTTTTTAATTTTTGCTAGATCATCAATAATGTCAATACAATAGATTTGGAATTCAATTTTGGATTTTCCCAACACTTTTGAACTGTATGTATGCTCAGGGGATGCAAACCAAATTTTTTTTTATGGTAATCTACCTAAAAATAATTACAAGGCAACCTTGTAAGTATCGCGTGCCTATTTCCAAGTACAACTGCAGTAATTTTATATGTGCTTTGCTATTTGGTATTTGTGTAGCTGCTCCCTTCTAAAGTTCCAACTGAAACAGTACTATAGTTGCCATTCTCAGGGAAATTAAGTCTTCTCTGAATTAACAGTGAGGTGGAGTTTGTTATGAAGGTGATGCTAACTTGACCATCTTCTTCCTATTTCTCTGTCTGCCATGGCTGGCAAACAGTCATTGAAATTCTTTTCCAAATAAGGCAGGGCCTTGCTGTGTGGTAGCCCTCGGTAGTTAATGGTCCTAGGACTCCACTTCTGCACCAGTAGGTAATGGGGTCTTGTGCTCTTAGGTGAGATTCTTGGAGCAGCAGAACCAGGTACTGCAAACAAAATGGGAGCTGCTGCAGCAGGTAGACACCACCACTAGGACCCAAAACTTAGAACCCCTCTTTGAGGCATACATCAGCAATCTTAGAAACAAAGTGGACCTACTGAAAAGCGACCGATCTCGGATGGATTCAGAATTGAAGAACATGCAAGACATGGTGGAGGATTTCCGGAACAAGTAAGGATAACTGGCTGGGTAGCTCTTGACTTTCGTCCTAAAATATTTTGTGAAAATGGCAAGCTAAGACTATGAACAGGATGTAACAGTAACTTTTCTTAGGTTAGAGGCAAGTCAATTTGGCATTTTTAGAAATTTTAATTTTCTCAGAAGCTGGTAATAGTTCAGTGGTTTTATTGCTTAGAAGCAAGGGATGGCCAAGATGTCCTAGGTTAGTAATAGAAGGGCAATGACAGGCAAAGCCGATTTTAGTTCAGAAAGCTAGATTTCAGGCCTCACCTCCTCTGAATCTCCTAATCACTTCTGATTTCCTTGCAGGTATGAGGATGAGATCAATAAGCGGACAAATGCGGAGAATGAATTTGTGAACATCAAGAAGGTGAGAAAATTCTGTAGGGTGGATATCACCCCTGAAATAAGTAATAAATGAGAGTCACCAAAAACTAAGCGGAGAGAAGTCATGATGTGGAGAACCAGGTAGTGGGCTGAAGAATAGCTGAAGTGGAGTTTTTCTCCCACGTTACGTGGACTTGGACTCATCCAGGCACTCTGCTGTTCCAGATTGCCCAGCATTTCATGAAGTAAGCGAGGAGGCGGTTCTTAGCAAGTCAGGCAAGATATTTATGATTGTGATACCAATGGGTGGGGGTAGTCTAAGGATTGTGATCTGCCTGGCGTATAAAGGTGTGGAGAAGACCCCAAACACCTCTTCTACTTGGAAAATCCCCTCCACAGATGGTGAGAGGGGCTTGCCCTGGAATGAATATGACTTCACGATGTCCATTGTTCTTCTAGGATGTGGATGCTGCTTACATCACTAAGGTGGACCTTCAAGCCAAAGTTGACACCTTGCAGCAGGAAATTGACTTCTTAACAACATTGTACCAAGCGGTATGCTCTCTAATTTCAACCAAGTTTACCCAAAAGGAGAGCCTTTAAGCCTGAGCCCACCACTATCTAGAAGAATAGAGATAGATGTTCCACCTCCTGACCCTTCCCCTCTCTAAGTTGTCTTTTGTTTTATGCTATAAGGGTCACTGAAATATTCTGTCTTGCAGGAGCTGTCTCAGATGCAGACTCATATCAGCGAAACCAATGTCATCCTCTCCATGGACAACAACCGCAGCCTGGACCTGGACAGCATCATCGCCGAGGTCAAAGCCCAGTATGAGGAGATCGCTCAGAAGAGCAAGGCTGAGGCTGAGACCCTGTACCAGACCAAGGTGAGTGAGCTGAATGCCTGGCCAGTTTTCCTGAAATGCCTTGTCTTGCTATCTTGTGTTTTCTCTTCTATTGTGTGCGTGAGCCTCACCTAATTGACTTGATCCACCTCCTTTAGTATGAAGAGCTCCAGCTCACTGCCGGCAGACAGGGAGACAGCTTGAAGAGTTCAAAGATGGAGATTTCGGAGCTGAATCGGGTGATCCAGAGACTGAGATCTGAAATTGATAATGTCAAGAAGCAGGTACGTGCTTCCTTCTTCTACCGCTCAGCTCTATGGAAGCAGGGTGGGGTGCCCGGGTAACTGGAGGACAGATTCCTAACTTTGAATCTTGCAATCCATACCAATGTTGTGTTATTACCCTAGTTCCTTTGGTGACTAAGTTGGTTTCTAGAATTTGGCCATCATGCCGAGTTCTCCTTAGGGAAATTTGTGAAAGATGTGATGATCTTGAGTCATCTAGCCCACAGCCCGAAGAAAGACTTACACAGTGGTGAGTGAGAGGAAAGGCAGCCAGAGTAGACATTTAGAAAAATGTCAAGTCTGTAAGGGGTGAGGGAGCCTCAACTCACGGCCAAGAGAGGCTGCTGCATTACCTGTATTTAAGGAAATCGACACAGTGATGTGTTATCCACAGGCAGGTGAATTCATGAGATGATGTAAGCTCCTGTGGTTCTGTTGGACCCAGAGTACTGGCCTCGCTGGGTGGAAAGATCCATCTGAGATAAAAAGGCCAAGGTGGGATAAGGTAACTGGAGAGTGTATAACATGCTGGATTCTCCTTTCTCAGATCTCTTCGCTGCAGCAGTCCATCAGTGATGCTGAGCAGCGTGGTGAGAACGCCCTCAAAGATGCCCAGAAGAAGCTGGCTGAGCTGGAGGACGCCCTGCAGAAGAACAAGGAGGACCTGGCCCGCCTGCTGCGCGACTACCAGGAGCTGATGAACACCAAGCTGGCCCTGGATGTGGAGATTGCCACCTACAGGACCCTCCTGGAAGGAGAGGAAATCAGGTAAGGAAGGGACGCTGGGCAGTTTGGTCACTTCCTAGATGCTTCCTCCTTTGGAAACTGATCGAAGACGCAGCCATGTGACTGCAGCTTGTCCTGGGTATGGGGAAGGAGAGGTACACAGCCCAGGAGGAAAGAATTGGTTTCACTTTGGGAGCCAGATTCCCCAGCTTCCCTTTTTTGAGGGCTGTAGCATCCCCATGAAGTTCTTTGAAATTGAGCAGCTTACTCTCCATCTGGGCTGGCTCAGATGTCATCTGGCCTAAAGCCAACGCCTTTGGAGGTGACAAGCATTCGCTACAAGACTCTTGTCTAATTTACATGGAGATTTCGCTCTGTTTGTACTCATGCTGAAATAAATGATGGCGCTTGGGGAGGACAGAGGGGACTGGATTCGGTTTCAGATCCAGTGGATTAGAGGAGCCCCAGATGGGAAGGCTCCTGGAGGTGGCGGAGTGGGGGCTGGGGAAGCGGTTTGTGAAGCAGAAGTCCCGAGGGATTCGCTTTTCTTTCTCCTGCAGGATGTCTGGCGAGTGTGTCCCGAACGTGAGTGTGTGTAAGTACAAGCCGATGTCTCGGGGGTGGGGCATGCACAGGTTTTGCTGGGTTGGAAGGGAAGCGGGGATTGATGATAACTGAGTGCTCCCTTGCAGCTGTGAGCACCAGCCACACCAGCGTCAGTGGAAGCAGTAGCCGTGGAGGCGGTGGTTATAGCTCTGGCGGCGGCGGCGGCTACAGCTACAGCTCCGGGGGCGGCGGCAGCTACAGCTCTGGAGGCGGCGGCGGCGGCGGCGGCAGCTACAGCTCCGGGGGCAGCAGTGTGAGCCGTAGAGGGGGCTCTGGAGGTAGCTTCAGCTCCTCCGGAGGCCGAGGGTCCAGCTCTGGGGGCACCAAGACCTCTGGTGGCAGTTCCAGCGTGAAGTTTGTTTCCACCAGCTATTCCCGAGGAACCAGATAAAGAGAGGCACTCTCCATCCCCGTTAGCTCTCCCTCTCCATCGCTACCAAATCTGGCAAGACCAAGGCCAACTGCTCCGGTCTTACTGGAGAAAA
The DNA here is from genome assembly GCF_048564905.1 of Vicugna pacos. Classification (NCBI taxonomy): domain Eukaryota; kingdom Metazoa; phylum Chordata; class Mammalia; order Artiodactyla; family Camelidae; genus Vicugna; species Vicugna pacos. The sequence continues at coordinate 10,560,667 of NC_132998.1, forward strand.
GGGCTATGGTTAGTTACACTGGTTCATCCTAGTCCCCCAGCTCTTTCCTTTCTGCTCTGCTTCCCAAAGAAGTTTTTAGATCAGTGGCAATCTCAGCCCCCCAGCTGTGACCCTGCTTTGTGCTTTGCCAGTTCAGCAATCACCACTCCACACATTACATTTCAAAGCACCTCATTAAGTCAGCCAGGGGAGGGCTGGTCAGATCCACAACTTCTTTGTCATGCATGGAGCGCATGCTCTGGGCAGCATCTTAGTATCTGAACTCTTGCAGCAAACTCTGTGCTGCTTTGGTTTTGTACATAAGGTGTAAGCAAGTTGTCTTTTGTGGAGAAGTCTTTAATTCCCCGTTTCCTTGCATTGCTGCAATAAACTGCATTTGAAATTCTCTCTGAGTCTCAATCTCCTTTGTTCACGGCACTGTCTATCCTGCATGGGTGCTGTATTTGGGGCAGAAGACTGGAGCCCCATGGCGCGTGGGGGAGTGGGGACGCATGAACATGAGCAGGATGGGGAGGCTGGGCAGGCAACATTTAACTTGAAACATTTAACATTTAACTAGAACAAGCTCTTTCCCAGAGGATGGAGGTGTCGTGGAGAAGTGGAGAGACTGGGGTAGCAGGTTTTACTCATCTGAGAAGGCTTTCTTGAAAAGGGCAGTGAACAAGTCAGTTGGGAAGGAGAAGAGGGGACAGTATTACATGGAAGAGTAATTGTTCATGTGGAACAGCCAGTGACGAGAGGGTTGTGGGTAACATGGGGTCGGCAGCTACTACAGCCGGAATGCAGACTTTGGGGATTTCAAGAACCAAGAGTGGTAATGGAGAGCTGGATAATCATTTCCCCTCTCTTTCAGGCCACCATCCAAAGCCCTGCTTAGTGGTAGAAGAAGTGCATCCGTGGACATGTAGCCCATGCTAGTGAAGCAGTGAGGTGGGATAGCAGCTTGGCCAGAAGCATGGACACTTGGAATCAGATGTTCTTGGCTTTGGACCACCACCATTTACTAGCTCAGTGTTGATGAGAAGTTATAGACCTCTCTACACCTCAGCTTTATTACCTCTAAAATGGGGACAATAATGCCTTCCTGGTAGAAATTATTGTGAGGACTGAATGAGATAATGAACGAACATGACTTAGCACATAGTAAGCACTTGGAGAGTGCCAATTTTAATGATAATGGTGATGATGATGATGATGATGATAATGATCTGCCTGTTGTAACATTGTTAGTGGTCTCCAGGCAGCTCAGTAGATGTTTATTCTAAAGAAAAAACGAACATCAGCTTCCCAGCGATTCCATGATCACGAAAAAGTTCAGCCAACTTCTCTGAGGAGCAATTTTCTTAACCTCCAATTAGGAAAAGCATTTCTAGCTCCAGCGTCAGCTAGGGCTGAGGGGAACAGGGAGGGTATAGATTGATACGAGTATCATGTAAGTACCATCAGTGAGTGCTCTCCCTGCTCCCCAGTCACGCTTTCATCAGAGCTGCTTCCTGTCTGACTGGTGTGAGAGCCTGGAAGGTATTTTGGTGGATGGAAAGAACAAGGAACTTTGATTCTGAGACCCTGGGTTTAATCCACTGTGATGCTTATGAGGCAGAAAAAGGAAGACAATTCACAGCTTGTGTGGGTCATTGGACAAGTCACTTGCCCCTTCTGAGCTTCAGCTGCTTGTAGGTGAAATGAGAATGAGGACATTTGCCTCCAGACATTAAGAGGATAAAATACACAAGTTGAAAATGCTTTGTGAGCTGTGAAGGTGTTATACAGTAGCTAAATGAAATTAAAAGGGAATGACAAATGAGTAGACAGTGGTGGCTCGCTGTCAGGGTCACCAAGGAGGGAAGTACCTTGACATGATCACTGTGGCCCTTCATAGCTCTGCAGGGACATAAAATTGATATTGTTAGTGAACCCAAGTTGAATCTGCTCTTCAGGCCTGATCCTTGTAGGCCAAACATAGTAGAGACGGATGTATGGACCAGACCGTGTATTAGCTTGTGAGGAATTCACATTTTCGGTGACCAAAACACCAGAGCATCACCATCCTGTTATCAATATACCTGGGGAACTGAATTAGTCACAGTGGGTGGCTTGGTGCTTGTGGATTTAGAACAAGGGTTGGATGGTCTTGAGGGAAGTGGTTTCCTCTCCTGCATGGGAGGACAGACCTCTGAGGTCACCAGATACAGCATGGGGGACTCTGTTGGATGAACAGTGATGTATTCTAGTGCTCTGGCACACACATTTTCTAATCTCTCTTTAGGTTACAAGTTTCTTTAGTCACATTTCAGTATTGGGAATACCCTTGTTTGTCTTGTTTGGACTTGGGTTTTCTTGATAACATCAGATAGGAAATAGAAATCACTATAGTTTATAGTGAAACTTATCAAAAGTTGTAAGGTCACAGGACTATATGAAGACCCTGTGTTAGTCACTATATAATGAAGAACTAAAATGAGTATGATCAAGTGCCCAAATGCGTTAGTACTAGAAAGGCAGCGAAGGAAAAATCTGGATACTGATTAGTTCAAAAAACAGTTCTTGCAAACATACTATGTGTCTGGGAAACATTGGCGAAACATTGAAGGTATTCTGATGAGTGAGACATGGTTCTTGCTCTCAAAGACTTGGGTGATGAGGAGTATGAAAACGTGTCATAATGCATATGACTCATGCAATGGTAAAAACACGTACACGGAATAGAAATGGTACAATACAGAAGTGAGAGTGATGAAAAGTTATGCCTGGCTGGGTTTTAGAGGATAAACGGGAGTTTTTCAGGCAGACAAGGAAAGTCAAGACAGACAAGGACGTTTAGAGAAGGACACTCCAGGTAGAAGGAAAAATATGGATAAAGACACAGAAGAGTAAAATTGCATGAAGTAATTGATCATCTGAAGGATCATGAAGTTAGTGACAAGAAATGAGGGTGAAGCATTAGAGCCAATCAAGAAGGGCCTTATATATGTTCAACAGAGTCCAGATGCTAGCTTGTGAGTCAGAAGTTCTTAGAAGGGATTTTGGGACCTACTGGCTTATTGTAACCTGCTAGGTACTGGGTCAGTGGGAGGGAAAGGAGTTGCCTTACTGCTAGTGGAATAAGAATTGAGCATGAACCACAGTTTGTCTTGTACCTGATTATCCTCTAAGAAATCTGGACTCCTTCTGGGAGATCTGTTCATGAGAGTATCATTTAAAAAATATTGTATGACTGAAACAGCTATGAAAGATGAGGAAGAGACAGCAAAGGGATTTAATGGGGAAGTGACATGGTTAGATTGGTGTTTAGAGGGATCATTCAGATCAAATTGGAGGGGCCCATATTAGAGGTAGGAAGAATCATTAGAAGATTATTGCAAAGGTGCAGACAAAAGACAATCAAGGCTTGCACATCAGTTCAAGCCCTTAGAAGTGGTAGAGTGGCCAGAAATGAGGATCTGCATTCCACGTAGTTAGGAGTCAGATCATCAGGACTTGGTGATGGATGGATGTGGGCTGGGGAGGCGGGTGAGGTGAAGGGAGGAGTGGAGGGTGGCTGCACATTCCTGGCTTGAGTAATAACAGGGAACATAGCAAGAGGGCTAGTGGGGAGAAATGCTAAGTTAAGCTTTTGAGGTGCTGCCACTATCCCATGTAATTTTGGGCCTAGGGGTATAAACTGAAGAGTCATCAAAGTTCAAAAGTTAGAGTAAACCATCAGATAACTCAGGAGGAAGGGGTAGAGGGAGAACTGCAGAGAACCCCCAGTAGGAAAGCCAGAAATATGCCGGAGAAACTTGCTCAAATGGAGAAAACTTAAAAGACTGTGAGACCAAACATAATCTTTCAGGGATGATGTAGCCAAGATACTGAGGTCCCCCAGATCGAGTGATGACCTCCCAAAATCTTAGACTCCATTATTTCACCCTTGGGTAGGTTCAGTGTGGATTTGTTGTTTGGTGCTTATCCCAGTAATAATATTCAGGGGTAAAATCCACAAGTACAACTGGGTGATAAAAATTCTCCTATCCTGAGCCACCAAGGTCCCTTTTTCTACAGCAACTATAGTTTCTTGGGAATCCTTCCAAAAATATCTATGTACCTGCAAGTAAAAATGGACAGATAGATTTATTCTCTGTTCTCAGATGTCCTGTGTTCTTTAGCAGATAAGCCTTTTAGGATCTGGCTGTGAGGGTTCTGTCCATATGCTACATCCTATGACCCAGTTTAGCATCTGCCCTTACCTTAAGATATCTGCACACGTCTCCTCTCCCTGGGTCTGGATCCATGTGTCTTGCTGCTAGAGTCCCAGCTGGAAGGACAGAATCCTTCCCTCTGCCCACTGGCTGATGTTGACTTGGGGCTCCTCATGGGCCATTCTTCTTCCTTGAATGGTCACAATGTTGCAACCGTTAGTTCAGTGGCCAGTCTTCCTTCCATAAGTAGCCAGCTTCTTTTCATAACTGTGTGACCCTCACACAGTCACCTCTCTAACAGAGTCCTGAGATTCATCTAACTCGAGAGAATGGACTTCCCACCTTCTCCCTTCCTCACACATCAACTCCCTCCTGTCCCGCATCCCAGGACTAAGACAACCATCTAGGGCCCCTGGGGAAACAGCAGAAGCCAGCAAGTCTTCCTGCAACCCTTGCTTCCCAGATTCTAGTTCAACTTAGCTCAGTTCTGCCATCCCTACTCCTTCCCTTGGGGGAAGGTCTTCACGAGCCTCAAGGGCTGTTCTCTAGCCCCTGGGATAGAGAATTCCAAAAGGTGATCTTAAACCAGAGCCCATGGTTTTGCATGAAATTTTAGGAACCATAACTTCCAGAACAGTCTTCACTGGCATGAGGATCTTCTGTTGGTCCCTTGGAGGAACTATGAGGAAGTCTTTTAGTTCCATGGCCCTGTTCAAGCAAAACACGTGTGGAAATATTAACAAGAAATTTAGGGACATTGCTAAAAATTTATTTTGAAAAAAGACTTTTTTTTTCCTGTAGAATAGATAAACAAGATTGCACTGTGTAGCACAGGGAAATATACACGGGATCTTGTGGTGGCTCACAGCAAAAGAGAATGTGACCATGAATATATGTATGTTCATGTATAACTGAAAAACTGTGCTCTACACTGGAATTTGACACAACATTGTAAAATGACTATAACTCAATAAAAAATGTTTAAAATAAAAGACTTTTTTCATTTTAGGTCAGTTTCTCTAGAGGTTGCAGTCTCATTGCCTGATGTTTTACAACAAAAGTTAAAGTACCACCCTATTACTGTCAGGAAAAGAAAAACACTGATGGTATTATATGTTACAATCATATGCAATAAAAACAAATCAACACAATGCCTCAACTGCAATATGAAGGAGACATAAACTGAAAAAAAAAACCTGGTAATAACATCCTGTGTATTTCACTTGGCGTATTCTCAAGTAGGGCCCTATTAGAAAACATAGGAAGCATCAGCTGTTTGAACCAACAGGTAGAATGTGTTCAACCAGCTGCAAATGTGGACTGGTGCAGGTAAGCTGTATTGACAAACCTAAATACCATGAGCAACTTTGCAACTGATGACATAATTTTCCCAAAAGGTGAACACTCCCCAAGATTCGTAATGAAAGGAAACTACAGCCTTCTCTTGATTACCATAGCAGTAGCACCCCTCAAACACTCAGTGTATCTGCAAACTGAGGGAAGCCACTTTGCATGTGTATGTGATACGGTTTGGGTTCTGGGCTGAGCTATTATACATGGCGGGGCATGCAAAAGCCCAGGAGGTCCAGTAGCATCTGGATCATGCTTACTAAATGTCAGTAATAGCCCCCCATATCACGGTGACAAGCAAAACATGTCTCCACAGATTTCCAAAAGATCCCTAGAGAAGTATTGCTGCTTCAGGACATTTTTGTGGCTGGGCTATCAAGCTGCTTCCTAGAGCTAAAGTTGGCTGAAGGTTTGTGCCAGGTGAAAGGGAGAGTAAAGATGCCCATGAGACATTTGGGTGGTGCCTGCAATTTTTGGTTGTTCCTTGGAAGGATGGATACCCAAGCTACCCTGGGATGCTCTGTGTCACTGTGTTTGCCCCTCCCATATCTGCTGCAGGGAACATGACACTCCCTCCCAACCCATTATCAGAAAAATGGCACAGTCTTAGTCAACTTGTGACCTTCCCAGGTTCACCCAGGGTTACCCCAGTCTTCCTTGGTGCCCACGCCCAGTTTCCAACCTGTCAATTGGCCCTGTTAATCCTTTCAAGACAGTATGGAGTGTCCTCTGCTGGCACAAAAGTTCGTTTACACAGTGATGGGACCTGTGCTGGTTATCGTAAAGCAGCAGCTCCCAAGGGCAGTGAGAGCGAAGAGTATGTAATTTGAGTGTTTCAGAAAGCTTCTTGGGAATGATAAAAAGAAAAAGGCCTTTTCTTGGTTCTGTTCTGTTGGTTGTAAAGACATAAGGAAGCAGCTGAATCCTTTTTGGCATAGAGATCTCTGGTAGTGGAAGAAATGTCTTCCCGCTGGGTGTTGCGTTAGGTCCTGGGCATTTGGAAAGTTCAGATGATCCCCTGAAAAGCTAGTGTGAGCTCAGGGGCAAGAACTGGGATAGAGGAGACTTGAAAGGAGATCAAAGGTGACTGAGGGTGTCCGTGGTGGTCACTTTCACCGAGGATGGACCACACCATTGTTGTGTAGAAGAAGATGAGGTCTGTTCTTGCTTGGAAGTGATGGGGTCACTCGGAAGAACGCTCACCCAGGTCCAGCTGTCTGGCGGTGGCAGGGGCTCCCTGTGAACTGATGAGTGAATCTTCATTGAGTAGACCGGCTTTTCCTGAGGCAGGGGTGCTTCAGAAGATTCAAACCCTGAATGGAACCACTTCCAACCCTGAGAACTCATTCCATCTTTCCCCATCATTTTCCCCAATCCTCCAAGTTCCTCTTCCTCTCTTTTCCTTCTCCAAGTTTCTTATTCCACTTCCAAAATATTTTGACTAGTTAAAAAAAGTGTGTAAGTGGGGTGTCAGCCTGAGCTGATCTGATAGGTGATTTGGAGAACAATTTTGTTGGTTCAGTTAAGAAGACACTGGAATGCAGTCCTTGACCATGGGTTGTTCATGGCAGGGTGTGGGTGAGGTGAGGACTGAGGTGAGGCCATTCCTGTCCCTCCTCTAAGTTACAAGTACTTAATTAACCCCAGTTATTTGGAAGATGAGGAGTGGGTGTGGCAGGGGTAGAGCAGGTCCCCAGCTAAGCTTTCTGGATCCAACAAGCTATATATCCTGGCTGTCCTCACTCATACTGTGTAAGCAATGGGGTAGTTCTTTGATTAGTCCCTTTGGTTGTCAGTCTTAAGTCCCTTGTGTTGCCAGCACAGCTGACTTCCTTTTGTCCTACACCTGGTGGAGCTGGAAGAACATCCTGGGCAAGTGGAGAACATAGTGTACTACTTCTATGCTCCCAAAGGAAGCAGGAGATGGTCCTGGAGTTGAAACCACCCCTTATCAACAGGTTAACATTTGAGTGCCTCCTCTCACACTGTGCTAACTGCTAAGATGTTTTGGGGATTAGAGAAACCCCTCTTGGCTTCAGGAAAGTGCCTTGTTTTTGGCTGCCTTCTCCTCCATAATCCTGTCTCTTGGCTTTATAATGCACAAACAAGGTTTCCGTGGTGAGGACATCTGGCTTTGAGGCAAGGTGGTGTGGCAGGAGCCTTATGCCACCTCACTGGCACTAGTGACCTGCCACATGCCACCACGGGGAGGTGTATACCTGGAAGACTGGGTGGAGAAATGTAGTCCATCCCTTGGCAGGACAATCACCAGCCTGTAAGTTGAGGGCCTGAGGGAGTGAGGGTTGGATTATCTTGCTCCTAGATTCAGCCTATTAGCCCCTTTCCTGGCCACCCCGAGGGGCGTGAATAGGAGGGGCAGTCAGTTCGATGCCTTAACAGCCTAGGGGAAGCATTGCAATGACAGATTTAGCAGCCTGGAAAGGACGCTGTTTACCTATTTCCCATCATTGTGGGTAACTGCGCATTGGTGGTGCTGTGTGCTAAGCCCCTGCTGTTGGTTTACCTGAAGACTTTCTGGCTCTGAAATCCTGTGCTCTTAGGAGTAATGTGGCTTGGTGGCAGAGCTGCGGGGCTAGGTTCTTGACATTTCCCTTTAGTTATATGACCTTGACATGTTGCTGAACTGTTTTTTCATCTTAAAAAGGAAGGTATCAGTTAGTTGGGCTCTAACATGTTCCTGAGCTGTTAGTAATACAGATGCTAGAACGGGCTGGAGAGCCTTTCAAGGGACAGAGCACTCTCATTAGAGCTCTGTGTTGGGAACAGGGATCAGGCAGATGAGGGTGGGTGGGCAGAAGTGGGGCTCACAGAAGGAGGTAGAACCTGAAAACTCGGGTACAAGCCCTAGGTCAGCCACATTACTCACCTGGTGACCTTAGGCAGGTCTCTGCACTGTCTTAGGGGCTCAGTTTGCTCATGTGTGAAATGGCTGTATTAATACCTGCCCTATTTTTTTCAGAAGGAGATGGGCAAGATGAAATGACATCTTCGAGGGTGCTCTAGAGCGTCACATGAAGGGAGCTTTTAGTCCCACTGTGGTTCTTCCTTGAGAAGGTGCTGGGGTGGGGGTGGGGGTGGGTGGGGCATGAGCAGAGGTGCAGCTGGGGACCTGGGAAAGGCTGCTTCCTTGGGGACAAGGTGGAGTCCCGACTCTCATTCTTCGCTGTGGCTTCATTCTTTGGGTCTTGAAGCATTCAAGAGTCCCTCTTTTAAAAGAAATATTCATGGAGTGGTGGGTAAGGCTTACAACCTAGAGCCATGATCACTAGTTCTGCAATGAGTGGCTGGTTAACACCCAAGCAGGGCTGAGCCGACTGCCAGCTGGGACCTGGGCTTGGTAAGGGACAGGAGCTCCAGGGAGAAGGGGGGCCTGGGAGGTGGGCTCGTGAGCATTCAGGTCAGGCTGTGTGGACAGGTGGCAAGATGCCACTGGAAAGGTGATGTTGTTTTAATTTTATTACCGGAAGGTTGGAATTTTTAGACATTTTCTGCCACTCCTATAGCCCATGGAAAAGTGGAAACATGTGTTTCCTGCTGGAAATTATGCTGAGTGTTACCTGTATTATTTCAATTATTTTATTTCAAAATTTCATTTCAATTATTTTATTTATATCAACTCTCTTAAGGAATTAGTGCTATTATGCCCACTTTATAGGTGAGGAAATGGTGGCCATCAAAGTGTAGGTAACTAGAAGGTCAAGAAGCTACCAGGTTGTGGGGCTGGGATTCAATCCAGGTGTGTGACACAAATCTGAGTCCTTAACCAGCACACAGAGCCACCTTTGTTTATTACAGCCCCCTGCAAGGGTACTTTATCATTAGAGCTGTTCTTTCTCTAAACAGAGAATCCCTCAGAATCTTTTCCCTTGGGACACTGTGATCTCTTTTTATGCTGGGACAGAGGACAAGGAAACCTATGAGATGGGAAGAGGCCCCACCAGCCCAGTGTCTGGAAGCCTGTGTCTCTACCACCCAGTTAGAGCAGGGCAGCTCAGCCTTGGTCCAGCCTCAGAGCTCCCTCCTCATGCCTTTTCCTGCCAGGAATCTCACAGAGGTGGATGAACAGCCCTGCCCTCACAGTCCTTTGAGAACCCCTGGTCTGCCTGGCACTGGGAGGCTGCTCCCCACAACGCCAGGCAGGGAGTCGCATGCTGCTGTATGATGCCAGCGAGGGAACCTCACAGAGGCACAGAGGGAGCACAGGGTTGGGGCAGTGGGCTAGGTCAGCAAATGCTTTTGAGTAAAGGGGATTCCGACATGAGAAGGAGGAAGGTGGCTGTTCTCAACCATCGGCCCCCAGTATCTGGAGAGATGCTGGGGAGCCTTGTGACAAACAAAACAACATGTGTGCTGGGCACAAGCCCTGTGCCATTACAGCAAACCCTCCCAGGTCTCTGTTTCTCCATCTGTAATAATTCTTGTCTCACTGAATTGTTGGCAGATTGAAATGAGACCAGGAATGGAAAAACAAACATGCCACTGAGGACAGGGTGCTGTGCAAATGGAAATATTTAAGGTCCTATCAAGGAGGTCAAACCAGGTGACAAACGACGCCTGTCCCCTCCAGGGGTCCATAACTTCAGAAGCCACGTCTACTGCCCAAGTGGAAGGGGATCCCCAGGGACACTTGCTTGGGTAAACTGGACACCCCTTTCTGCTGCCCATGGGTGAGAGGACCTGTGCTTGGTTAGTGTCTACACAGAACAGGGTGACAGACAGTGTCAGTAGCGAGCCACTCTGATCCCCTTGCCTAGAAACCCTTCCACAACATCACGAAATTCTGACACTAGCATCTCGCTTATCAGAGAAGCATTATTTCTGCTCACTAGTGAATGGCATGGAGTCAAATCTAGAGAGAGAAGTACAGACACCATCCTGGCCCTCTGGGGACATCCAATGCATGGACAGTGAGCCAACTCCATGGATACAGAAATGGGTCCCCAGAGGACAGGCCCTGACCAGAGGGTGTGGCTGTGTGGGGCCCTCCCTGGAAGATGGGGGCGTGGGAAGCCCTCAGCATATGACACTCTAGTGTGTAGGGGCCCGTTGAGAGCCTGATACAGAGGGTTGGTGAGGAAGGTGGGGTTCATACAGACTGCCTCCCCCCCACTCATCCTCTGCCCCAAGGATGCAAGCCCAAACCAATTAGGGTGTTTAGACAAATACCAGAAACACCCAAGGTATTCCCACCCAAGGAAAGGGAGCCTGGAGATGTTACACCCCAGGGACTCCAATTCTCAGATGGACAGATTTTTACTAAAATTTTTAAGAAAAAGTTTTATGGCTAATGTGGAGCCTCAGAAGAAGAGGTGAAGTTCTCTGCCTGCTTCCAGATATGCTGCTGAGCTCTGACACCAAGAATAGAAGAATGAAAAATAGAGGAAGAGTTAAAGGAGAAGCAACAGACCCGGGTTTTAGCTGCTACAGTCAGTGTTTGGAGGTGGTGAAATGCTTTCTTTCTTTCTTTCTTTTTAACCTATCAATAGTGTTTCTATTTTTGATGAAAGTATAGTTGCTGTACAATGTAACAAAAGTTACAGGTGTACAATAAAGTGCTTCACAATTTTTAAAAGTTATATTCCATTTAAAGTTAGTATAAAATACTGGCGATATTCCCTGTGTTGCACAGTCTATCCCTGCAGCTTATCTTCTGCCTAATAGTTTGTACCCAGGTGAAATGCTATTTCAAAGAGACAACTATTCATCAATCAACTCTGTTTCTTTGAAACAGAGACATATCAACATCTTTGAAAAATGGACATATCAACTCCTGAGGAACTTACGGTTGGGGAATCAAGACATAATGAAATCGTGCCTTTCAGATCCCAGTTGCCCAGCCCTGCAGGCTTGTCTCAGTTCCCACCTGATGCCCAAATGCTCCTTGGTTCGCTGAAGCCATACGTGTCTGCCCTTCTCCCTTCTCTCTGCCTTCCCTCTGCCTGCCTTGCTGCCGCCATTCCTTCCCTTGTCCCTCAGCGAGGAAAGAAATGAAAGCAGGGTGTGGGCTCTGCTTTCTAAGTTCTCCCAGTTTGTTTCAGCAGAGTTGGGCTTTGCTTGTTCACGTCCGTTTGAAGCGCAAACTGTCTTCTGAACTGGAGAGGCCCTTAGGGATCTGGGGTCCAGCACCTTGATTGTACAGATGAGAAAACCAAGGCTTAGAAAAGCTGAGAGCTGCGGGCTCTGGAGTCAGCTGGTTGTGGCTTCTCTGACCCCCTCATCTGACGTTCCTCCCTCTCCTGTTGGTTTCATGACCCCTCAGTCTGTAAGTGAGGAGGGTGGGGCCTGGCAAGAGAGATAAGCCAAGGTCATGCGGTTTAGTTTCTGGCAGAAGGACTCGACCTTTACAACTAAATATGCTCTTCCCAGTTTATCACACAGCTTCCCTTAAAAAAAGTACTGCTAAATAGAGACAAATCTACTGCTTTGAGTACCTGATGGGCTGGGAAGTGTGCCTAAGGCTCGTAAAAATATAATTCGTGTCATGGTGTCATGAATTTAATACATCTCAAGTGAGTGACTGTACTAGCTCTATGAAACATGTGCCGCTCAATTAGCAATGATTTCACTTGCATCTTTAGAAATTAAAAGGCTTTTAAAGAAGAGTTTGGAAGATCCATGGCTTTTGATGTGAAAAAAAAAAAAGCTGTCCAGAGAGTTTTGAACAGTTGTCTTCCTCTTCCTCCTCCTCTTCCTCTGTCTTCTTCTCCTTTTTTTCTTCTGGATAAAAACCCTGTAGAAAGGAGGCCATTTAGAATCAAGCCCTTTGGCTGTTCCTTCCAAAACGAGGCACCCCAGTGCCCACAGTTCTGAAGGCATCTTGCAGAACTTTGTTGCTAGACTGAGGAGCAGGAGTCTCCTGAATTTGGTCTTTTACAATTCCATTTTTTCTATGCTTTTCTCTCTTTCTTATTTTTTTGGGGGGGTGGGGGAGAGTGCCTCCTCCCACCAATATTCCCATCCAAGCCAACTCAGGAAGCCTTGAAAGAAATAAAGTGGGGTTGGGGGCAGCCTTAAGTCATGGGAAAGAGTGAGGCGGAGGCTGAGGGTGGGGGGGAAGGTGCGGGCTGGAAGCATCTGATGGAACTCCCAGGGGGCGCTCGGCATAGGGCGCTGCTGAGGAAATGGCAGGTGCCCAGGGAGGGGCACTGCAGGTGAATCACAGCTGTCACTGGTGGCAGAACAGTCTGGGATCAGTAGGAAGGCCCCCCAAGAATGAGGGGTGGGTAAGAAGGAGGCAGCATTAAATCTAGGGAAACCTGGGGAAACCTCTGAACTGCAGGGAGGAAGTGAGTGGTGTAATTACGATGACTCCATTTTTCTGAAATCTCAGCCAGGATGAGATGGAATCTCTGATGGCTGTCTTGTCCTTCCGTGTTATGGTGGCTACATAGGTAACGAGCAAGAGTAAGAATATTAGTGCTGGAGCTGGCGAGGGAGAACTTGATCTGGGAAGTAGCTTGGCTGGAAGGAGGGCTGGGCTGCAAACAGCAAGAACTATTCGTGAAAACCCCCTTTTGACTCTTCCTGTGTGAATGAAGGTGAGAATACATGGCACCACGTCCGAGTGATGTCATTAATTGTATGGCACTTGAGCCCACAAGGTACACACCACAATGAGTTGTAGGGGGGATTGATCCCATGGAAAACACTGTTTGGGTCAGATCTGCTGGGATTAGAAAATTAGAACTACATGGGACATCCATGGCCACAGCAGTGGGAAAGGAAGTGACATTTTTCCCTGCAGAAGCCCAGGATGCAGCTCTGTGTAACACAGGAGGATGGAGAGGAGGCTCTCAGAGAGGTACACAGGAGGCGAAGGGAGTGTGGGCAGGGGGAAATTAATTCCCCCTGGGAGAATCTGGAGTTGCAGCCACACCAGCTTCCTGTCAGCTAAGCAGTTCACCCTCTCTACTTAATGCTGGGAGCTCGCTTTTCTGTTCCGGGGGCCAAGATCGGATGTGCCAAGGTTTTCAAAAGAACATCTCAGGGGACAAGCATTTAGGAGCCTGGGCTTGCTGGCAGCTTGTTGAAAGGAGAATTAGGGAGCAGGAGGAAGGATTTTATCCTATCTGTTCCCCGTCTGTTCTCAGAAACAGTAAAGCTTAAAATCCTTCATAACAACAGGTCAGTGTCCTCGTGAGACATTAGGCATCTAGGATAAACGTACCCATCTTATAGACGAAGAAATTGAGGAAGTTAGCCACAAAATCATAGCCAGAACCAGGAGTCTTTACTCCCATTTCATTTCCTTAAAGAATGCGAAACATGAAATCTAGAAAAGCACATTGAGATTATGTAAAAGGTAAAATTAAAAAAAATACGGAAATGGGGGAAGGGTATATTTCAGTGGTAGAGCATGTGCTTAGCATGCATGAGGTCTTGGGTTCAGTCCCCAGTACCTCCATTGAAATAAATAAATAAAAACCTAATTACTCTCCAAATATGGAAATTAAATGTTATATAATATCTGAGTTGCATTAATTCTACCCTCACATTTCAAGAGAAGAGGAGGATGCTTCCTCTTCAAATCTGACTTTTAAAATCTGGCCAGTGGGTCTAGAAAGGGAAGGTGCCCAGCGGTGAGGATGGGAGGGAGACCCGGTGTGAAAGCAGAATCATAGAGCAGTAAAACTTGCAGATCGTGTGCCCGGCACGAGCCTGGGGCAGGGTAGATGCTCAACAAATGTTTGTTCCTTTCCTCCAAGGAGGGACTAAAAGCTCCCCTGCCTCCCCAACAACTATCACTCAGCAAGCTGGCGTGGCCTCGGCACAGTCACAGTGGATTAATGGACAATTAGGACGTTGTTCAGATACCTGCAGATAACATTTGACATTGGACGGAGGCTCACTCTAAAGCTTTTTGCTTTATGAATTGTTTGCATGATTATGATCATATAAGCCGGATTGGGAAAAAAAAAATCACATGCATTTGCTTCCTTCAGCATTCTCTTCTTGCAAATCAGATATCCTGAATAGCATCTCCGTGTTTTTCACCCGTATCCTCACCTCGACCATGTAGTTAAGACATGGGATTGAAGTCTTGGGGGAGGGGGTATAAGAACACAAATAACACGAATTAAGTTTCTGCTATTAACTGGGAACTGTGCTTGGGACATATGTTTGTCTTGGTCTGGTTTTACAACAGCCATCTTCTTCTCATTCACAATTATAGATGAGGAAACCAGGGCTCAAAGAGGATTATGAATTATCCAAGGTCATTTAACTAAAATATGATGAAACTGGGGCTTAACTGCAAAGCGTAGGTTTTTTATATTCTTTTATGCTAACTCTGTCCTAGGAGTTGAGAAGTCCTGGTTCTGTAACTCGTGGTGCCTGTGTGGAGGGTGTTGTCGTAGCTGTCAGAAGGGGGAATACCAGGCCCAGGGCGAAAGGAAGAGAAGGTATCTTTGCTTCACCCAAAACAATATTGAGACCTAACATTAGTATCGTGTGTCACGGTTTTCAAAATACTTCCATGAACTTCCCATTTTATAGCTAAGGATACAGAGCCTCAGCATTTAACTCAAAGTCACAGAGCCAGTAAACGGCAAAACTGGGACTCAAACCCTGAACGTCCGACGTTAAGTTCAATTCTAGCATGCCACAGGGCCTCTCCCGTGTAGTTGGCCGCCTGGACCAAGGAAGGACCGTGGGTGAGTTTAGGTGTGGATGCTCTGTATCCTCGGTGACTTGATGGGTCTTATTATTATTTTTTAAATTGAGGTATAGTCAGTTACGATGTGTCGATTTCTGGTGTACAGCATAATGTCCCAGTCATGCATATATAGTGTTCATCCACCTCTGGGTGTCACTGAGGAGCCCGACTTCCTAATCATTTAATGTGACCATCGGGCAATACATGATTACTGGCTGGCCAGAGCAATATGCCCTTGGATCTTGGAGTGGCAGAGCTGATGGTTTTAAAGACTTCTGGTTACAGGAAAGAAAATTCTCTGCTCTTTGACTGGCTACAGTGTATTCAGGTGTGGCGTGGGAAGGAAAGAGTCAAGATCGTTTGCAAACTGACAACTCTTTTGAAACGTCCTAGTTCAGCTTCTTTCTGGAAGAGGATGTGAATTTCCCCATATCACATTTGTGCTCTCCAAAATCACTTGTTGAAACTCTTCCTGGCTCAGATGGAAAAGCAAGGGGAACTTGAAGGCTGGTATTGAGGGCCTCTGGCAGTCTCTAAACCCGTCATCTCTTTCATCAGCTGAACTGGGTGGCGAGACTCCCCAGGCCTGAGTGGTAGCTAGCCTCCCTTGGGTTGGTCCAGAGCAGGGAGCAGCATTCTGTAGAAGTTCCTTTTTCAGATTGAGAAACTCACGTTCTAATCTCCTCTTTTGATGATTTTACAAAAATCGAATTGCATGACAGATGCCCAGATAAACAGAAGTTTGCAATCAAAGCAAGTTCTGGGATGGAACTGATTAGTAGATTTTTAATGGCTATTTGCTTGATAATCACCAGCAGTAGCTTCCAGGCAGACCAAACCCATTAATAAGCGAGCTCACACCCATGCACACAACACCTAGTTGGCGGATATAAAAGAGGACCATGTCAGTCTCCTGACAGCAGAATCGAGTCTCCAGCCTTAACGCTTCTCAGGAAACTTCACTTTTCCTCTCTGGGCAAAGGCATCATGAGTTGTCAGATCTCGTGCAAATCTCGAGGAATAGGAGGAGGAGGTGGAGGAGGATTCCGGGGCTTCAGCAGTGGTTCAGCTGTGGTCTCCGGTGGGAGCCGGCGATCAGCCACCAGCTTCTCCTGCTTGAGCCGGCACGGTGGTGGCGGCTTTGGCAGTCAGAGCCTTGCTGGTCTTGGAGGGACCAAGTACATCTCCGCTAGTGTGGCTGGAGGAGGTAGAAGCTTTAGCTCCATTGGAGGATTTGGTGGCAGAAGAGGTGGCTTTGGAGGTGGCATCGGCTTTGGAAGTGGCATCGGCTTTGGAGGAGGCAGTGGCTTTGGAGGAGGCAGTGGCTTTGGAGGAGGCAGCGGCTTTGGAGGCAGCCGTTTTGGTGGAGGTGGTAGAGGCCGGTTTGGAGGTGGTGGTGGCTTTGGAGGTTTTGGAGGTCCTGGTGGCTTTGGGCCTGGAGGATTCCCTGGTGGAGGCATCCACGAAGTGTCTATCAACCAGAGCCTCCTGCAGCCTCTCAACGTGAAAGTTGACCCAGAAATACATAATGTGAAGTCCCAGGAGCGGGAGCAGATCAAAACTCTCAACAACAAATTTGCTTCCTTCATCGACAAGGTGAGTCACGAGAAGCTGACTCCATCTGATGCTCAGGATTGCCCTACTTTCAGTGCTAATCGGACAGCAAATGACAGAGATTTTTTATTTTAGGAGCCATGGGTGTGGTCATACTGACCTGAGTAGTTGCCAATACCCACGTGGGAAAGATGCTGACTTCGTGGGCTACATCTTTCATAACAGTCTGCAGTCAGGGATTATTTGTGCCTTTGGCTTTATTGTTTCAGCCTAAACAAACAATACTTATGGAAAATTCTGAAAATCACAGAACAGATATAGACAAGTAATAGACGGACTAGTTTAGGCCAAGTGATAGCAGGTTTTGGAAGGGATTAGTAAGACATCTTCTGAGATCGTCCTTCCTTCCCTAGAACTGACTGCTGTATTACATTCGGGGAAGTTGAACCTGAGGTGTCTACTTGGGGATGAACGCAACTCCTGACTTCAAGAGAAGTGTTCTCAGTTTTGTGACTCATAAGGCCTTTATTGGTGCCACTTTGGAGTGTGACAGGCTTTCTCCCATTTCAAGGCTGAGGAACCTGTCTAAGGGATTTACAAGGCTCTTCAAAACCAGGTCAAGGAACCCTGCCCTCCAGGGCTCTCACACTCATAACCCTTAGGAGCGGTGCCAGTGGATGCCTGGCTTTTGGTTTTCCCCAGAATTTATGGGACCTTTGCCAGGAATTCAACTAGAATCGGGAGGGAGATGGCCTGGAGTGCTGGGAGCAGCTGGAACCAAAATAGTGGGCAGTGAAGTAGGGGAGAGTTCTCTGTGTGGAGAGCACCAGGCATCACACTAGGAGCCTACTGAACTTTCCAAGTGTGGAGGCAGAGAGCTCAGAACCTCTGTCTGGCAGGATCTGGCCTCCCGCTGGTGAGGATGAAGCCACATAGTTGTCTCCATCACCCGAGGCAGGACCAGAGCTGACTCTGGCGTGTGTGGCCTGTTGAAGGGAGGGGCAACCCAGAGCTCACGCGCTTTCCCTCTGGTCACCGCAGGTGAGGTTCCTGGAGCAGCAGAACCAGGTGCTGCAGACCAAATGGGAGCTGCTGCAACAAATTGACGTCAGCACCCGTACCACCCGCCTGGACCCCCTCTTTCAGGAGTACATTGGCAAACTGCAGACTTACGTGAACACGCTTTCTGCAGAAAGAACATCACAAGATTCAGAGCTGAACAACATGCAGGATCTTGTCGAGGATTTTAAGAAGAAGTAGGTGGCAGAGTAAAAACTCTACGTGGAGACAAATGTTGATCTGAGCTGTCCAGTCGTTGCCCCAGAAAACCACTCATCTTCCAGTTGCATTTATGGTGATGAAGGGGAGGAGCATCTGTATCTTTGCTGGTTGTTTGTGAGGAAGACAGTTAGGGCTTTAGAGATAATGTTTTTTACATGTTTTCAATGATAGAAAAGCATCCTCATTTGGGGATATCATACTTTCAGTTTAAACCAAAGTGTTTTACATTCCCAGAGAATGGAGTCTTTTGGGTGAATCCAGTAGGAAAAAGAAAAGAAAAAAGTAAACAAACCAGAGCTAATCTAACAGCTGCGTCCCTGTGTCCCAACAGGTATGAGGATGAAATCAACAAGCGCACAGATGCTGAGAATGATTTTGTGAAACTTAAAAAGGTGAGTGAGAGAATGTCATGGCCGAGGTGGGAGTGAGGGCGCTTCAGCAGCCCGCTGGGCTCAGACAGACAGGCCGGAGCACACCTCTGCATGACAACAGCAGTAACCAGGGAGAGGGGTGAGGTGCATCCATGGCTGGTTCTCCTGGAATAAGGGTATCTCTGTAGGTCAAGCTTCTGGACACGTTCTGCACATTTGC
Organism: Vicugna pacos; assembly: GCF_048564905.1. Classification (NCBI taxonomy): domain Eukaryota; kingdom Metazoa; phylum Chordata; class Mammalia; order Artiodactyla; family Camelidae; genus Vicugna; species Vicugna pacos. The sequence goes on from NC_132998.1 coordinate 10,579,297, forward strand.
TAGAGCATTTCCTATCAACAGCCGACTCGAAGCCTATATTGAATCATGCAAGATGCAAACAGAGAAAGCACTTCATTCGTCTTCTAAAGGGCTGAGAAGGGAATGGGACTTCCTTAGAATGCCTGTTTAAAGATGCTATCAGTTGGGCCGACCAAGGTTTGAGCCAGAAGGCAAAAGTGTGGATTTTCAGCCTGGTTCCTGCAGAGGCTTTGGTGTAAAATTCAGAGAATTCAGGAGAGGTGGGATGGACAGGCAGGGTGGGAGAATTGAGGACTGTTAAAAGCCACAGAGGCCATTGCACTCCTTAGTAGAAAAACACGTCTCAAGCCAGAGGGAGAGAATGCTTGACAAAGCTTGGTCCCATCAGAGCTCTGATGGTCTTGGGCGAGTGTGAGCAGTGACGGGGGAGTGTGAGCAGTGACGTGGGCGTGGAGCCCCCAGCAGACGTGCACTGCAGACTCCATGCCAAATGAGGTCCTGTGGGGATGTGGCTTATCTGGGATTTTGGAGAGCAGCTAACAGGGACTGGCTGGAGGAGCGGCAGGGAGGGGGCAGGGCCCGTACACAGAGTGCTGCAAGATGAGGGGTGGGGGGCATGAAATTCATCAAGGGCCCCTGACCTCCCCTGTAGGACGTGGACAATGCCTACAAGAACAAGGTGGACCTGCAGGTCAAGGTGGACATGATAAACCAGGAGATTGACTTCTTGAAAATCCTCTTTGATGCGGTAAGGAGGCTGCTCCTAGAGAGATCCTTATTTCCACCCTTCTCACCAAAGGAAGTCCCTCCCTGTTGGTGGGTGGAATTCATTGACGGCTGACTTCAGCTTGCCCTGGTTCCAGGCCACAGGGAGCATCTGTGGAGTAGATCTTGGAGGAGAGAAACTTTTTCCTCTGATGTCACAACTTCTCTCTCCAGCTCCTCTTAGGAAGAGACCTGTCCTGTTTCTATCCCTATGTCCAAAATTCTTCAAAGGTCAAAATGTAATATATTTACCATTTACCTGCCCAAGTGCACACACGTGACTTCTGAAACAGGAAGTACAATTTAAGGCATTTGCCATCGACTGACTTCTTCCTGGGGGCACTTTATCAAAACTGCATAAATGGTGAAGGCTGTTAACTAGGAGGCTCAGAAATGCAGAGTCCTCCCCATAATTCTCAGTGCGACCTGGCAGAGACCTAAAAAATGGCAGCTGTATTGTTTTAAATCCCCCTCAGTGCACGACTAGTCCGAGAGTCTGTATTTTCCAAACAGCGAGAAGGGGAATCTCCCTTAATTGCCTTTGACTGTGGGCAGGGATGCCATGGCCAGACCTCTTGTGTGTTGCAGGAGCTGTCTCAGCTGCAACAGAATGTCACGGACACCAATGTCATCCTGTCCATGGACAACAACCGCAGCCTGAACCTGGACAGCATCATCTCCGAGGTCAAGAGCCAGTATGAAGAGATCGCCCAGAAGAGTAAGGCTGAGGCTGAGGCGCTGTACCACAGCAAGGCAAGTTCTGGGAGGGCAGGGAGAGCCCCGGCTTCGTCTAGCAAGCTGGGCTCCACCCCGGCTAGAAGGGTACCATCAGCTTAGCGGTGTTTTTATCTAGTGGAAATCGGGCATCATTCCCAAGAAGGAGTGTCCACAGTGCCCCAAATGCCCTCAGTCGAAAATGGCAGAGTCCTTTTCGGGGTGTGAGATGGTTCCCCATCACCTAAGGAAGCAGACATGACTTTCGGCTTGGCTGACCCTCCCTGGACAGTATCAGACTTTCTTGGCTCCTGCCAAGCTACCCCCAAGCTGCCACTGTCCTCTCCCTGCACAGTACGAGGAGCTGCAGATCACTGCTGGGAAGCACGGAGACAGCCTGAAGGAGGTCAAGATGGAGATCAGCGAGCTGAACCGTGTGATCCAGAGGCTGCAAGGGGAGATCTCCCAAGTGAAGAAGCAGGTGGGGCGCGGCCCGGGAACTCCGGTGGCTCCCCTGGCTGAGTGGGGCTCGGGGTAGGGTGGGAGGCTGGGTATAGATGTGTGTGTGAAAGAGAGAGAGAGAGAACTGAGAAATCGAATCTAGCAGGTGCTAATCCCAAACGCCTCAAGTGTAATATAATTTAAGATTTATAACAATTTTTAGAGTGGTCTAAGAGGCATCCTTAAGTGGGGATTAGTGCAGGGAGAGAACTGTGTTTGACTTCTGGATTGCTTTCACAGGTGAAATGGAACAATAACACATAATATATGAAGCTAGAGGTCATGGCTTGCTGTGTATCGCAGGCATCGCTTCCTGTTCATACCCGTTTGTCCTTGGAAAAAGCCCTAAGCACCAGCCAGCTGTGTGACGCAGGGGCAGTGAGGGTTGCAGGCACTTGGCCTGGGGTTGGACATTAGCTTTTTAAAAAATGAAAAAAGATTTGTTTTGTTTTGTTGGTTTTCTTGGTGGTGGTGGATAATTGGGTTTGTTTGTTTATTTATTTGATGGAGGTACTGGGGATTGAACCCAGGACCTCGTGCGTGCTAAGCATGCGCCTTACCACTGAGCTATACCCTCCCACATTGGACAGTAGCTTTGGAAGAGATAATGGGGCAGAGAGTGGGGCAGAGAGTCAACTCCGCAAGGAACAGAAGTTCTGGGAAGTGCCACACATTGCATGTTTTCGTCTGCAGCTGTAAAGTGGGATAATGACTCTGGTCCTGGGTTATGAGGATCAGAGGTCATTATGGAGAAGGTGTATGGGTCCAGTCAAAGATGACTTGGGAAGACAGGGGATCAGAGACAGCAACAAGTCTCAGCAGGCTGTTTGCGGCTTGCATTAACTCCAAGGGGACCCAACACTTTTACGGCCAGTGGTTGTGGCTTCTCACACCCTGTACACCTCTGCTCCCTCTTCCCCTCTGCCAGATAGACTCTACTTTCTGCACCAACAGAAACCTTTTCTCCTTCTCTCCTAGTGTAAGAATGTGCAAGACTCCATAGCAGATGCTGAGCAGAGGGGAGAGGATGCCCTCAAAGATGCCCAGAACAAGCTGTCTGAGCTGGAGGACACCCTGCAGAAGAACAAGGAGGACCTGGCCCACCTGCTGCGTGACTACCAGGAGCTGCTGAGCACCAAGCTGGCCCTGGACGTGGAGATCGCCACCTACCGCAAGCTGCTGGAGGGCGAGGAGTGCCGGTGAGGGGCCCTGGGTCCACCCTTTCCTCTCCCGGAGCCAGGGCTGGAGGCAAAGGCAGGGAAAGCGGGGCTGGGGCAGAGCCGTCTGATGGCTGAGAGCCGACGTCACTGTGTTCCTCGAGCAGAGATTCAGAACACAAAGTAACACTAAGAGCTGTAGACTTCTCAGTTTGGAACAACTAACAAGGCAGATGAAATTTTAAATTAAATTAAGCAGTAAGTTAATCTTGGTCTTTTCTGAGAGAGAAAACAACTTCTATCTGCACAGATCAGTCCTAGACAGTCTCTGGGTCTGCAGGGTGTGTGGCCTTTTCCTCCCTCTGCTTTGTGACCCAGAATAGGGAGGTTGTGGGTGGGAAGGAGCTGACTGGCTGGGGCATGTGCACCCAGAGCAGGTGCTCAATCTAGTTCTTTGCAGGTATCTGGAGTGACAAATGGAACCATTCACTAACTTCCAAAGGGAGCCTTTCACTCCTCTGTGGTCTGAGACCTTTGTCAGTGCCCTCAGCATCCCTGGTGACTAAATCCCGCAGAAGGGACTAGAAGGGAAAAGCTACCAGGGCCACCAGCAAGCCAGTGTGACAGAGACGGAGGGCTTTGCTCTGGCTGTGGCTCGGTACCCGTTGGCGAGGCCAGGCCTCCTCTCTCCAGCTTGCAAGAGGAAGTGGGAAAGATTTCAGATGAAGCGAGGAGGGTCGGGCAGGAGGGCGGGATAGGGAGGTTGCACAGAGTCACAGTTCTCTCTGAATTGCATGTTCACAGTGTAGCCTTGCTTCAGAGTTTCTGCTGTGGCTTGGATTCTGAGTATCAGACTCCCTAAAATGGATTTAAATAAAACTGTGGCTTGTCAGGTCAGAAGTGAATTTGCTTTTGACCATTTTTATCAGAGAGAAAAATTGAGAGCTGGATTGGGATGCCAGGTCTTGTGGAAACGTGAAGCCCGTCCCCCTCTCTGTGACCTGGCAACGCAGAGGAAAAAGGAGCTGTGTAAGGCCCTGGTGGCTGAGTTTCGAGGCTGATAGGCACGTGCGTAGGGAGGCTGTAAAATAACATGTAGGCTATACCTAAGCGCTCTGCCAGGAGTTAACATTCTCTCCCTCTCTCTGACAGGATGTCTGGAGACCTCAGCAGCAGTGTGACTGTGTGTAAGTGATGGGGTGTGGTCCTGCCCGAGGGGGCGGTGCGTCCAGCGGGCGGAGGCGGGGCCGAGGCAGTCAGAACTGCCGCGTAACAGCATCTCTCTCTGCAGCTGTCACGAGCAGCACCGTCTCTTCGAACGTGGGGTCCAGGGCTGGTTTTGGAGGCCATGGTGCTGGAGGTAGAGGGTCCGGTTCTGGAGGAGGAGGATACAGCTCTGGAAGCAGCAGTTATGGCTCCGGAGGCCGAAGGTCCAGCTCCAGAGGCAGTGGTGGAGGAGGCTCTGGCTCTGGTGGCGGGTATGGCTCTGGAGGAGGATATGGTTCTGGAGGAAAACACAGCTCTGGAGGCGGCTCCAGAGGAGTCTCTGGCTCTGGGGGAGGGTCTGGTTCTGGAGGAGGATACAGTTCTGGAGGTGGCTCCATAGGGGGCTCTGGCTCTGGGGGAGGGTACGGCTCTGGGGGCGGCTCCAAAGCGGACTTTAGCTCCGGAAGGGGAGGTTCTAGCTCAGTAAAGGGTGGTTCTGGCTCAGGTGAAGGTCACGGTTCCAGCGTGACCTTCTCTTTTAGATAAAGATGGAGTCCTGCCCTTGACTCTCCCACTCCAGAATGTAGATTACTGTCTCTGTCCATCTGATTGACAGGAAGTCAAATCTGGTCATTCACCTCTGATGGTATCTTTTGGGGGAGAGGGATGCCCACATACAGTTTCTGAAATATTTTCTCTCCAAACCAGTTAGCTGGAGCCAGTGACACCCTCAGTCCCCGAGGGAAGAGTCACACATTGTTAGGTGTGTGCTTCCAGCTGTGCCCCCATTCCTGGCCCCTTCTTGCATTGCCCATTGGGCGGTCCTTTTTCCAACCAATATTCCATTGAGGACCCCATCTCGAAGCCTGCACCTTTCCCCTGGCAGTGCCCCCAGGGAAATGTGTTTCTGTGTACATAGCCCTCTTGTTGGCTCAGTGTCTAAAGTGCTGTGGTCTTGGTGTCTGTGCAATAAACTTCATTTGCAATTCACAGCATGTGGTGTGTGTTTAATGTCAAACCTTGGCAGAGGTGGGTAACCAGGAGCTGCAACTCATTGCTATCTAACTTAAGACACCAGAAAATGGAGAGCTTTGGAAAGGATGGGGAGGGGAGGCTTCCTGGAGGAGGAACATGCCACCCAGGGGCAATGTGGCCCAGAGAAGCCAAGGGTGTTTTCTTCTGGAAGTCTTTAAGAACAGAGGCGAGCAGGGGCTAGCTCTGGAGTCAAGAGATGGGTGTGGTGTTCTTGAAAAGTATTCGCCAGACCTGGGGACTGTGATATTGATAAGAAATCGACAGGGGAACTTGTAGAAAATTCTCTTTTCCAGAAAAAGCCACTCTTCTTAAGCATTTTCCCACAGACTGCCCCCCTCCCCTTCTCACAGGAGCTCTGATCTGAGGCTCCTTCTCCTCAGGGTGAACCAGTGGAAGCCCCTGAGCTCCCATCCAGGCTGTCTGCAGCTCTGAGCTGCCTTGGAAGCCTCTTTCCTTCTCTGCACCATACTCTTTCTTCCCTGTCAACTCAAATGAGTCTTTAGCTTGCCTGCTCCAGGAAGCCCTCTTGAATGGAATGTTCATGTTTCTTCTACTTGCTGTGATGTGGGGAAGGCCTTGCATAGGAGTTGAGAGACTTGAATGCTGATCTTCATCTTGGAGGAATTGTTGGGCACTGGATGAGTCATTCTTCCTCCCAAGGCTCAAGTTTTGCACCAGTTAAAGGAGATGAAAAGAGAGAATCTCTACAGATCCCTCCAGCTCTGATAAAAAGAGTGCTGTCTGTGCTGCTAGGTCAGCCAGGCTCCTTTATTAAGCCTCCCCACCTAATGGGGGGTCTGGGACACAGAGTCAGGAGAGAGGCTTAGAAGCACTGGGTGTGGATGGGTGTGAGCACCTGAAGCTCCATGATATTTTCATCCTATTTCATTTGAGTTCAGCAAATGTCTGTTGGACAGTACTGCATTTGGCTGTTTTGGGGGTACCAACACTTACAAGAGACTGCATCCTGCCAGGAGCTTACAGTCCAGTTAGGGAACAGGTAAGATATTTACAAATAGCTATCAAGACAAGGCAGTATATAATTAAGAGCTACTCGGAGTAAAGGCGGTACCTTAAAATCACCAGGGGAGCTCATTTAAAATGCACATTCCTGGTTCCAATGACCCCCTCTGCCCTGAGTTTTCACTACAGAAGATTGGAGTGGAGCCCAGAAATATGCATTTTAAACAAGCTTCTAGATGAGTCTGATGTTGGTGATGCGGGGAATCATGCTTTGAGCAAGGAGGGTACAGGATGATGGCGCAGGGGAGATAGCTCAGATTCCTGGCTGGGGTCCAGAGGAGGAGACCAACCAGGCGAGGTGGCTGAGTCCTGCCAGTGTGCACAGGTGTGTGGAATGACTTCTGCCAGGCCTGCAGCTTTAGGGGGAAGGGGAGAATTAAAGGTCCGAGATGGGACCACTGGCCAGTGTAGTAACCTGCTTTTTCCTGGCCTGAGTGAAAAGTCATGGGTGGAGCCTGGGTCCAGAATGTTCCCTCAGACAGCTGCTGTCATAGTTATGGTGTGACCAAAGGAAGAGATCAGGGTCCCTGGCCTGCCGGAGTGTTTTCTAAAGGAAAGGCTGCTTCGCTTCCCTGCGGTGGGGTTTGGAGTCTCACAGGGCTTGACTGCTTCTATTATAAAAATAATACTTGCTCATTATCTCAAACTTGGAAAAATAGTTGAAAAATTGAAAAACTAGCCATTACAGGAAATAACTAGCATTAACATACACACACACACACACACACACATATATATATAATATTTTGAATGCATTTTTCTAAATTATTTAGCTTTAGTCATTTTATTTACTTCTTTATTTAATGTTGAATATTTTTTTACTGAGTTATAGTCAGTTTACAATGTTGTGTCAATTTCCAGTGTAGAGCACAATTTTTCAGTTATACATGAGCATACCTGTATTCATTGTTGCATTCTTTTTCTCTGTGAGCTACCACAAGATCTTGTAAATATTTCCCTGTGCTATACAGTATAATCTTGTTTATCTATTCTGCATATGCCTGTCAGTATCTACAAATTTCGAACTCCCAGTCTGTCCCTTCCCATCCCCCTCCCCCTTGGCAACCACAAGTTTGTTTTCTATGTCTATGAGTCTGTTTCTGTTTTGTATTTATGTTCTTTTTTTTTTTTTTTTTAGATTCCACATATGAGTGATCTCATATGGCATTTTTCTTTCTCTTTCTGACTCACTTCACTTAGAATGACATTCTCCAGGGACATCCATGTTGCTGCAAATGGCGTTATGTTGTTTTTTATGGCTGAATAGTATTCCATTGTATAAATATACCACATCTTCTCTATTCAATCATCTGTCAATGGACATTTAGGCTGTTTCCATGTCTTGGGTATTGTAAATAGTGCTGCTATGAACATTGGGGTGCAGGTGTCATTTTGAAGTAGGGTTCCTTCTGGATATGTGCCCAGGAGCGGGATTCCTGGGTCATATGGTAAGTCTATTCCTAGTCTTTTGAGGACTCTCCATACTGTTTTCCACAGTAGCTGCACCAAACTGTATTCCCACCAGCAGTGTAGGAGGGTTCCCTTTTCTCCACAGCCTCTCCAGCATTTGTCATTTGTGGACTTTTGATAGCCATTGTGGCAGGTGTAAAGTGATACCTCATTGTAGCTTTGATTTGCATTTCTCTGATAATTAGTGATGTTGAGCATTTTTTCATGTGCCTGTTGATAATTTGTATTTCTTCCTAGTCCCACTACACACCCTCTGGCAATTGACCTGATAATAATCTTCATAACAATAATGATAACAACACAATTACCCCTTAATTAGGTGATAATGACACCAACTTGACTGCCAAGCAAGGCTTGAGGACCTGACATTAATTATTTTACAAACAAAAGCTAAGCTTTCCCATAAAGAGGGAAAATAAGGGTCACTTTTGCTCACCTTCTAAAGCCAAATAGAAATAACATGCCATCTCATTGGCACAGGTGACAGAGCAGGGAGAGAACAGAGGGTGAGCATGTGCGTATGTGGATATGAGTGTGTTGCAGAGCAGTGATTAGGGATGAAAATCTGGTTAGTGTATAAAGTTCCCAAACAGAATGAATTTCCCATAAGTGTATTAGAAAGTATGGCAGAGATGGGGAAGATCAAGGTGGGTGACGGAAAAGTAGGCAAGTCTTTAAAAGGAAACCTAGGATACAAGATCTTCTCCATAGACAGTGGGGACCCAGGGCTCTATTCACACCCCTTCTAGCCTGGCAGTTCTCACTGGACCTTTATTTCAAACTGAACTCCACCTGGACTGTGGTTCTAAGATGTATTTGCTTCTCTTATATTTTTATCCTCATCTCTGGAGAAGGGGAGACCCATGAACTCAGATCTCATGTTATCTCCAGGTGGACGATCCACACTGGCTTTCCCAGGGGATGAGGTGGGGCCAGGCAGGCATGCCTGCCTCCTCCAGGTCCCTGCAGATCTTCCTCTCCCCTCCCACCTTGGTTGAGCACCCAGGGTCTGTGAATCTTCCGGAGGACTGGATGCCCCAGAATGAGTCAAATGGGGCTTTAGAAAAGCAAATCAAAACAAGTTTTTGATAAACCATGTTTGCAGGTTCCCGGGGTGATGACCATCAACGTGGATGACTGAGAATTGATAGTGCTAATGGAAAAGTGTGCGCCTGTCCATACTTCAGGACTAAAGTAGAAGTGGAGCTTTGCTTTTGCACTTGGCAGTGGTTGCTGCTCTTGCAGATCAACAGCAAGCTTCCTGCCCCTCCCGGCAATACAGCTGAGCCATTGCTGAAGCCGCTGAAGCTGCTGAAGCTTTTGCTCTGGTACCTCCAGGCATAGCTCTGTCTGCTCATGGTGACTCAGGGGACTGAGTGACACTGAGAAGGTGGGAAGAAGGTGTCTCAATGTTTCCCTGCTGGGGTGCAGAGGGCTCCCCTTACATATCTCCTGGAGTCGGCAGCTGGCTCCAAGTTCATGGGTTTGACTCCCTTGAAGCTGAAAATGGCAAGAAAATAAATCATGCTGTCTACTTTGGAACAGTACTTCAGATGATTACTGCTGAGTTAGCAGGGTTTTTTAATTATTATTTATCAACTATCTGCTGACCAAGGTAATATGAAGCATGTGCGATTATACCCCCAAATCTCTCAGATAAGGTGTTTTCTGGCATCTATTGGTTATCTCTTTTCATTGACTTTGAGATCTTCTTTGTTCTTGTTATGACAAGTGATTTCTGGTCAGAACTTGGGTCTTTGGGTCTTATTTTTGTTGCCTTCTCTGACATTACCCTAGCAGGGGAAAAGGGAATAGTGCCACCCCATTACTGCCAGGTGGAATGTGAAGCCTAGGTTCCCTACCTGGTGTCTGCCATCACTGCCATCACTGCCATCACTGATGGATCTGGGACTTGTTCCTGTCTGGTGGGGGTGAAAGTCCCGGCTCCCACCTTGGCCTTCCCTGACATCCCCAGATGCCAGGGGAAAGGGGCAGTTGGGGTACCTTATAGCCTGATGGGTACAGAGTCCAGGATTCTTGCTCTGCTTTAGCTGGAGGGCGACGGGGAGGGGCTGCAGTGTATTTTGTGGTGTTTGGTTGGAGTAGAGTGGTTACTCTCTGTAAGTTTTCTGTCTTGCTAGGCTGCCCCATCCCTGGCGCTTTGGCTAGAGAGATTAGGCTTCTGTTAGGGCTTTAAAAAAACATCTGTGCCCTCTTCTTCTAGGTTGTCACTTTCTTCTGTTCCAAGTCTGAAATACAAGAAACAAATAGAAAACCCAGAGAACCCACTACCACGTCTTCCTTTGGCTCCTGAGGTCCCTAGCTGGCATACCTTCTTCTCTTGTCCTTTAAGAGTTTTCCTACATTTGTTTTATATATAATATCCAGGTTTTTATTTGTTGTAAGTGGAAGAATGATGTTTACACCATTTCTTCTGCTAGAGCTGTGTCAGAAAAAAATATGTCTATTCTATTTTCTTGGATGAGAAATACTAAATATTCTTTTAAAACATGATTTTATTGCTCCTGAGGCTGATGGGGGTTGATTTTCTGCCTCCTTTGTGCTGACTCATCAGAGATACCTGCCCTAGAGACCTAGGCAGAAGCTAATGGCAGAACTGCCCCTCTGTGGGAAACGGGGCTGACTGAGTCATTGTGTGAAGATTAGATGAGGGTTCAGCAGGCATTGAACTTCCCCTGGTAAGGGCAGTGACAGGGTATGAGATGTAAGGGGCCCACTGTTTGAAAACCCGCTAAGGAGAGTTTAAGGTAGGTGCTAAGGAGCCTGTCCTTAGAGGGAATGACTTTCTGAGGATCCTTCACCACTGATTCTGGGTGGAAGGTAAAGAGGACTTGGGGAGGACAGGATTAGGGTCTTGTCCTCAGGAAACTTTCTGGCAGTTTGGGAGGGTTGGCACACACCTGGGATACAGGCAGAGACATGGAATTAGAGCAGACAATTGGTACAATTTGGGGAGGCTGGCCAGAGAGGAGTGGCTGGATTGAGATGAGACAGAGAAGAGTCCCTGGGGGGGGGCCTCTGTGGCAGGTTCCCAATGAGGGAAGGCCAGGGTGGGAGAGGGGAAGCAAGGCCCATGTGGGGCGAGGGGCTGGCTGCACTCACGCACTGCACTGCAGAGCTGGCATTCAGAGTGCGAACACTTGCTTTCAGCCCTTAGGGAGTGAGCTCAGGGCATGTAACAGCAGTTTGCAGTTTTGCTGAGACACGGGTCTGGATCACGTTCATCCTGATGCTGACGTGTGGAAAGGGGCCAATTAGGGAGGGATCCTGGCTGGGACACTCAGCATCCTCATCACAGCACTGCCTTGCCTCACTCACTGTGCTGTATGAAGAAATTGCAAAAGGATAAAGCCTTGTGTCTAGTGAGAAAAGACCAAAAGGATTGCCAAGTACCATGCTGCTATAGTGAAATTGAGACCATCTAAGAAAATAGTTCTTCTTACCTAGAAAATAGCTGTTTTGTATAAAAAAGAAAGGGAGGTTGAATTTGGCAATTGCTTGTTATAATAGCAGTAGAAACATCATAATACAGAATAAGGTCAAAATCTCTGCACAGAAATGGAAACAAGAGATTGGTAAATTGAACATTATATGGAGGAAATTACATTCTGCATATGTTTGGGATTTGGGAATTGTGAAACTCTTGGTCACATACTTTGGTAACATCAAGGGTCTCATAGAATTCAAATGTTTGTCCTCCTCTCTAGAATTGTGACCTAGGCTTCTGTCTTATTAATTCATGACCCCAGAGCCTATTACAGTACCTTGGACAGAGTCAGCCCTCAACATAAGTGTGTTAAATGAATGGATGGATGAATGAACAAGTATGTGGATGGCTGGCTGGCTGGCTGGACAATATATAAGGCCTGCAGAGCTCTGAATGTGGGATCAGAAGATCAGTCAAATAGGTCTGCAAGGCTGGGGACTGCGTTTTGTTTGTTGGACGTTTGCATCCCGTGGGATTCATACAAAGAAGGGCTTATGAAATGTTTGTTGTCCTCAACCATCTGAGCCTTCGTTTTCCCATTTGTGAAAGGTGGATCCTCACATCTCCTTTCCAGGTCAAGTAGGTTAAATGAGCTTCTGTGTCTGAGGAGCTCTTTTAATGCTGGAAAGCCCTGCACCAGTGTCAGCCACCATGAATGGTGACAATTCCAATATTTCAAGGTCAAGGGTGGAGGCAAGGGGAGGGTACAGGGACAAAGTCAGTGCATGAAGGTGAAGGCATGCAGGGCAGCCTGGCTGGCCCAGAGGGGCAGGAGACGAGCCTGGGAGGGCACAGCAGGGGCCTGCAGCCAGAGGGCTGGGCGTGGATTCCTAGTGGGCTCGTTGCCCAGGGCCTTGGCCGGCCTTGAGAACTGTCTCCAGGAACCCTGGGAAGCCAGATTGCGGAGTCTCTTCCTAGCCACATAAAAGCAGTTCAGCCAGGGTCCCTGGAGCAGCCCATCTGATGCTGGTACAGTTGTGAGATCTCTCACAGATGATGCTGTCAATTAAAGGTCTCCCCTCTGCACCCCCGCAGTCCAGTACCCCCTGCCAAAGCCCTGGCGAGAGGCAGTTGAGGCTGTGAGAAGCCTCACAGCCAAGATCTTTCTAGGGATAATTTGGTCAGCCTAATTACCCCATGTTAATTAGATAAGACTCAAATTACAGGAGCAAGGCTTGCAAACCCTGCACTTTGGGGGATTTCAAGTTATTTACCCGATGTCTCTGATTTTGTTGGGAGAAAATGATTTCTTGCTTGCAGGCAAACTAAACCCACAAATTAGGGCAGTGTCTCCCTCCTGAGCCCTATAAAGCTCAGGTCTCCCGCCTGAGACCACAGGCTGGTGAACTGCATCTCATCTAAGGGTTAGCTGCTCTTTCCAGCTCTCTGGCCTCCCCAGCATGAGCCGCCAATTCACCTGCAAGTCGGGAGCTGCTGCCAAGGGGGGCTTCAGTGGCTGCTCAGCTGTGCTCTCAGGGGGCAGCTCGTCCTCCTATCGAGCGATGCACAAAGGGCTCGGCGGGGGCTTTGGAAGCCGGAGCCTGTACAGCCTGGGGGGTGCCCGGATCACCTCCTTCAACATGGCCAGCGGCAGTGGGCGGGAAGGGGTTTATGGTTTTAGCCGAGGCCGGGCCAGCGGCTTTGCTGGCAGCATGTTTGGCAGTGCGGCCCTGGGGCCTGTGTGCCCGACTGTGTGCCCTCCAGGGGGCATCCATCAGGTCACCATCAACAAGAGCCTCCTGGCCCCACTCAACGTGGAACTGGACCCCAAGATCCAGAAAGTTCGTGCGCAGGAGCGGGAGCAGATCAAGGCACTGAACAACAAGTTCGCCTCCTTCATCGACAAGGTGGGACTTTCTGGAGAAAGCTAAGCCCTAGGATATCTACAAAGCCGTAAAGCCTGGCCACTCCTCTCATGGGAGCCAGACCAGCTCAGACTCTGGTCGAAAAACAGACTTGTAGCCCATATGATACACCCCAAACTATATAGCGAGGCAGATGGGGATGAGTGGTGCCCTAGAGCAGTGGTTCTCCAAAGTGGTACCCAAACTGGCTGCGCCAGCATCACCTGAGCACTCGTTAGAAATGCACATTCTCAGACCCCACCTGGTATCTACTGAATCACAAACTCTGGGAGTTGGGCCCAGGACTTGTGTGTTAACAAGCCCCCAGGTGAAGCTGATGCACACTTGAGAACCACTGAGGAACAAAGGGGTAGGAGGGTTTTGGGAAGCGGAGACTTCCAGAGCTTAGACGAGCAGGGGACACTTATCAGGGGTGACGGTGAGGTAGGGTGGTGAGGCATGAGTAGGAGTTTGCAGGATGGAGGTGGAGAAAGGCAACCTGGGGAGAGAGAGCAGTCACATGAAGAACAATAGGCCTTGTCTGGAGACTGGGGAGACCTTGGGTTTGGGTGTTGGGTGAACGGTGGCATATTGTGAAGAGCACAAGAAGAAGTTTGAACTTGACCCTGTAGGTCAGGTGGAACCATCAGGGGGTTTTAAGCAAGGGAATAGTATGATGCTTGTAGACGTAACTTGAGAAGGCTGCTTCTCCCCTTGGGGAAATGCTCTGAGTTCACAGAGAACTGGACATAAAAGCCACACAGGAGGGCCCAAGACTCCAGATCAGCTGAGCACCTGCCTCTGGCTGGGCTGGGAGAGGCCATGACTGGGGAGATGGAGAGCAGGCAGAGCACAGGCCGGGCCACCAGGCCGGGAGTCAAGGTGCACAAGAACCAGTACGGGCCAGCTTACGTGTCTAAGGACTCACCCCACAGAGGGGGTCCAGGCTGACCATCAGCACTAGTCCAGGCAGGTGAGGACAGGTGCACAGGGAACAGATCTTGACTAGAGGGAAAGGAAGATGGTGAGGCCCCCTCCTGAGGCCACTCCTGCCCCCCAAAAGAGAACCTCGGTTGGACGAAGGGCCCAGGTGGGGAGGGGTACAAGTGCCATTTTCTGAAGGATGAAGCTTATGGAGCATCAGAGAACACAGCCACCGTCCAGGAAAGGAAACCCTACGGCCTCTCACCATTAACTGTCTGTTGATTGGGGTTCCAGGTGCGGTTCCTGGAGCAGCAGAACCAGGTACTGGAGACCAAGTGGGAGCTGCTGCAGCAGCTGGACCTGAACAACTGCAAGAACCACCTGGAGCCCATCCTCGAGGGCTACATCGGCAACCTGCGGAAGCAGCTGGAGGCGCTGTCCGGGGACAGGGTGAGGCTGGACTCGGAGCTGAGGAGCATGCGGGACGTGGTGGAGGACTACAAGAAGAGGTGAACGGAGACCCTGGGCCCAGGCCGACAGCTTCCCGGGACTGGGCTTTCCCCGCAGACACTGCAATGTCTGCCTCTGACGTCGGGGCACTGAGCTCAGGTGGGAGTGATCTGTCCTGAGCTCCTCTGCCCGGGCAAGATGAGGCCCTTCTCTCGGTGGCCAGGAGGGCTGGGCAGTGGGCAGCCAGCCTCTTGGGCAGTGGTGGGGCTGTCCTGGTGGGCGGCCGCCTCCTTGGCCCACTCCCTCCTGCTTCCCAATAGCGAGATTCCAAGGGTGAGTACCCCACAGCCGCTTGGGTCTTAAGCTCATCAGGTTGCCCCCAAGGTCCAAGGAACCCCCCCAGGCAGGGCAGGGAGATGGAATTTCTGCTGGGCTTCCTCGTCTCCCTCAGGCCCTGGACATTTGGGCCATGCTCCTCTGCCTGTCCCAGGGGACAGTCCGCCCAGCTTCCTCGGGACTAATGCTTGGGGAGGTGGGTGGGGTTACTGGTAGCGGTGTCAGGCAGCCAGGTGACACAAGAATGGTGGCTGAGAGGGGCAGTGGCGTGTGCCTGGGATTTGGACACTGAGTGGGAGGAGGAAGAACCTATTCACTCTTTAGGCTCCAGAGGAAAGCTAGAGCCAAACCATCGGTCACTTGGCCCGGAAGGGCGTTACTTCCTACCCCACCCACAATGCTGGCCATATATTCCTAGTGAGTTGGGCAGAGCTGCAAAGATGTAGAATAATATCTGTCAAAAGGTGTATAACTTGGACATCTCGGTAGTCCTTTCACATGAGGACACACACACACGCACACTCTTCCCTCTGATGTTTCCTGCAGGTATGAGGAGGAAATAAACAAGCGCACGGCTGCTGAGAATGAATTTGTGGTGCTTAAGAAGGTGAGGAGAGGGTGCATGCCCCTCGGTCTCCCAGGGAGTGGAGTGTGGGGGGCGCGGGGAGACTGGGGCCTGTGCTCCCTACAGAAGGGCCTGGAGCCGAAGTTCCAGAAGAAGGTGGGGGGGATTTGCAGCTTGGGGACATCTTGGGACACCTTGGTGTTTATCTAGCACACATCGCTTTGTCTGTCCCGTGTTTTGTGTAAATGGGCAGAAGTGCAGGTGTGGATGGTCCCTCCCCGGGCCATGCCCAGGGTGGATTGGAGAACAGGACATGCTTTGAGACGGGCTGCCGGGTTCCCCCTCCAACTCAGCCTGTCTTTGGCAAATTGCCCTTGGCTCTGACTGATCAACCATGTCGGGGATAGGGCTTTTTTCTGTATCTTTGAAAATAGAGACAGTAAAAGGATTCCATCCTTGGATGGGGCAGAAGGCGTTCCAGGGGCATGAGGGTCTTGCTCAAAGTCTCGCAGTGAGTCCTGGGTGGAAGTTAGGTTCCTGCCTGTCGGGCCTTGACTCCACTCCCTGGGGCAGCCAGCCACAGAGCTGAGTGCCGGGGTGCCAAGTTCTTGGAAAGCCCTGTCTGGGCTTGAAGAAGGGTGACGTCAGGGGGTCTCTGGGGTCCCTTAGGACGTGGATGCAGCTTACATGAGCAAGGTGGAGCTGCAGGCCAAGGTGGACGCTCTGGACAGAGAAATCAAGTTCTTTAAGTGCCTGTATGAGGGGGTAAGTGTCCCCCAACCCCGCTCCCAGCTCTGCCTTGTGAAAGGACAGACATGGCAATGAGCGGTTACTTATCAGGAAATTTAAGAGTGCAGAGAATCCCCAACATTTGGAGGCTGGGAGCTCTGTAGATCAAAGCAAGAATGACATTTAACCTGATACCTCCAACTGACGTGTGCCATCAGTCCCAGCCTGGCCTCCAGATCTCCCAGTCTCACATATTTCTGGAAGCCATGGGACCCTAAGGGGCTCCCACTGATCTTCAGCCAAGCGCATTCTCATTTCTTCCTATCTTCCCTCTGCTGCCTGGGGTACTTCCTCAGGTCTTAAGTATGCATCCCCAGGGATGGATGTGGGAAGTCCTCACACCCTTTCCACCATGTCTATGACCATTTGTCTGTTGGCCAAGCTTCCATGAGCTCCCAGGTCCTTAGCGTCTCCTGTGTGGTGGCCGAGCTGTTTCCCCTCTGCCTTTTCCTCTTCTAACCTGTCTCAGGTGACAGACACAGGGGTTTTTACCATCTTGGGCTTTTTCAAACCCATCCAGCAGTTTTCAGATGTGCTGTTGGAACCTCTGGACTGGTGGGCTCCATCTTTGTAAGTTTTGGGGGGTACAGCTTGCATCTGTTTGGGAGGGTCTAGGAGCACCCCTGCCGGGGCAGGTCCATCACCTTGGTACCTTCCTCTGCTCACAAAAGGCATTTCAGGCTTCCTTGTTTCCCCTGCAGGAGATCGCTCAGATCCAGTCCCACATCAGCGACACATCTGTAATCCTGTCCATGGACAACAACCGGGACCTGGACCTGGACAGCATCATCTCCGAGGTCCGTGCCCAGTACGAGGAGATCGCCCTGAGGAGCAAAGCTGAGGCTGAGGCGCTGTACCAGACCAAGGTGGGGCAGCACGCCTCCCCAGAGTCACGTGTTCTGGGGTCTCTGGTCCGATCCCATGATCCACCATGGCCCCCTTGCTCTCTGAGAGCACAGCGTGGTCCCAGGCACTGGAGGAGGAGACAGCTCTGACCTTATGATCCACTGAGACCACGCAGTCATGAGAGGACACACACAGCTGAGTCTAAATGAACGTGTCATAGCATCATGAATGCTAGTGAGACAGAGGTTAGGGAACCAGGACCAGGTGGGGCAAGTCAGGAACAACGTCCTTGGAGGCAGAGAGTTTTGAACTGAGTCTGGGAAGGAGGAAAACATGGATAGTCAGCATCTCAACCCCCTCATTAATTACAATAAATTATGGGGTCTCTTCAGTGTGATCTGAGACCAGGGAACTCCTACCTTTCCATTCAAGTCCAACTCCAAGGAGAATGGGGGAGTTTGAGTCTCTTAGATGTTAACTCCTCTAATGGGTCGTGGGTGGGAAAATGAGTCTTTAGATAACTTGGTTTCTCAGATCAAGAAGGCGGCTTCCTAATTGTCCTTTCTGTTTATCAGGATCCTTCTCAAGGGAAATCCATATTCTTGAGACCTTATCTTGTCCCTCCTTGCTACCCTAGGAGCAGAAGGATTTGACCTGCAGAGGCGGGAGGGAGGGAGGGTGGGAGACTTTCAAGGCCTAGGAGACAACTCAGGCCAGGGCTTCTTGAGAAAAGTTCAAACTCAAGTCCCCAGTTTCCAAATCCCTCTACATTCCTGCTGCCAGCAGAATCGGAGGTGGCCATGTGGCCTTACCCCTCTGGATTGTTAATGACTAACGTTTAACTCCAGGGTCCTTCTGGAAGCGTTAGGCAGGTCTGCACAGACATGACTTGGGATCAGTTGCTGCTTGAAGTTAGTCACACGTGCGCTTCTCCCGTCAGGGGCAAGCGCTCACCGAGCAGAAGGTCATCAGTGTCGTCCTAGCGACGGAGTTCTGAGGGCTTGTTGTTGTTGTTATTCCCCTTTTGATGGGAACACAGATGGAGGAGCTGGGGCTCAAGGAGTCTAAGTAACCTGCTAAGGCCATTGAGCTGCTAAGTGATGGAGCTGGATCTGAATCTCCATGGCTGACTGCCAATTCCATGGCTCTGGTTAAGACGCATTTAGGATAAGGGCTTGGGGTGGGCTGGGAGCTGAATGGCAGGAGTTTACTCTCAATTTGCCTCAGGAGGAGATGGCCTGGTATCAGAACTGGGGAATCAGTGCCTCTGTTCTGGCCCGTAAAAGATGGGGGCAGTGTGACCAGAAGCGGGAAAAGGCCGCCTATCCTGGCACAGTGTTAACCGCCCAAGACTAGCAGCAAAGATAAGACACAGGAGCACAGTGAGAAGCCCCCCACCTTCCAGGGGACTTGGTATCTTTAAGAAGGACCCTGAATCTAGGGCCACCCTGGGGCCAGATAAGAGACAACTGATAAGGCCAAGCACCCAAAGACAGGCAGGCAGTTACAGCTGCCAAAGTTCTGAATGTTATGTTTTTTTCTGTTTCCCAGTTCTGGGGTGCAAGTGTTGTGCTCTCTGTTGACTATTTAATGGATGACATCAAAGGCAGGACTAATCCCAAACTAGTAGATGATCCAAAATTCATGACTGGTGGTGGTGGGGTAAAGTGGAGTCTCCCCCTGCCACACACACACACACACACACACACAATGTGTTTCCATGCTCAGCAAGACTGCCAGTAACCTAGGGCTCAGCGGAGCTATGAAGGGAGGAAGTCACAGAAAATACAGGTGGGCAGCCCATCAGCTCCCTCTTTGTTTCATGCACGCATGCATGCATGCATTCATTCATTCATCAGACCTACTCTGAGTACCAGCCAGACCCTGTACTAGGTCCTGGGAATTCAGAAATAAAATAAGAGATCCCTGCTATTTAGTCATTCTGGGTTTGATGGGAAAGACACAGAAACTGTGCTCACAGTACAGTATGGTAGGACCTATGGACTGGTATGCTGGGGGCTATGGGCACAGAAGTACACCCAACTTGGGGATTGAGGAAGGCCTTCTGGAGGAAATGAGTCTGCACTGGCCGAGTTGGAGCTGGCTAGGGCAAAAGGGAGGGTGAAGGGGAAGGGTTGTCCAGCTGGAAGGAGAGGCTCATGCAAAGACTCAGAGACTTGAGAGCACACGGGAAATTTCTGGAACTTGGGACTATTTGGCATGGGTGGAGAGCCAAGGAGGTGACAGGTAGGGTAAGTGAGAAGTACGTCTGGAGAGGCTGGTGGATGCCAGATCTCCAAGTATGTCGATGCCAGGCTAGGAGTTTGAATTTGACCTTGACTTTGAAGGGCTATAGGCAGAGGAGTATCATAATTGGAGTTGTACATTATTAAGTTGCAGCGTGGAGAGTATGGGACTTTTCGATAGTCCTAATGGCCAAATCTAACCATCAGTGTGGTCAACTGTGTTTGAGGCAAATAAATACATCCAACGAACAGATGGTTGGGTGGCAGGCTGTTGAGAGGACTGGTGAAGCTGGGACCCCTGCCCACCTCTGCCACACTCCCTGGGTAAAGACACAGTCTGCTGGTGAGCTCAGCTCCCTGTTTTGCTCTCTTCCCCTAGTTCCAGGAGCTGCAGCTGGCAGCTGGCCGGCATGGGGATGACCTCAAATACACCAAGAACGAGATCTCAGAGCTGACTCGGCTCATCCAAAGGCTGCGCTCGGAGATCGAGAGTGTGAAGAAGCAGGTGAGGGGTTCTGGGAGTTCCCAGCTCACTCCCGAGGGAGGGGTTGTCAGCACTGTCAGTCACACACGTTCCTCCAGGCCCTTCTCCTTCTCTGGATCCTCTGCCTCAGAACCCCTTCCTCAAATGGAAGCCTTGCTCTCATCCCTCACACTTAGCTCCTACCTGAATTCTGGAACAATTGGAAGGCTCTTTCTGGAAAGCCAAGTGGCTGAGAATGACAAGCCTCCCAGTCCCGGGCTGACAAGTCCCCATTGCCATGGATGTGGCTTTGCCCTAGGAGGTGGGGCAGGATGGGGGAGGGTCCAACCACAGTGAGAACTTGGTAGGGTGAAGGGAGGCTCAGGGTGCCTCAGAACTCAGGGAGAGAAAGTACCTCCCTGCCCTCAGTGCTCCAACCTGGAGACGGCCATTGCCGATGCTGAGCAGCGGGGCGACTGTGCCCTGAAAGACGCCCGGGCCAAGCTGGACGAGCTAGAGGCTGCCCTGCACCAGGGCAAGGAGGAGCTGGCCCGGATGCTGCGCGAGTACCAGGAGCTGATGAGCACCAAGCTGGCCCTGGACATCGAGATTGCCACCTACCGCAAGCTGCTGGAGGGCGAGGAGTGCCGGTGGGTGATGGAAGGGATCTTAGAATGTTGGAGCTGGAAGGACTTTAGGAATCCTCTGACTTAATTTCCCAGATGGGAGGTTGAGATCAGGCTGCTGGAGGGGCTGGAAATGCTTTTCAGGTCACCCACAAACATAGTCTTAACCGGCATCCAATAATGAGAGAGCGATCTCCTTTATAATTCTCCTTCCCGTCTTCAGACTATGATAGGGAGAAAGCTTCAGTGTGGTGCTGTTGTGTCTTTAACACTACCCTGACACTTGCAAATATCCCTATTTAGTAAAGAGAGAGCAGATCCTAGGTTTAGAGTCTCTAGGCAGACAGCAATATCTAGTCAAAAATTTTTTTTAATTGTTTTATTTTTATTATATTTATTTTTACTGCTACTGTTTTGGTCTTTTTTGTTCAGGTAGTACTGGTTTCTATTTACCCCGCTGATCTAAAACTTCCTTTTAAGCCAAATCATTTTTGTTTCAAAAGGCAGAATCAAAGAAAAATACTAAATTTATGACAGGATGAGTTGTCCATGGTCATAGCAATACCAGGAAGGGTGGTAGATGAAGCACTAACATTTGAAAACCCCTGTTTTAACCCATTTTATAAATAACTATTTTATAAATAACTATTTTATAAATAAAACCCAGTTTTATATAAGTGACTGCTCCTAAAATCGTACAGTGAGTTCCTTAGTGGCAACTCCTGAGGCTCATATTTCCACACGCGCACTTATTCGGGCAGTAGACCCACAGGGGTGAAGCAGCGAGCTGAAGAGGAACTCAGTGGGAGGGCACCCGGGAGGCGGTGCTGCTGCTGGGGGCTCCGGGGTTGCAAGTTTGTACATCTCTGAAGTGGGAGGAGCGGGCTGAGGAAGGAGAGAGAGGATCTCAGAGACACGCAGGCGCGGTGCATGCCACCTGGCCAGCTGAGGGCTTGTGGAGGCCAAGCTAGGCTGGCTGATGACTTCAGGCTGGGCTGAGGGTAACCTGGATGCCACGTGATAGAGAAGCAGCTGTGTTTTTCTCCCCATGCAGGATGTCTGGAGAATACACCAATTCTGTGAGCATCTGTGAGTAGTTCACACCCCTGAAGGAATATTTTTAGCCCATTAATGAGCACAAAGTAAGTGGTCCTCTACCACCAAGACCCCCATGGAACAGCCTGGGTTGTGCCTGGCAGAGCACCATTGCCGTAATCGCCTCCTTTGATGAGACCTGCTGCCTCTTCCTCTGTGGAGTCAGCTCCGCATCGCATTCTGACACTCCACATTGACCCCTTCCCGGAAATCTCACCCATGCTAGGATGAGATTCTCCCCATTCTCTTCTGCCCCACCCCGGCCTTCCTGCATGACAGAAGCTGGGAGCAGGAAGAGCGGTACCTTCTGACTCTGATAGAGACCCATCCACAGATTCACTGCATAATCAGTTTTGAGCTTCCCCACTGGTCTCCTAAGATAAGCTGGCAAAACCTCCTCTGAGTCAAGCAATCAGGAAATTCTTTGAAAAAAGTTAAGAAAGTATTCTTAAGTTAAATGACAGACTTGTCGGCTTACATGATGGTTGGGCATCACCTGTCCTTTGAGAGAAGCTGTTGCTACTCCTGTTTGTTCAAACAAAGAGAAGGCTCTGGGTTTCGGGGTCCTATGGGATCTGGGCTGTTTCTCCTGATGATGCTTGAGCAGCTCAGGAGTTGAGCACATGCCACTAAGACCACAGTTGATGGTGAGTGTTAAGAGGGAGGCATTTAAGCTAGTTGAGGCTGGGAGGCTGGAGAGGACTTCGGGTCACCCCTGACCTGGGACACGCACTTATCCTTCCTACCCCCATCCTCCACAGCAGTCATCAGCAGCTCCACGGCTGGGACCGCGGGCGCAGGAGCCGGCTTTGGGAACAGCGGCGCCGGCGCCTATGGCTACTGGCCCAGCTCTGTCGGTGGGGGCTGTGGCATCCCACCTGCAGGCTGTGTCACTGGCAGTGGGAACTGCAGCCCCCGTGGGGAGGCCAGAAGCAGGCTGCTGAGTGCAAATGAATTTAAGGACCCACCAGGAAAGACCCCAGCTCTGAGCTCACCCACCAAGAAAACCACGAGATAGAGTGAAGCAGTCGTCTGGGCACCTTGCTCTGGTTTCTCCTGAACCCTCTTGTCCAGGAAATTCCTGTCATGCATGTTACCGTCATCTTGCTTTCCTTTGCCACTGACATTTCCTCTCTTTGCAACTCCCTGCCTTAATCTTTCTTCATCTAGAATCAGGATGCTGGCCCCTTCTTCTGCCTCCATCCCAAGGGACCTCTCTTAACCCAGCCTCCCCTTCCTGAAGCGTTGCCAAGGACAGAGAGCCGACCCTTTCTCTGGACGGCATGCCCCCTTGCCGAGGAAGGTTTTCTTTGAAGGGCAATCCTAGTTGCTCCGCTGCTCCTTCCATGCCCTGGCTTAGGTAGTTGTTGGGCCATGTGCCCCACGAGACTGCAGGTCCACGGATAGACCTGCAAGGACCGTCTCCTGTTAGAGCCACATCAGCTCTGGTTGTCACTGTACCTGGCCTGGTCCCCGCGGACTGTCCGGCTGGGAGTACCCCTGCCCGCTGGTCCCATCAACGAAGGGATTTGTGCTCAGTATGTGAGTTCTGGTCCACGTTCAAGCTTCTCTTCCCTGCTTCCCCATCTCACCAAAAAATCCGTACAACTCATGCAGGCCCGGGCTGCTTCTCTCTTCAAAGGAATCCTTGTCTCAGACCACACCTCTTCTGTATGTAGAGGTCAGCAGCTTGGAACACGGGGCTTTGAAGGTCCAGTGTCTTCCAGAGTCCCAAAGCATCTTTTGATCTGACTACAAGAGATCCTTGCATGGACAGCAGGCCCCACCATCACCAATACTGGATTTGGTGACACGCAGGATTCATCTCTGTCCCCCATCCCCAGCAGAAGCACCTTCTAGGTCGTGCTTTTCTCAGGTCAGTGCTCCAGTGAGTGGGCACCCTTAAGAACATTCAGATGACCAGCAGAGGGAGGGAGCCAACACCTGTCTTGTGGCAAGATTTAAAACTCAAGAGGCAGCAAAAGGCCACTTCCAGAAAGCCTGGGACTCTGGTCATGGCTCTCCCTTGTTTCCTGGGGAAAAGCCAAGGGTAGATTCTCTTTAAAGTAATGACCCATGTTCTCTTGGTCCTTGGTGACGTGTCACCGTGTTGAGAATGGATGGGATTGTCTGTGTACGTGTGTATGAGTCGTGTTTAAGCAGGGGGCCATCTCTGTTTCACACCACTCGGTTTCCAAAACACTCTGTGCTCAGAGATTTGCCATAGGTCCCCAGGCCATGAGGATGTTGTCAGGATGGGACAGGAGACAGACAAAGTGAGAGGCCAGCGCACATTCATGCTGGGGTTCCCAGGTGCATCAGAGCAGGGTCACTGTGGGTCCAGAGAGAATCTGAGAGTTCAAGTCAATAGACTTGAATTCAGATTCAGTCCCTGTGACTAAGTGATGATCATGAGCGAAGCTCTCAATCTTTTTGACCCTCATTTGTTTTTCCAGCTATAAAATAAGCAGAATTACACCCCCGGGTTGTTTTGTGCAATTCCTGGTAAAAAGTTCACGCCTAATAAATGTTAGTGGAAATGGAATCTTGTCTTCAGTCTTTTTGGTTCAAAAATGTAATTAGCTCACTGAAAGAGGTGTTTGGTTGCTGTTAAAGCAGTTCACAAAATCTAAACTTTAAAGAAACCATCTTATAAATGATATGCAGTTTATTTATTGCCTAAAGGAGAACTGGCTGGCAGAATAACTAATCTCAAGGAGGACACTCTTGGGACCACTAAAAAAATTGTGATCCATTCAAGGAATATTTAGTAAGTCTCTATCGTGTGGCTGGTATGAGTTAGCACTGGGGACATAGTGATCTATAAACTGGTCCATGCTCTTGATGGAAATGTAACCATAAAAATGTAACTATAACACAGATAAGATATTGGCAACACAAGAAAATACAGAGGCGGCACAGAGGAGGGAGTAGGCATGGTAGCCAGAGGCACTAGCATGGTGAAATTAGCTCGTGGTTGCTGGACGGGGAAGGACAGGCTGAGGAGTTTCAGCAGGTGGAGAGGGAGGGGGCAGCGGCCCCTGGTGCTGGGGAGGCAGGCACAGCCACATCAGAGAAGCCCTTTCAAGTCTGCTAAGGAGCTGGGGTTTCACGCTGTAGAGCTCATGGGAGAAGCTACAGATGGACTAGGCGAGAGCCCCCCTCTGCCACTCCCTCACTGAGTGACTCAGGCAAGCTACTTCTGTGCCATGAGCCTCAGTTTCCTCCTCTGTAAAAAGGAGTCAGTAAGAGCAGTTCCCTCGTGAAGTTGCCACGAGAATTACATTTAATGAAAGAATGTAGGAGAATTATTTAACTTAGCGACTGCATGTAGTATGTGCTCAATAAACGGTTGCTATTAAACTGTTGTTGTGATCAGAAGAATATCTGATGAACCAGATAAAGAGTATTGGCTATTAAGAGACATTTCTACCATCCAACTTCTATGCTTGGATTCAGATAATTAACACTGATGGCCTCCAAGGGCAAGCCTGGAAATCTTAGTGGCTTAATTGAACACAAAAGAGTGTTTTTCGCTCACAGTGCAAAGCAGGTTGAGGCAGCTCTCCTATGTGGTTCTCCCAATGGATGTCTCAGGAACCTAGACTCTCCTGTCTTGCAGCCCTGCCACTTGGAACACACCGCCTCCAAGGTTACTGGGACAGAGGAAAAGACAGATGGAGGTGGCACGTGGGCTGTGAACTGTCTCGCCCTACTCGTGACACACTTCAATGCCATTCGCACTCAATTGGCCAATATGACCCCATGCCCCAGCCAAAGTCCAAAGGAGGCCAGGAAATGAGGAGGAACCAAGGGCACTTGGTGAGACTAATGGTCTCTGGCATAACCTTCAGTGAAGGCACTTGACATCAGTCACTGCCAGAATTCTTTCTCCCTTGGGCAGTGCTGGGGTGATGCTGGCACATGCCCTCCAGTCCATGCAAACAACCCCTCTTTGGTTCTGACAGTGGAACTGGGGCATATTGCTGTAAACTAGACCAGGCTGCATATATGTTTATACTTGGATCTCCTTCATGTTTTAAAGGAGATATTGTACGTCTGTTTGGATTAGGGATATTTAGTTTATCTAACAGCAAAATGGAGATAACTTGTTCAATGTTTCTTAAAGTCTATTCCTTGAAACCCTGGTTCCTATATTTGGTCAAGGAGAGGGCTGTATGGTCAAAAGTTATGGAAAGCATTGAGGTTTTTGTTTGTTTGTTTACAAAAACAGTACTTTAGGGGAAAGGGTATAGCTCAAATGGTAGAGTATATACCCAGCATGCATGAGGTCCTGGGTTCAATCCCCAGTACCTCATCTAAGTATAAATAAATAAATACACCTAATTACCTCCCCTTCATAAAACAAACAAAAAACCAAAAAACAAAACCCAGTACTTTAATTACTGACACTAGCATCAGCCTTCTTCTCCTTTCTTTTGTAGTTTTCTTTTTTTTTTTAACCAGGTTACCAGTAAGGGGGGGGTTGTATAATAGAGGAATGCGAGGTGGGAGGCGTAAGCTATTGGGTGTAAGGGAGGCTCACTCAGCCACACTGACACTGTCCCTCCCCTCTCCAGAGAGAATGGACTATAGTATCACCTCTTAGGCAGCACAGAGAGTCCACCCTCTTTCTCACGCAGGACACCCCAGACTCTTCTATCTGTTGATCTGTGGCCGGCGCCATCTCCATCACTCACCAATGCCCACCACCCCTGGCCTTATTCCCCGTGGGGTGAACACCTTGGCTGTTATTACACCCTATGATTGGTTCAGTGGAGGCTGTGTCAGTCATTTACCCCCAGGCACCATCTGGCTACCCCATTAGGGCCCTAGGAAGTCCAGGCTCCACACTATAACCCAGGGCACAGCATGAGCCCCATCCTGAGCACCAGCCTGTTTCACATTCAGCCTGAATGTCCCTGGTGCCAAGGCCTGGGATGAGCCCCAGGAGAGCAGGGGAGGAAAGAGTTAATCAGAGGGAACTGCCAATCTGATGGAGGAGTGGGACACCTGCCCAGGACTCAGATGAACTGAGATATAAGAGTGATGAACCAGAACCCCACCTGGATGCCATGTAGGATTGTGGCTGCTTCTAACAGAAGAGAACTGAAGGCAACTTAGGTTTGAGAAAAGGAAATTGAGTTAGATGGAAGAAGATATTCTCGAGCGTATATGGAATCAGTTTCTAGAATTGAGCTCTAGACTCAGTTCAGGCTGGAGGAGTCTCCCTTGGCTTTTCTTGACCCGTTCCTGACAATCCATCACATTTGGATCCAGAATCAGAGATGCCAGGGCAGCAAATGTCCTGACCAGACGTTCCTTGATTGGATGAATGACCCTCCTCTGCTTTTAGAAAAAAACTGAACAAAATATAAAATCGAAACCAAAAGAAAAAAGAAAAGGAAAAAAAATCCAATCCTAAAACCTCAGGAAAGACCACTGTCCCAAAGCTTTTCCTGTGCCATCTTCCCAGGCCGCCTTCCTTTCTCTATGCTAGCTAGTATCTCCCCAACTCTGGTTCCAGAAATGCTTCTCTGGAGAAAGCTTTCAGCTCTGGCCCCAAATCACTCCCCCAGCACTTGTGACCAGAAATCTCACTGGCCTTATCTGTCTCTGAGTCCCGCCTCCCCCAACAGAATGAGAAGTCACTGCAGATGGGCCGGAAGTCTTTACCCTCAGAACTTCCTTCCAGCACTCAGGACAGAGACATCTTCATCCAGAGGCCTGGAGGAGCAGCAGGGGACAGGCTAAGAAAGTTTCTCTGGAATATTCTTGACCGTGTTTATGTCCTGAAGCAGAGCCAGCCTGGGCATCCGCTCCCCTGTTACCACCCCACCCCCACCCCGCAAACACACATACCCAGAGAGGCCAGACCTACTGAGAGCTTCCACCAGAGATCTGGGCAGTGATCATCCCCGTAATTGCAGGGCAGCAAGGGGAGATAAGGTAGTCAAATTACCATGATGCAGGAGGTAAGCAAAGCAAATGCAGGGTTCTGGGCCATTTTATAGGGGATTCATGGGAAGTTCAGGGTGGAAGAGACAAAAATCTCAGAGAGGAGATGGTAATTTCCTCAATGAAGAATCCAAGAGGGCCCATGTGGCCTAAAAGGTGTTCCCCACCTACAAATTAGGCTGACTCCCGCCAGGCCCCGCGCTCCAGCTATTTAAGGGGCGAGCGCGGACCGACAGCCCAGCCGCTCTCTGCGCCCTCTTCTGTCTCCCGCGCCGCCCATCACTCCGCGACCTCCCAGCCATGAGCCGCCAGCTGCATCTTTACCAGGGCGGAGAGCGCCTGGCTTTCAGCGGCTGCTCCGCCGTCATCTCGGGCCGGGTCAGCAGCAGCTCTGCTTCCTTCCGGCCTGGCGTCAAGGGCACGGCCACCTTCGGCAGCCGGAGCCTCTTCAGCCCGGGGAGCTGCCGGCGCCTGGCCCTGAGCACCGCTGCCGGGCGGGGCGGCTCTGCGCTGGGTCCCTGCGCCGCGGCCACGGGACACGGCCGTCTGGGTGGCCTGGTGGGCACCGTCTTTGGCAGCACCGGGCTGGGGCCCGCGTGTCCATCCGTGTGCCTGCCCAGCAGCATCCCTCAAGTCACCGTCAACAAGAGTCTCCTGGCCCCTCTCAACGTGGAACTGGACCCCGAGATCCAAAAGGTGCGCGCGCTGGAGCGGGAGCAGATCAAGGCGCTGAACAACAAGTTTGCCTCCTTCATCGACAAGGTGGGTCCTGGAGCGGCTGCTTGTCCCTGCATTGGTGACCAGTGTACATGGGGTCTCCCTCTGCCACTGACCAGGGCGTGGGAACTTGGGCGAGTTAGATAACCTCTCTGAGCTTCCCTTTCCTTTTCTGTAAAATGGGTGGCTCTAACCCCATAGGGTTGTCATAAGGACAAACCAGATGTTTCTAAGGTGTTTAAAACTGTGCCTGGCACACCCTCCCTGTAAAGGGGAGCTTTGTTCCGTCTTTGCAGGAGCGGACCCCGGGAAGGGAGAGGGATGTTTCAGGGGCAGGAAATGGTGGAACGGGCCATCTGAGGGTCTCCATATGAGACAGAGAGATAGGGACACACATCCAGGACAGAGGGTGTCCCAGGACATGATGCTTGGTGGCTGGGGAAGACTTGGAAGATAGGAAGTGGGATAAGGATGTTAGCTGGGAAGGCTTCTAGTGGAAGTGAGAGGAAAGGGCCAGAACATTGAAGGATGGGGCTGAGGGGAGAAGATTAGAAGGAGGGCCTGTCAAATTATATGTGTGTATGATGTAGGTGTGCGTGTGCCCAGAACTTGAGGTAACAGGGAAGAGGGCTCTGGAGATTCAGACTCAGTGACCCAGTGAATGGGAGGAGACAAAGACTGGGCTTCTTGTCTCTGCCCGGGAAGGTCTAGACCATGAGTGATAGAGGACATAATACACTAATGGCAACTGACATCCGTCAGTGCCTGGGTGAGTCCCAAGTGGTTCTCATTCATCAGTGCACCACCTGTGATTCAGTTATCATTCTGCCTTGCAGTGAAGAAACTGAGGCAGAGAGAGGCCAAGCAATATGCCCGGTCACTAGAACAGGCAGCAGTAGCCTGTGTCCCTCACGCCTATGCTTGGGAAAAGGAAGTAAGGGGGTTGGTGGAGAGAGGGCGGGAGTGGAAAAAACATAGCCAAAGAGATTGGCGAGAAGAGGGATGCTGATAAGTAGCAGAGGGCTGAGAGTTATTCAGGACAAAAATGTGAAACCTTCAATCAAGTATAAAGGAAACTGGTAAAAGATGTGATAATCTGCTTCAGAAACCAAAGAAACAAACTGAGAGCTAATTAGGCTGCATGTAAGACAGAATATGGTCACCACCAAAGTGACTTTCCCGTGCCATTCCCCAGGCCCTGCTTCCTTGCTTCCCCTTTCCCTTCACTCTGAAAACAGCAGCATTAATAGCAAAAGAAGCTGCCCCAATCACGTGTTAAGTCATGGTAGCGGATGATAGCATTGCTTAAGTCCACCTTTAAGACTGGGTCTTATTTCTTGTCTTACAGACAAGATGGGCACGTCCTCCTGGCTGAATCCACTCTGATGAACCTTGCTCTTTCCCGCCCTTCACTCCAGGACAATGGCATCAGATTTCTGGGGCCCTGTCCCCACCCTTGAGAGGAAACAGCATTGGAGGAGGGGATTTGGGGCTATGATTGCCTTTGGGTTCCAGGTGCGGTTCCTGGAGCAGCAGAACCAGGTACTGGAAACCAAGTGGGAGCTGCTGCAGCAGCTGGACCTGAACAACTGTAAGAACCACTTGGAGCACGTCTTCGAGGGCTACACCAGCAACCTGCGGAAGCAGCTGGAGGCGCTGTCCGGGGACAGGGTGAGGCTGGACTCGGAGCTGAGGAGCATGCGGGATGTGGTGGAGGACTACAAGAAGAGGTGAGCGGGAAGGCAGAGAAACACCACTGGGGGGTCTTGAGTACAGATGAGGTTATGATTTGGAGCCAGCATTTTTGCCTTCTTGGATCTTTTGCTGATACCATTGCTACTTCCTTTCCTGTAGGGGAGGGAGAGAGATATGGACAGAATGAGACTTAGGAAGAGAAAAGATCTACCCAAAATGGTGCTCCAAGTTGCCTAGGAAATGTGCTCAATTTTTAACATTGTAAATGGAGGAATGGAGGGGAAGAGAATTGTCTCAAAACCAGATGGGTAACCCAAATGGCTTTACACCTCTTCTTAAATGAGGTGTTCCATGGGAATTCCTGGAATGTGAGACATCCTTTCCAATCCTAGAAGAAATCTTCAAGCTAAGCAAAAACGAGTTTGTAAAACTTTTTTTTCATGATGAGGCATATCTGTGCTGCTGAATCCCACCATTAAAGAGAACAATTGAGGTTATACTTGGAACTAGAGATGGTTTCTCCCTCCAAGTTGAGCTAGTGAGGTGCGAGTGGTGTATCTAGGCTCAGTGTGATCTGCTATTTTGGGGGTTTGCTTCCAGGTGCCAGGATTTCTAGGGACAGATGACTTCTTCCATGAGGGAGTAGAGATGGTCAGAATTGAGCTCTTTGTCTTGGTCCACGTTCAACCGGCTTGTCCAGCCCTATGCTGAAGTCCCCTCAAACCTGGACTCTAGCCTGAGCCCTACATGGAGAGCCTGAGGGAGGAGGAGACATGGGCCCAGAGCTCTGAAAGCACACAGATTGTGGGGACAGGCTTAAAGAACACCTCCAGAGAGCCCCCACTTTTTACTTGTGTGTACACACTCAAACACAGTTTCCAAAACCTTAGCTCATTCAATTTATAGAAAACATTTGCTTAATTGAAAAAGCCAGCTTTCATTGTCAGACCAGAGAGGTTAAGAGCTGCTTTCTATCAGAAAAAGTTTGGCTTCACTTCTAAATACAAAGAAAAATATAAACATGTACTTCTGGGGACTATTTTAAAATCCGTCAGCAATAAACTTAGGATGACCTCTTGTACAGTAGGTTATTGAAAACATTAAAGATTAAAATGATGTAGACTTAATATAATTAATACATCTACTTATGTTCTAAAACAAGATAAATCAATATGTACTTTGTCAGGGTTTAACTTTTAGTTAGCTTTGTAATGTATTTTTAAAATTAGAAGCTACTTATAAAGTTGATAGTAATAAAAATGCATTGCTTTTCTTTGTAAATGCTGTATGTGTGTATTGAACTCTGATATTTGGTTTCTAGAGTAAATAATGAAAAGTTATTTATAGCATATGAAGGTCATTAATTTTGAGAGCCATCTCAAATGATCAAACCTTTTCTACGTATTTTATGAAATAGAAAGATATAAATTGCTAAAAGCTAATTGGTCTGCAAGTAGCATATATACTTTTATTTCTGTTAACAGGAATATAATATGATAAAGTAAGATAATATGAGATAAAGAGTGACTGTAATAGAAAAAACTATTTCCTAGTATAATTTGATAAAAAGAAGTTTTCAATTATCTTTTGAATAACACACAAAGCGCCTGAGATAAATCCTGTAAACTATGTTCTGAGTGTTTTATCCAGGGAACCTAGAAAAATCTGACAGTCTCAGAAAATGTTCCAGTCACATTTTATTTTATTTATTTATTTTTTAAATTGAAATATAGTCAGTTGCAATGTGTCAATTTCTGGTGTACAGCACAGTGTCCCAGTCATGCATATACATGCATACATTCGTTTTCATTCCAGTCACATTTGAAATAACCCACTTCACGAAAGTGTACTACTTCAACCATTCAACAAATTCTTTCTTGGCAACCAGGGCCTTAGGAAGGAGTAAAAGCTGGAAAGAATCGCTCATGTCAAAGTACATGCAAAAAGCTCTTTTCTAGCATGACTTACTTCTTTCCAATGCTCTCTTCTGTTTGTTCTCACAAATGTCCTGTAATATGCTTTTTGACAATAGTGAGGGATGGAATAGTGAGGTCTGTAAGGGCAATGATCAATACTCTTACCTCTCCCCAAGCTGGAATATCTGTGGATTAAGACCGTCCCATTCCCATCTGTCTGGATGTATTTCTAAGACCCTGCTTTACCTGGCACAGAACTCTGTCAGAAACAAGTAGAACATACAGCTTGAAGGTGGGGATAGTGTTCTGTTGGTGCCTGGGAGGCTTTGCCCCCTGGGCTAAGGCACATGGTGAGGCCCAGGCAGATGCACTGCAGGGCAGGCTGCCTGTCAGCAAAGGAGCTGGATGTTGATTCCCTGAAGCCTGTTCTTCCCATCCCCTTTGGGAAGGCTCTGCGTGCCCCGGGGATACATCGTGCCCAATTTGCAGACCACTGTCCCACAGCTGCGGGCACAGAGGCGTTCACTGACTGCTCAGGCAGCGTCTGCAGAACTGACCTATCCCAGCGGCAACGCTGTCTCCTTTCTCTCACCCCACACAGGTACGAGGTGGAGATTAACAGACGCACAGCTGCTGAGAACGAGTTTGTGGTGCTCAAGAAGGTAAGAGTGGAGCAGGAAGGGCTGGAAGCAGCCCAGAGGCTCCCTCAGCGCCCAGGACAGTGCTGTTCGTCGGCTGAGGGAAGGGACCTTATGGGTCACTTAGTCCCTCGGGCAGGGGCGACTAGGATTGTAATTGCCCACTCCTCTCCAAGTCTCTTGCCTGGGATGGAGCTGCTCCCAGATCCTTCTAGACCCAGGCACTGGCCATACTTCTGGTGCGGCCATTGCCCTGCTCATTGGTTGCGTTTGCTCTCAGGGATTGGGCCTCCCATTGAAGCATGGGGTGGGGGAGTGGAGAGAGCAGGGAACCTAGGGCTCCTGGTGGCAGGAGGGAGGATACAGGGAGGCAGCTGGCCCCTCTCTGTCTTCCCCAGGACGTGGATGCGGCCTACATGAACAAGGCTGAGCTCCAGGCCAAGGTGGACGCCTTGACAGAGGAGATCAAATTCTTCAAGTGCCTCTATGAAGGGGTAAGGTCATCCCTGACCTCTCTGGGGTGCCCTGCTCCTCTTATAAGTAGCTTCTGGCCCTTGGCTTGGACGGTTGTGTGGACCAAAGGTTGGCAGAGGGACCTTTGGACTCAGTACAGCTGCCATTTGCTGAGGCCCTACTATGTGCTGAGCAGTGGGGTAGGCTCAGAGGAGAATGTGATGGAGAAGAAACGATTCCTATCTCCAGAAATCTGCAGCCTGGCAGGGAAACAGCATGTAGGGAGCTTTAGCAGAGCAGTGGAAGGAATGGTGAGCTCTGCCCGAGCTGTCAGAGAAGGGTCCTGGAGAAAGCTGTGCAAGGTGTCCGAGGTGCTGGGAAGGGCACGATGCCCTGGCCTGAAGGAGCAGAGCAAGGGGAGATCTGGAGGCCAGAGCTGCGCTGCAGCATGAGAGGCCCAGAGAAGGGGAGGTTGTTGGCGACTTCGTAGAGGATGCTGAGTGCCACGTAAGGAGTTCAGACTGATTCCACAGGTGAAGGGTGGCCATTGCTGCAGAGGGAGTGGACTAGGGTGGGAGCAGCCCTGAGTGCACGATGGAGAGGGCGGTCCCACGCTAGGGCCGGGAGCTGCATGCGTTCATCTCACACCCGTGGGCACTGGCACTCCAAGGATCTGCTGAAGGCAGAGTTCAAATGCCAAGGAAGGGCAGGAAGGGGCGGGGAGGTGGGAGTGAATTTGCCAAGAAGGATCCAGAGAAGATCCTCCCTCATGGGAACCCTTTAACTGGCTCTGCTCCCCTAACTGTCCCCCAGGAGATCGCTCAGATCCAGTCCCACATCAGCGACACATCTGTCGTCCTGTCTATGGACAACAACCGGGACCTGGACCTGGACAGCATCATCGCCGAGGTCCGCGCCCAGTACGAGGAGA
This sequence comes from Vicugna pacos, assembly GCF_048564905.1. NCBI lineage: Eukaryota > Metazoa > Chordata > Mammalia > Artiodactyla > Camelidae > Vicugna > Vicugna pacos. The sequence goes on from NC_132998.1 coordinate 10,613,147, forward strand.
TCGCCCTGAAGAGCAAGGCCGAGGCCGAGGCGCTGTACCAGACCAAGGTGGGCCGAGTGCCAGGTGTGCCAAGGCCCAGTGACCACAGCTGCCCCCTGCTGTCGTGTGTGCATGCTCGCATGCAGGTGCTTCTGTGTGTGCGTGCATCTTTGGGCTGGGCAGGGACTTCCTTCCTCTTGGAGCTGGGCCTTGTGGAAATGCCTTCCTGTGATCCTGAGAGATCAACCATAGTCTTGGCATGTGTTGAGGACATATAGGGGTTTAG